>NW_026123782.1:0-299346 GCF_025177605.1 Cucumis melo
CCGGACTCAGTTTTCTCGTCCTGGGGTAAAAAGCGGTCCCCCGACGGTTTCTTCCCTTTGCTCCGTATTGGTCATAAGTCTTTCGATCTTCGGGTCTCGTGCTCCGAGGACTTCAACCCACACTCCTGGCATGCTCCCTGACACGTTTTCCGGAGGTATAGGTCGGGAAGCGAGCTCGTTGGAGGGAGAACTGTGGTGCGACCCAAAACGGTCCAAAAGATGGCCGAAGCTTCCAACGAGTGGCGAACGCTCGTCCGGTGTCAGAAACCACTGGAAATGCACTTGCAGCGAAGGAAACGGGCTGAGCTCGAGGACTTCCGGTGCTCGTCCCAAGAAAACGCGAGCGGGAATGCCCCGGACTCAGTTTTCTCGTCCTGGGGTAAAAAGCGGTCCCCCGACGGTTTCTTCCCTTTGCTCCGTATTGGTCATAAGTCTTTCGATCTTCGGGTCTCGTGCTCCGAGGACTTCAACCCACACTCCTGGCATGCTCCCTGACACGTTTTCCGGAGGTATAGGTCGGGAAGCGAGCTCGTTGGAGGGAGAACTGTGGTGCGACCCAAAACGGTCCAAAAGATGGCCGAAGCTTCCAACGAGTGGCGAACGCTCGTCCGGTGTCAGAAACCACTGGAAATGCACTTGCAGCGAAGGAAACGGGCTGAGCTCGAGGACTTCCGGTGCTCGTCCCAAGAAAACGCGAGCGGGAATGCCCCGGACTCAGTTTTCTCGTCCTGGGGTAAAAAGCGGTCCCCCGACGGTTTCTTCCCTTTGCTCCGTATTGGTCATAAGTCTTTCGATCTTCGGGTCTCGTGCTCCGAGGACTTCAACCCACACTCACTGGCATGCTCCCTGACACGTTTTCCGGAGGTATAGGTCGGGAAGCGAGCTCGTTGGAGGGAGAACTGTGGTGCGACCCAAAACGGTCCAAAAGATGGCCGAAGCTTCCAACGAGTGGCGAACGCTCGTCCGGTGTCAGAAACCACTGGAAATGCACTTGCAGCGAAGGAAACGGGCTGAGCTCGAGGACTTCCGGTGCTCGTCCCAAGAAAACGCGAGCGGGAATGCCCCGGACTCAGTTTTCTCGTCCTGGGGTAAAAAGCGGTCCCCCGACGGTTTCTTCCCTTTGCTCCGTATTGGTCATAAGTCTTTCGATCTTCGGGTCTCGTGCTCCGAGGACTTCAACCCACACTCCTGGCATGCTCCCTGACACGTTTTCCGGAGGTATAGGTCGGGAAGCGAGCTCGTTGGAGGGAGAACTGTGGTGCGACCCAAAACGGTCCAAAAGATGGCCGAAGCTTCCAACGAGTGGCGAACGCTCGTCCGGTGTCAGAAACCACTGGAAATGCACTTGCAGCGAAGGAAACGGGCTGAGCTCGAGGACTTCCGGTGCTCGTCCCAAGAAAACGCGAGCGGGAATGCCCCGGACTCAGTTTTCTCGTCCTGGGGTAAAAAGCGGTCCCCCGACGGTTTCTTCCCTTTGCTCCGTATTGGTCATAAGTCTTTCGATCTTCGGGTCTCGTGCTCCGAGGACTTCAACCCACACTCCTGGCATGCTCCCTGACACGTTTTCCGGAGGTATAGGTCGGGAAGCGAGCTCGTTGGAGGGAGAACTGTGGTGCGACCCAAAACGGTCCAAAAGATGGCCGAAGCTTCCAACGAGTGGCGAACGCTCGTCCGGTGTCAGAAACCACTGGAAATGCACTTGCAGCGAAGGAAACGGGCTGAGCTCGAGGACTTCCGGTGCTCGTCCCAAGAAAACGCGAGCGGGAATGCCCCGGACTCAGTTTTCTCGTCCTGGGGTAAAAAGCGGTCCCCCGACGGTTTCTTCCCTTTGCTCCGTATTGGTCATAAGTCTTTCGATCTTCGGGTCTCGTGCTCCGAGGACTTCAACCCACACTCCTGGCATGCTCCCTGACACGTTTTCCGGAGGTATAGGTCGGGAAGCGAGCTCGTTGGAGGGAGAACTGTGGTGCGACCCAAAACGGTCCAAAAGATGGCCGAAGCTTCCAACGAGTGGCGAACGCTCGTCCGGTGTCAGAAACCACTGGAAATGCACTTGCAGCGAAGGAAACGGGCTGAGCTCGAGGACTTCCGGTGCTCGTCCCAAGAAAACGCGAGCGGGAATGCCCCGGACTCAGTTTTCTCGTCCTGGGGTAAAAAGCGGTCCCCCGACGGTTTCTTCCCTTTGCTCCGTATTGGTCATAAGTCTTTCGATCTTCGGGTCTCGTGCTCCGAGGACTTCAACCCACACTCCTGGCATGCTCCCTGACACGTTTTCCGGAGGTATAGGTCGGGAAGCGAGCTCGTTGGAGGGAGAACTGTGGTGCGACCCAAAACGGTCCAAAAGATGGCCGAAGCTTCCAACGAGTGGCGAACGCTCGTCCGGTGTCAGAAACCACTGGAAATGCACTTGCAGCGAAGGAAACGGGCTGAGCTCGAGGACTTCCGGTGCTCGTCCCAAGAAAACGCGAGCGGGAATGCCCCGGACTCAGTTTTCTCGTCCTGGGGTAAAAAGCGGTCCCCCGACGGTTTCTTCCCTTTGCTCCGTATTGGTCATAAGTCTTTCGATCTTCGGGTCTCGTGCTCCGAGGACTTCAACCCACACTCCTGGCATGCTCCCTGACACGTTTTCCGGAGGTATAGGTCGGGAAGCGAGCTCGTTGGAGGGAGAACTGTGGTGCGACCCAAAACGGTCCAAAAGATGGCCGAAGCTTCCAACGAGTGGCGAACGCTCGTCCGGTGTCAGAAACCACTGGAAATGCACTTGCAGCGAAGGAAACGGGCTGAGCTCGAGGACTTCCGGTGCTCGTCCCAAGAAAACGCGAGCGGGAATGCCCCGGACTCAGTTTTCTCGTCCTGGGGTAAAAAGCGGTCCCCCGACGGTTTCTTCCCTTTGCTCCGTATTGGTCATAAGTCTTTCGATCTTCGGGTCTCGTGCTCCGAGGACTTCAACCCACACTCCTGGCATGCTCCCTGACACGTTTTCCGGAGGTATAGGTCGGGAAGCGAGCTCGTTGGAGGGAGAACTGTGGTGCGACCCAAAACGGTCCAAAAGATGGCCGAAGCTTCCAACGAGTGGCGAACGCTCGTCCGGTGTCAGAAACCACTGGAAATGCACTTGCAGCGAAGGAAACGGGCTGAGCTCGAGGACTTCCGGTGCTCGTCCCAAGAAAACGCGAGCGGGAATGCCCCGGACTCAGTTTTCTCGTCCTGGGGTAAAAAGCGGTCCCCCGACGGTTTCTTCCCTTTGCTCCGTATTGGTCATAAGTCTTTCGATCTTCGGGTCTCGTGCTCCGAGGACTTCAACCCACACTCCTGGCATGCTCCCTGACACGTTTTCCGGAGGTATAGGTCGGGGAAGCGAGCTCGTTGGAGGGAGAACTGTGGTGCGACCCAAAACGGTCCAAAAGATGGCCGAAGCTTCCAACGAGTGGCGAACGCTCGTCCGGTGTCAGAAACCACTGGAAATGCACTTGCAGCGAAGGAAACGGGCTGAGCTCGAGGACTTCCGGTGCTCGTCCCAAGAAAACGCGAGCGGGAATGCCCCGGACTCAGTTTTCTCGTCCTGGGGTAAAAAGCGGTCCCCCGACGGTTTCTTCCCTTTGCTCCGTATTGGTCATAAGTCTTTCGATCTTCGGGTCTCGTGCTCCGAGGACTTCAACCCACACTCCTGGCATGCTCCCTGACACGTTTTCCGGAGGTATAGGTCGGGAAGCGAGCTCGTTGGAGGGAGAACTGTGGTGCGACCCAAAACGGTCCAAAAGATGGCCGAAGCTTCCAACGAGTGGCGAACGCTCGTCCGGTGTCAGAAACCACTGGAAATGCACTTGCAGCGAAGGGAAACGGGCTGAGCTCGAGGACTTCCGGTGCTCGTCCCAAGAAAACGCGAGCGGGAATGCCCCGGACTCAGTTTTCTCGTCCTGGGGTAAAAAGCGGTCCCCCGACGGTTTCTTCCCTTTGCTCCGTATTGGTCATAAGTCTTTCGATCTTCGGGTCTCGTGCTCCGAGGACTTCAACCCACACTCTTGGCATGCTCCCTGACACGTTTTCCGGAGGTATAGGTCGGGAAGCGAGCTCGTTGGAGGGAGAACTGTGGTGCGACCCAAAACGGTCCAAAAGATGGCCGAAGCTTCCAACGAGTGGCGAACGCTCGTCCGGTGTCAGAAACCACTGGAAATGCACTTGCAGCGAAGGAAACGGGCTGAGCTCGAGGACTTCCGGTGCTCGTCCCAAGAAAACGCGAGCGGGAATGCCCCGGACTCAGTTTTCTCGTCCTGGGGTAAAAAGCGGTCCCCCGACGGTTTCTTCCCTTTGCTCCGTATTGGTCATAAGTCTTTCGATCTTCGGGTCTCGTGCTCCGAGGACTTCAACCCACACTCCTGGCATGCTCCCTGACACGTTTTCCGGAGGTATAGGTCGGGAAGCGAGCTCGTTGGAGGGAGAACTGTGGTGCGACCCAAAACGGTCCAAAAGATGGCCGAAGCTTCCAACGAGTGGCGAACGCTCGTCCGGTGTCAGAAACCACTGGAAATGCACTTGCAGCGAAGGAAACGGGCTGAGCTCGAGGACTTCCGGTGCTCGTCCCAAGAAAACGCGAGCGGGAATGCCCCGGACTCAGTTTTCTCGTCCTGGGGTAAAAAGCGGTCCCCCGACGGTTTCTTCCCTTTGCTCCGTATTGGTCATAAGTCTTTCGATCTTCGGGTCTCGTGCTCCGAGGACTTCAACCCACACTCCTGGCATGCTCCCTGACACGTTTTCCGGAGGTATAGGTCGGGAAGCGAGCTCGTTGGAGGGAGAACTGTGGTGCGACCCAAAACGGTCCAAAAGATGGCCGAAGCTTCCAACGAGTGGCGAACGCTCGTCCGGTGTCAGAAACCACTGGAAATGCACTTGCAGCGAAGGAAACGGGCTGAGCTCGAGGACTTCCGGTGCTCGTCCCAAGAAAACGCGAGCGGGAATGCCCCGGACTCAGTTTTCTCGTCCTGGGGTAAAAAGCGGTCCCCCGACGGTTTCTTCCCTTTGCTCCGTATTGGTCATAAGTCTTTCGATCTTCGGGTCTCGTGCTCCGAGGACTTCAACCCACACTCCTGGCATGCTCCCTGACACGTTTTCCGGAGGTATAGGTCGGGAAGCGAGCTCGTTGAAGGGAGAACTGTGGTGCGACCCAAAACGGTCCAAAAGATGGCCGAAGCTTCCAACGAGTGGCGAACGCTCGTCCGGTGTCAGAAACCACTGGAAATGCACTTGCAGCGAAGGAAACGGGCTGAGCTCGAGGACTTCCGGTGCTCGTCCCAAGAAAACGCGAGCGGGAATGCCCCGGACTCAGTTTTCTCGTCCTGGGGTAAAAAGCGGTCCCCCGACGGTTTCTTCCCTTTGCTCCGTATTGGTCATAAGTCTTTCGATCTTCGGGTCTCGTGCTCCGAGGACTTCAACCCACACTCCTGGCATGCTCCCTGACACGTTTTCCGGAGGTATAGGTCGGGAAGCGAGCTCGTTGGAGGGAGAACTGTGGTGCGACCCAAAACGGTCCAAAAGATGGCCGAAGCTTCCAACGAGTGGCGAACGCTCGTCCGGTGTCAGAAACCACTGGAAATGCACTTGCAGCGAAGGAAACGGGCTGAGCTCGAGGACTTCCGGTGCTCGTCCCAAGAAAACGCGAGCGGGAATGCCCCGGACTCAGTTTTCTCGTCCTGGGGTAAAAAGCGGTCCCCCGACGGTTTCTTCCCTTTGCTCCGTATTGGTCATAAGTCTTTCGATCTTCGGGTCTCGTGCTCCGAGGACTTCAACCCACACTCCTGGCATGCTCCCTGACACGTTTTCCGGAGGTATAGGTCGGGAAGCGAGCTCGTTGGAGGGAGAACTGTGGTGCGACCCAAAACGGTCCAAAAGATGGCCGAAGCTTCCAACGAGTGGCGAACGCTCGTCCGGTGTCAGAAACCACTGGAAATGCACTTGCAGCGAAGGAAACGGGCTGAGCTCGAGGACTTCCGGTGCTCGTCCCAAGAAAACGCGAGCGGGAATGCCCCGGACTCAGTTTTCTCGTCCTGGGGTAAAAAGCGGTCCCCCGACGGTTTCTTCCCTTTGCTCCGTATTGGTCATAAGTCTTTCGATCTTCGGGTCTCGTGCTCCGAGGACTTCAACCCACACTCCTGGCATGCTCCCTGACACGTTTTCCGGAGGTATAGGTCGGGAAGCGAGCTCGTTGGAGGGAGAACTGTGGTGCGACCCAAAACGGTCCAAAAGATGGCCGAAGCTTCCAACGAGTGGCGAACGCTCGTCCGGTGTCAGAAACCACTGGAAATGCACTTGCAGCGAAGGAAACGGGCTGAGCTCGAGGACTTCCGGTGCTCGTCCCAAGAAAACGCGAGCGGGAATGCCCCGGACTCAGTTTTCTCGTCCTGGGGTAAAAAGCGGTCCCCCGACGGTTTCTTCCCTTTGCTCCGTATTGGTCATAAGTCTTTCGATCTTCGGGTCTCGTGCTCCGAGGACTTCAACCCACACTCCTGGCATGCTCCCTGACACGTTTTCCGGAGGTATAGGTCGGGAAGCGAGCTCGTTGGAGGGAGAACTGTGGTGCGACCCAAAACGGTCCAAAAGATGGCCGAAGCTTCCAACGAGTGGCGAACGCTCGTCCGGTGTCAGAAACCACTGGAAATGCACTTGCAGCGAAGGAAACGGGCTGAGCTCGAGGACTTCCGGTGCTCGTCCCAAGAAAACGCGAGCGGGAATGCCCCGGACTCAGTTTTCTCGTCCTGGGGTAAAAAGCGGTCCCCCGACGGTTTCTTCCCTTTGCTCCGTATTGGTCATAAGTCTTTCGATCTTCGGGTCTCGTGCTCCGAGGACTTCAACCCACACTCCTGGCATGCTCCCTGACACGTTTTCCGGAGGTATAGGTCGGGAAGCGAGCTCGTTGGAGGGAGAACTGTGGTGCGACCCAAAACGGTCCAAAAGATGGCCGAAGCTTCCAACGAGTGGCGAACGCTCGTCCGGTGTCAGAAACCACTGGAAATGCACTTGCAGCGAAGGAAACGGGCTGAGCTCGAGGACTTCCGGTGCTCGTCCCAAGAAAACGCGAGCGGGAATGCCCCGGACTCAGTTTTCTCGTCCTGGGGTAAAAAGCGGTCCCCCGACGGTTTCTTCCCTTTGCTCCGTATTGGTCATAAGTCTTTCGATCTTCGGGTCTCGTGCTCCGAGGACTTCAACCCACACTCCTGGCATGCTCCCTGACACGTTTTCCGGAGGTATAGGTCGGGAAGCGAGCTCGTTGGAGGGAGAACTGTGGTGCGACCCAAAACGGTCCAAAAGATGGCCGAAGCTTCCAACGAGTGGCGAACGCTCGTCCGGTGTCAGAAACCACTGGAAATGCACTTGCAGCGAAGGAAACGGGCTGAGCTCGAGGACTTCCGGTGCTCGTCCCAAGAAAACGCGAGCGGGAATGCCCCGGACTCAGTTTTCTCGTCCTGGGGTAAAAAGCGGTCCCCCGACGGTTTCTTCCCTTTGCTCCGTATTGGTCATAAGTCTTTCGATCTTCGGGTCTCGTGCTCCGAGGACTTCAACCCACACTCCTGGCATGCTCCCTGACACGTTTTCCGGAGGTATAGGTCGGGAAGCGAGCTCGTTGGAGGGAGAACTGTGGTGCGACCCAAAACGGTCCAAAAGATGGCCGAAGCTTCCAACGAGTGGCGAACGCTCGTCCGGTGTCAGAAACCACTGGAAATGCACTTGCAGCGAAGGAAACGGGCTGAGCTCGAGGACTTCCGGTGCTCGTCCCAAGAAAACGCGAGCGGGAATGCCCCGGACTCAGTTTTCTCGTCCTGGGGTAAAAAGCGGTCCCCCGACGGTTTCTTCCCTTTGCTCCGTATTGGTCATAAGTCTTTCGATCTTCGGGTCTCGTGCTCCGAGGACTTCAACCCACACTCCTGGCATGCTCCCTGACACGTTTTCCGGAGGTATAGGTCGGGAAGCGAGCTCGTTGGAGGGAGAACTGTGGTGCGACCCAAAACGGTCCAAAAGATGGCCGAAGCTTCCAACGAGTGGCGAACGCTCGTCCGGTGTCAGAAACCACTGGAAATGCACTTGCAGCGAAGGAAACGGGCTGAGCTCGAGGACTTCCGGTGCTCGTCCCAAGAAAACGCGAGCGGGAATGCCCCGGACTCAGTTTTCTCGTCCTGGGGTAAAAAGCGGTCCCCCGACGGTTTCTTCCCTTTGCTCCGTATTGGTCATAAGTCTTTCGATCTTCGGGTCTCGTGCTCCGAGGACTTCAACCCACACTCCTGGCATGCTCCCTGACACGTTTTCCGGAGGTATAGGTCGGGAAGCGAGCTCGTTGGAGGGAGAACTGTGGTGCGACCCAAAACGGTCCAAAAGATGGCCGAAGCTTCCAACGAGTGGCGAACGCTCGTCCGGTGTCAGAAACCACTGGAAATGCACTTGCAGCGAAGGAAACGGGCTGAGCTCGAGGACTTCCGGTGCTCGTCCCAAGAAAACGCGAGCGGGAATGCCCCGGACTCAGTTTTCTCGTCCTGGGGTAAAAAGCGGTCCCCCGACGGTTTCTTCCCTTTGCTCCGTATTGGTCATAAGTCTTTCGATCTTCGGGTCTCGTGCTCCGAGGACTTCAACCCACACTCCTGGCATGCTCCCTGACACGTTTTCCGGAGGTATAGGTCGGGAAGCGAGCTCGTTGGAGGGAGAACTGTGGTGCGACCCAAAACGGTCCAAAAGATGGCCGAAGCTTCCAACGAGTGGCGAACGCTCGTCCGGTGTCAGAAACCACTGGAAATGCACTTGCAGCGAAGGAAACGGGCTGAGCTCGAGGACTTCCGGTGCTCGTCCCAAGAAAACGCGAGCGGGAATGCCCCGGACTCAGTTTTCTCGTCCTGGGGTAAAAAGCGGTCCCCCGACGGTTTCTTCCCTTTGCTCCGTATTGGTCATAAGTCTTTCGATCTTCGGGTCTCGTGCTCCGAGGACTTCAACCCACACTCCTGGCATGCTCCCTGACACGTTTTCCGGAGGTATAGGTCGGGAAGCGAGCTCGTTGGAGGGAGAACTGTGGTGCGACCCAAAACGGTCCAAAAGATGGCCGAAGCTTCCAACGAGTGGCGAACGCTCGTCCGGTGTCAGAAACCACTGGAAATGCACTTGCAGCGAAGGAAACGGGCTGAGCTCGAGGACTTCCGGTGCTCGTCCCAAGAAAACGCGAGCGGGAATGCCCCGGACTCAGTTTTCTCGTCCTGGGGTAAAAAGCGGTCCCCCGACGGTGTCTTCCCTTTGCTCCGTATTGGTCATAAGTCTTTCGATCTTCGGGTCTCGTGCTCCGAGGACTTCAACCCACACTCCTGGCATGCTCCCTGACACGTTTTCCGGAGGTATAGGTCGGGAAGCGAGCTCGTTGGAGGGAGAACTGTGGTGCGACCCAAAACGGTCCAAAAGATGGCCGAAGCTTCCAACGAGTGGCGAACGCTCGTCCGGTGTCAGAAACAACTGGAAATGCACTTGCAGCGAAGGAAACGGGCTGAGCTCGAGGACTTCCGGTGCTCGTCCCAAGAAAACGCGAGCGGGAATGCCCCGGACTCAGTTTTCTCGTCCTGGGGTAAAAAGCGGTCCCCCGACGGTTTCTTCCCTTTGCTCCGTATTGGTCATAAGTCTTTCGATCTTCGGGTCTCGTGCTCCGAGGACTTCAACCCACACTCCTGGCATGCTCCCTGACACGTTTTCCGGAGGTATAGGTCGGGAAGCGAGCTCGTTGGAGGGAGAACTGTGGTGCGACCCAAAACGGTCCAAAAGATGGCCGAAGCTTCCAACGAGTGGCGAACGCTCGTCCGGTGTCAGAAACCACTGGAAATGCACTTGCAGCGAAGGAAACGGGCTGAGCTCGAGGACTTCCGGTGCTCGTCCCAAGAAAACGCGAGCGGGAATGCCCCGGACTCAGTTTTCTCGTCCTGGGGTAAAAAGCGGTCCCCCGACGGTTTCTTCCCTTTGCTCCGTATTGGTCATAAGTCTTTCGATCTTCGGGTCTCGTGCTCCGAGGACTTCAACCCAAACTCCTGGCATGCTCCCTGACACGTTTTCCGGAGGTATAGGTCGGGAAGCGAGCTCGTTGGAGGGAGAACTGTGGTGCGACCCAAAACGGTCCAAAAGATGGCCGAAGCTTCCAACGAGTGGCGAACGCTCGTCCGGTGTCAGAAACCACTGGAAATGCACTTGCAGCGAAGGAAACGGGCTGAGCTCGAGGGCTTCCGGTGCTCGTCCCAAGAAAACGCGAGCGGGAATGCCCCGGACTCAGTTTTCTCGTCCTGGGGTAAAAAGCGGTCCCCCGACGGTTTCTTCCCTTTGCTCCGTATTGGTCATAAGTCTTTCGATCTTCGGGTCTCGTGCTCCGAGGACATCAACCCACACTCCTGGCATGCTCCCTGACACGTTTTCCGGAGGTATAGGTCGGGAAGCGAGCTCGTTGGAGGGAGAACTGTGGTGCGACCCAAAACGGTCCAAAAGATGGCCGAAGCTTCCAACGAGTGGCGAACGCTCGTCCGGTGTCAGAAACCACTGAAATGCACTTGCAGCGAAGGAAAGGGGCTGAGCTCGAGGATTTCCGGTGCTCGTCCCAAGAAAACGCGAGCGGGAATGCCCCGGACTCAGTTTTCTCGTCCTGGGGTAAAAAGCGGTCCCCCGACGGTTTCTTCCATTTGTTCCGTATTGGTCATAAGTCTTTCGATCTTCGGGTCTCGTGCTCCGAGGACTTCAACCCACACTCCTGGCATGCTCCCTGACACGTTTTCCGGAGGTATAGGTCGGGAAGCGAGCTCGTTGGAGGGAGAACTGTGGTGCGACCCAAAACGGTCCAAAAGATGGCCGAAGCTTCCAACGAGTGGCGAACGCTCGTCCGGTGTCAGAAACCACTGGAAATGCACTTGCAGCGAAGGAAACGGGCTGAGCTCGAGGACTTCCGGTGCTCGTCCCAAGAAAACGCGAGCGGGAATGCCCCGGACTCAGTTTTCTCGTCCTGGGGTAAAAAGCGGTCCCCCGACGGTTTCTTCCCTTTGCTCCGTATTGGTCATAAGTCTTTCGATCTTCGGGTCTCGTGCTCCGAGGACTTCAACCCACACTCCTGGCATGCTCCCTGACACGTTTTCCGGAGGTATAGGTCGGGAAGCGAGCTCGTTGGAGGGAGAACTGTGGTGCGACCCAAAACGGTCCAAAAGATGGCCGAAGCTTCCAACGAGTGGCGAACGCTCGTCCGGTGTCAGAAACCACTGGAAATGCATTTGCAGCGAAGGAAACGGGCTGAGCTCGAGGACTTCCGGTGCTCGTCCCAAGAAAACGCGAGCGGGAATGCCCCGGACTCAGTTTTCTCGTCGTGGGGTAAAAAGCGGTCCCCCGACGGTTTCTTCCCTTTGCTCCGTATTGGTCATAAGTCTTTCGATCTTCGGGTCTCGTGCTCCGAGGACTTCAACCCACACTCCTGGCATGCTCCCTGACACGTTTTCCGGAGGTATAGGTCGGGAAGCGAGCTCGTTGGAGGGAGAACTGTGGTGCGACCCAAAACGGTCCAAAAGATGGCCGAAGCTTCCAACGAGTGGCGAACGCTCGTCCGGTGTCAGAAACAACTGGAAATGCACTTGCAGCGAAGGAAACGGGCTGAGCTCGAGGACTTCCGGTGCTCGTCCCAAGAAAACGCGAGCGGGAATGCCCCGGACTCAGTTTTCTCGTCCTGGGGTAAAAAGCGGTCCCCCGACGGTTTCTTCCCTTTGCTCCGTATTGGTCATAAGTCTTTCGATCTTCGGGTCTCGTGCTCCGAGGACTTCAACCCACACTCCTGGCATGCTCCCTGACACGTTTTCCGGAGGTATAGGTCGGGAAGCGAGCTCGTTCGAGGGAGAACTGTGGTGCGACCCAAAACGGTCCAAAAGATGGCCGAAGCTTCCAACGAGTGGCGAACGCTCGTCCGGTGTCAGAAACCACTGGAAATGCACTTGCAGCGAAGGAAACGGGCTGAGCTCGAGGACTTCCGGTGCTCGTCCCAAGAAAACGCGAGCGGGAATGCCCCGGACTCAGTTTTCTCGTCCTGGGGTAAAAAGCGGTCCCCCGACGGTTTCTTCCCTTTGCTCCGTATTGGTCATAAGTCTTTCGATCCTCGGGTCTCGTGCTCCGAGGACTTCAACCCACACTCCTGGCATGCTCCCTGACACGTTTTCCGGAGGTATAGGTCGGGAAGCGAGCTCGTTGGAGGGAGAACTGTGGTGCGACCCAAAACGGTCCAAAAGATGGCCGAAGCTTCCAACGAGTGGCGAACGCTCGTCCGGTGTCAGAAACCACTGGAAATGCACTTGCAGCGAAGGCAACGGGCTGAGCTCGAGGACTTCCGGTGCTCGTCCCAAGAAAACGCGAGCGGGAATGCCCCGGACTCAGTTTTCTCGTCCTGGGGTAAAAAGCGGTCCCCCGACGGTTTCTTCCCTTTGCTCCGTATTGGTCATAAGTCTTTCGATCTTTGGGTCTCGTGCTCCGAGGACTTCAACCCACACTCCTGGCATGCTCCCTGACACGTTTTCCGGAGGTATAGGTCGGGAAGCGAGCTCGTTGGAGGGAGAACTGTGGTGCGACCCAAAACGGTCCAAAAGATGGCCGAAGCTTCCAACGAGTGGCGAACGCTCGTCCGGTGTCAGAAACCACTGGAAATGCACTTGTAGCGAAGGAAACGGGCTGAGCTCGAGGACTTCCGGTGCTCGTCCCAAGAAAACGCGAGCGGGAATGCCCCGGACTCAGTTTTCTCGTCCTGGGGTAAAAAGCGGTCCCCGACGGTTTCTTCCCTTTGCTCCGTATTGGTCATAAGTCTTTCGATCTTCGGGTCTCGTGCTCCGAGGACTTCAACCCACACTCCTGGCATGCTCCCTGACACGTTTTCCGGAGGTATAGGTCGGGAAGCGAGCTCGTTGGAGGGAGAACTGTGGTGCGACCCAAAACGGTCCAAAAGATGGCCGAAGCTTCCAACGAGTGGCGAACGCTCGTCCGGTGTCAGAAACCACTGGAAATGCACTTGCAGCGAAGGAAACGGGCTGAGCTCGAGGACTTCCGGTGCTCGTCCCAAGAAAACGCGAGCGGGAATGCCCCGGACTCAGTTTTCTCGTCCTGGGGTAAAAAGCGGTCCCCCGACGGTTTCTTCCCTTTGCTCCGTATTGGTCATAAGTCTTTCGATCTTCGGGTCTCGTGCTCCGAGGACTTCAACCCACACTCCTGGCATGCTCCCTGACACGTTTTCCGGAGGTATAGGTCGGGAAGCGAGCTCGTTGGAGGGAGAACTGTGGTGCGACCCAAAACGGTCCAAAAGATGGCCGAAGCTTCCAAAGAGTGGCGAACGCTCGTCCGGTGTCAGAAACCACTGGAAATGCACTTGCAGCGAAGGAAACGGGCTGAGCTCGAGGACTTCCGGTGCTCGTCCCAAGAAAACGCGAGCGGGAATGCCCCGGACTCAGTTTTCTCGTCCTGGGGTAAAAAGCGGTCCCCCGACGGTTTCTTCCCTTTGCTCCGTATTGGTCATAAGTCTTTCGATCTTCGGGTCTCGTGCTCCGAGGACTTCAACCCACACTCCTGGCATGCTCCCTGACACGTTTTCCGGAGGTATAGGTCGGGAAGCGAGCTCGTTGGAGGGAGAACTGTGGTGCGACCCAAAACGGTCCAAAAGATGGCCGAAGCTTCCAACGAGTGGCGAACGCTCGTCCGGTGTCAGAAACCACTGGAAATGCATTTGCAGCGAAGGAAACGGGCTGAGCTCGAGGACTTCCGGTGCTCGTCCCAAGAAAACGCGAGCGGGAATGCCCCGGACTCAGTTTTCTCGTCGTGGGGTAAAAAGCGGTCCCCCGACGGTTTCTTCCCTTTGCTCCGTATTGGTCATAAGTCTTTCGATCTTCGGGTCTCGTGCTCCGAGGACTTCAACCCACACTCCTGGCATGCTCCCTGACACGTTTTCCGGAGGTATAGGTCGGGAAGCGAGCTCGTTGGAGGGAGAACTGTGGTGCGACCCAAAACGGTCCAAAAGATGGCCGAAGCTTCCAACGAGTGGCGAACGCTCGTCCGGTGTCAGAAACAACTGGAAATGCACTTGCAGCGAAGGAAACGGGCTGAGCTCGAGGACTTCCGGTGCTCGTCCCAAGAAAACGCGAGCGGGAATGCCCCGGACTCAGTTTTCTCGTCCTGGGGTAAAAAGCGGTCCCCCGACGGTTTCTTCCCTTTGCTCCGTATTGGTCATAAGTCTTTCGATCTTCGGGTCTCGTGCTCCGAGGACTTCAACCCACACTCCTGGCATGCTCCCTGACACGTTTTCCGGAGGTATAGGTCGGGAAGCGAGCTCGTTCGAGGGAGAACTGTGGTGCGACCCAAAACGGTCCAAAAGATGGCCGAAGCTTCCAACGAGTGGCGAACGCTCGTCCGGTGTCAGAAACCACTGGAAATGCACTTGCAGCGAAGGAAACGGGCTGAGCTCGAGGACTTCCGGTGCTCGTCCCAAGAAAACGCGAGCGGGAATGCCCCGGACTCAGTTTTCTCGTCCTGGGGTAAAAAGCGGTCCCCCGACGGTTTCTTCCCTTTGCTCCGTATTGGTCATAAGTCTTTCGATCCTCGGGTCTCGTGCTCCGAGGACTTCAACCCACACTCCTGGCATGCTCCCTGACACGTTTTCCGGAGGTATAGGTCGGGAAGCGAGCTCGTTGGAGGGAGAACTGTGGTGCGACCCAAAACGGTCCAAAAGATGGCCGAAGCTTCCAACGAGTGGCGAACGCTCGTCCGGTGTCAGAAACCACTGGAAATGCACTTGCAGCGAAGGCAACGGGCTGAGCTCGAGGACTTCCGGTGCTCGTCCCAAGAAAACGCGAGCGGGAATGCCCCGGACTCAGTTTTCTCGTCCTGGGGTAAAAAGCGGTCCCCCGACGGTTTCTTCCCTTTGCTCCGTATTGGTCATAAGTCTTTCGATCTTTGGGTCTCGTGCTCCGAGGACTTCAACCCACACTCCTGGCATGCTCCCTGACACGTTTTCCGGAGGTATAGGTCGGGAAGCGAGCTCGTTGGAGGGAGAACTGTGGTGCGACCCAAAACGGTCCAAAAGATGGCCGAAGCTTCCAACGAGTGGCGAACGCTCGTCCGGTGTCAGAAACCACTGGAAATGCACTTGTAGCGAAGGAAACGGGCTGAGCTCGAGGACTTCCGGTGCTCGTCCCAAGAAAACGCGAGCGGGAATGCCCCGGACTCAGTTTTCTCGTCCTGGGGTAAAAAGCGGTCCCCGACGGTTTCTTCCCTTTGCTCCGTATTGGTCATAAGTCTTTCGATCTTCGGGTCTCGTGCTCCGAGGACTTCAACCCACACTCCTGGCATGCTCCCTGACACGTTTTCCGGAGGTATAGGTCGGGAAGCGAGCTCGTTGGAGGGAGAACTGTGGTGCGACCCAAAACGGTCCAAAAGATGGCCGAAGCTTCCAACGAGTGGCGAACGCTCGTCCGGTGTCAGAAACCACTGGAAATGCACTTGCAGCGAAGGAAACGGGCTGAGCTCGAGGACTTCCGGTGCTCGTCCCAAGAAAACGCGAGCGGGAATGCCCCGGACTCAGTTTTCTCGTCCTGGGGTAAAAAGCGGTCCCCCGACGGTTTCTTCCCTTTGCTCCGTATTGGTCATAAGTCTTTCGATCTTCGGGTCTCGTGCTCCGAGGACTTCTACCCACACTCCTGGCATGCTCCCTGACACGTTTTCCGGAGGTATAGGTCGGGAAGCGAGCTCGTTGGTGGGAGAACTGTGGTGCGACCCAAAACGGTCCAAAAGCTGGCCGAAGCTTCCAACGAGTGGCGAACGCTCGTCCGGTGTCAGAAACCACTGGAAATGCACTTGCAGCAAAGGAAACGGGCTGAGCTCGAGGACTTCCGGTGCTCGTCCCAAGAAAACGCGAGCGGGAATGCCCCGGACTCAGTTTTCTCGTCCTGGGGTAAAAAGCGGTCCCCCGACGGTTTCTTCCCTTTGCTCCGTATTGGTCATAAGTCTTTCGATCTTTGGGTCTCGTGCTCCGAGGACTTCAACCCACACTCCTGGCATGCTCCCTGACACGTTTTCCGGAGGTATAGGTCGGGAAGCGAGCTCGTTGGAGGGAGAACTGTGGTGCGACCCAAAACGGTCCAAAAGATGGCCGAAGCTTCCAACGAGTGGCGAACGCTCGTCCGGTGTCAGAAACCACTGGAAATGCACTTGCAGCGAAGGAAACGGGCTGAGCTCGAGGACTTCCGGTGCTCGTCCCAAGAAAACGCGAGCGGGAATGCCCCGGACTCAGTTTTCTCGTCCTGGGGTAAAAAGCGGTCCCCCGACGGTTTCTTCCCTTTGCTCCGTATTGGTCATAAGTCTTTCGATCTTCGGGTCTCGTGCTCCGAGGACTTCAACCCACACTCCTGGCATGCTCCCTGACACGTTTTCCGGAGGTATAGGTCGGGAAGCGAGCTCGTTGGAGGGAGAACTGTGGTGCGACCCAAAACGGTCCAAAAGATGGCCGAAGCTTCCAACGAGTGGCGAACGCTCGTCCGGTGTCAGAAACCACTGGAAATGCACTTGCAGCGAAGGAAACGGGCTGAGCTCGAGGACTTCCGGTGCTCGTCCCAAGAAAACGCGAGCGGGAATGCCCCGGACTCAGTTTTCTCGTCCTGGAGTAAAAAGCGGTCCCCCGACGGTTTCTTCCCTTTGCTCCGTATTGGTCATAAGTCTTTCGATCTTCGGGTCTCGTGCTCCGAGGACTTCAACCCACACTCCTGGCATGCTCCCTGACACGTTTTCCGGAGGTATAGGTCGGGAAGCGAGCTCGTTGGAGGGAGAACTGTGGTGCGACCCAAAACGGTCCAAAAGATGGCCGAAGCTTCCAACGAGTGGCGAACGCTCGTCCGGTGTCAGAAACCACTGGAAATGCACTTGCAGCGAAGGAAACGGGCTGAGCTCGAGGACTTCCGGTGCTCGTCCCAAGAAAACGCGAGCGGGAATGCCCCGGACTCAGTTTTCTCGTCCTGGGGTAAAAAGCGGTCCCCCGACGGTTTCTTCCCTTTGCTCCGTATTGGTCATAAGTCTTTCGATCTTCGGGTCTCGTGCTCCGAGGACTTCAACCCACACTCCTGGCATGCTCCCTGACACGTTTTCCGGAGGTATAGGTCGGGAAGCGAGCTCGTTGGAGGGAGAACTGTGGTGCGACCCAAAACGGTCCAAAAGATGGCCGAAGCTTCCAACGAGTGGCGAACGCTCGTCCGGTGTCAGAAACCACTGGAAATGCACTTGCAGCGAAGGAAACGGGCTGAGCTCGAGGACTTCCGGTGCTCGTCCCAAGAAAACGCGAGCGGGAATGCCCCGGACTCAGTTTTCTCGTCCTGGGGTAAAAAGCGGTCCCCCGACGGTTTCTTCCCTTTGCTCCGTATTGGTCATAAGTCTTTCGATCTTCGGGTCTCGTGCTCCGAGGACTTCAACCCACACTCCTGGCATGCTCCCTGACACGTTTTCCGGAGGTATAGGTCGGGAAGCGAGCTCGTTGGAGGGAGAACTGTGGTGCGACCCAAAACGGTCCAAAAGATGGCCGAAGCTTCCAACGAGTGGCGAACGCTCGTCCGGTGTCAGAAACCACTGGAAATGCACTTGCAGCGAAGGAAACGGGCTGAGCTCGAGGACTTCCGGTGCTCGTCCCAAGAAAACGCGAGCGGGAATGCCCCGGACTCAGTTTTCTCGTCCTGGAGTAAAAAGCGGTCCCCCGACGGTTTCTTCCCTTTGCTCCGTATTGGTCATAAGTCTTTCGATCTTCGGGTCTCGTGCTCCGAGGACTTCAACCCACACTCCTGGCATGCTCCCTGACACGTTTTCCGGAGGTATAGGTCGGGAAGCGAGCTCGTTGGAGGGAGAACTGTGGTGCGACCCAAAACGGTCCAAAAGATGGCCGAAGCTTCCAACGAGTGGCGAACGCTCGTCCGGTGTCAGAAACCACTGGAAATGCACTTGCAGCGAAGGAAACGGGCTGAGCTCGAGGACTTCCGGTGCTCGTCCCAAGAAAACGCGAGCGGGAATGCCCCGGACTCAGTTTTCTCGTCCTGGGGTAAAAAGCGGTCCCCCGACGGTTTCTTCCCTTTGCTCCGTATTGGTCATAAGTCTTTCGATCTTCGGGTCTCGTGCTCCGAGGACTTCAACCCACACTCCTGGCATGCTCCCTGACACGTTTTCCGGAGGTATAGGTCGGGAAGCGAGCTCGTTGGAGGGAGAACTGTGGTGCGACCCAAAACGGTCCAAAAGATGGCCGAAGCTTCCAACGAGTGGCGAACGCTCGTCCGGTGTCAGAAACCACTGGAAATGCACTTGCAGCGAAGGAAACGGGCTGAGCTCGAGGACTTCCGGTGCTCGTCCCAAGAAAACGCGAGCGGGAATGCCCCGGACTCAGTTTTCTCGTCCTGGGGTAAAAAGCGGTCCCCCGACGGTTTCTTCCCTTTGCTCCGTATTGGTCATAAGTCTTTCGATCTTCGGGTCTCGTGCTCCGAGGACTTCAACCCACACTCCTGGCATGCTCCCTGACACGTTTTCCGGAGGTATAGGTCGGGAAGCGAGCTCGTTGGAGGGAGAACTGTGGTGCGACCCAAAACGGTCCAAAAGATGGCCGAAGCTTCCAACGAGTGGCGAACGCTCGTCCGGTGTCAGAAACCACTGGAAATGCACTTGCAGCGAAGGAAACGGGCTGAGCTCGAGGACTTCCGGTGCTCGTCCCAAGAAAACGCGAGCGGGAATGCCCCGGACTCAGTTTTCTCGTCCTGGGGTAAAAAGCGGTCCCCCGACGGTTTCTTCCCTTTGCTCCGTATTGGTCATAAGTCTTTCGATCTTCGGGTCTCGTGCTCCGAGGACTTCAACCCACACTCCTGGCATGCTCCCTGACACGTTTTCCGGAGGTATAGGTCGGGAAGCGAGCTCGTTGGAGGGAGAACTGTGGTGCGACCCAAAACGGTCCAAAAGATGGCCGAAGCTTCCAACGAGTGGCGAACGCTCGTCCGGTGTCAGAAACCACTGGAAATGCACTTGCAGCGAAGGAAACGGGCTGAGCTCGAGGACTTCCGGTGCTAGTCCCAAGAAAACGCGAGCGGGAATGCCCCGGACTCAGTTTTCTCGTCCTGGAGTAAAAAGCGGTCCCCCGACGGTTTCTTCCCTTTGCTCCGTATTGGTCATAAGTCTTTCGATCTTCGGGTCTCGTGCTCCGAGGACTTCAACCCACACTCCTGGCATGCTCCCTGACACGTTTTCCGGAGGTATAGGTCGGGAAGCGAGCTCGTTGGAGGGAGAACTGTGGTGCGACCCAAAACGGTCCAAAAGATGGCCGAAGCTTCCAACGAGTGGCGAACGCTCGTCCGGTGTCAGAAACCACTGGAAATGCACTTGCAGCGAAGGAAACGGGCTGAGCTCGAGGACTTCCGGTGCTCGTCCCAAGAAAACGCGAGCGGGAATGCCCCGGACTCAGTTTTCTCGTCCTGGGGTAAAAAGCGGTCCCCCGACGGTTTCTTCCCTTTGCTCCGTATTGGTCATAAGTCTTTCGATCTTCGGGTCTCGTGCTCCGAGGACTTCAACCCACACTCCTGGCATGCTCCCTGACACGTTTTCCGGAGGTATAGGTCGGGAAGCGAGCTCGTTGGAGGGAGAACTGTGGTGCGACCCAAAACGGTCCAAAAGATGGCCGAAGCTTCCAACGAGTGGCGAACGCTCGTCCGGTGTCAGAAACCACTGGAAATGCACTTGCAGCGAAGGAAACGGGCTGAGCTCGAGGACTTCCGGTGCTCGTCCCAAGAAAACGCGAGCGGGAATGCCCCGGACTCAGTTTTCTCGTCCTGGGGTAAAAAGCGGTCCCCCGACGGTTTCTTCCCTTTGCTCCGTATTGGTCATAAGTCTTTCGATCCTCGGGTCTCGTGCTCCGAGGACTTCAACCCACACTCCTGGCATGCTCCCTGACACGTTTTCCGGAGGTATAGGTCGGGAAGCGAGCTCGTTGGAGGGAGAACTGTGGTGCGACCCAAAACGGTCCAAAAGATGGCCGAAGCTTCCAACGAGTGGCGAACGCTCGTCCGGTGTCAGAAACCACTGGAAATGCACTTGCAGCGAAGGAAACGGGCTGAGCTCGAGGACTTCCGGTGCTCGTCCCAAGAAAACGCGAGCGGGAATGCCCCGGACTCAGTTTTCTCGTCCTGGAGTAAAAAGCGGTCCCCCGACGGTTTCTTCCCTTTGCTCCGTATTGGTCATAAGCCTTTCGATCTTCGGGTCTCGTGCTCCGAGGACTTCAACCCACACTCCTGGCATGCTCCCTGACACGTTTTCCGGAGGTATAGGTCGGGAAGCGAGCTCGTTGGAGGGAGAACTGTGGTGCGACCCAAAACGGTCCAAAAGATGGCCGAAGCTTCCAACGAGTGGCGAACGCTCGTCCGGTGTCAGAAACCACTGGAAATGCACTTGCAGCGAAGGAAACGGGCTGAGCTCGAGGACTTCCGGTGCTCGTCCCAAGAAAACGCGAGCGGGAATGCCCCGGACTCAGTTTTCTCGTCCTGGGGTAAAAAGCGGTCCCCCGACGGTTTCTTCCCTTTGCTCCGTATTGGTCATAAGTCTTTCGATCTTCGGGTCTCGTGCTCCGAGGACTTCAACCCACACTCCTGGCATGCTCCCTGACACGTTTTCCGGAGGTATAGGTCGGGAAGCGAGCTCGTTGGAGGGAGAACTGTGGTGCGACCCAAAACGGTCCAAAAGATGGCCGAAGCTTCCAACGAGTGGCGAACGCTCGTCCGGTGTCAGAAACCACTGGAAATGCACTTGCAGCGAAGGAAACGGGCTGAGCTCGAGGACTTCCGGTGCTCGTCCCAAGAAAACGCGAGCGGGAATGCCCCGGACTCAGTTTTCTCGTCCTGGGGTAAAAAGCGGTCCCCCGACGGTTTCTTCCCTTTGCTCCGTATTGGTCATAAGTCTTTGGATCCTCGGGTCTCGTGCTCCGAGGACTTCAACCCACACTCCTGGCATGCTCCCTGACACGTTTTTCGGAGGTATAGGTCGGGAAGCGAGCTCGTTGGAGGGAGAACTGTGGTGCGACCCAAAACGGTCCAAAAGATGGCCGAAGCTTCCAACGAGTGGCGAACGCTCGTCCGGTGTCAGAAACCACTGGAAATGCACTTGCAGCGAAGGAAACGGGCTGAGCTCGAGGACTTCCGGTGCTCGTCCCAAGAAAACGCGAGCGGGAATGCCCCGGACTCAGTTTTCTCGTCGTGGGGTAAAAAGCGGTCCCCCGACGGTTTCTTCCCTTTGCTCCGTATTGGTCATAAGTCTTTCGATCTTCGGGTCTCGTGCTCCGAGGACTTCAACCCACACTCCTAAAATGCTCCCTGACACGTTTTCCGGAGGTATAGGTCGGGAAGCGAGCTCGTTGGAGGGAGAACTGTGGTGCGACCCAAAACGGTCCAAAAGATGGCCGAAGCTTCCAACGAGTGGCGAACGCTCGTCCGGTGTCAGAAACCACTGGAAATGCACTTGCAGCGAAGGAAACGGGCTGAGCTCGAGGACTTCCGGTGCTCGTCCCAAGAAAACGCGAGCGGGAATGCCCCGGACTCAGTTTTCTCGTCCTGGGGTAAAAAGCGGTCCCCCGACGGTTTCTTCCCTTTGCTCCGTATTGGTCATAAGTCTTTCGATCTTCGGGTCTCGTGCTCCGAGGACTTCAACCCACACTCCTGGCATGCTCCCTGACACGTTTTCCGGAGGTATAGGTCGGGAAGCGAGCTCGTTGGAGGGAGAACTGTGGTGCGACCCGAAACGGTCCAAAAGATGGCCGAAGCTTCCAACGAGTGGCCAACGCTCGTCCGGTGTCAGAAACCACTGGAAATGCACTTGCAGCGAAGGAAACGGGCTGAGCTCGAGGACTTCCGGTGCTCGTCCCAAGAAAACGCGAGCGGGAATGCCCCGGACTCAGTTTTCTCGTCCTGGGGTAAAAAGCGGTCCCCCGACGGTTTCTTCCCTTTGCTCCGTATTGGTCATAAGTCTTTCGATCTTCGGGTCTCGTGCTCCGAGGACTTCAACCCACACTCCTGGCATGCTCCCTGACACGTTTTCCGGAGGTATAGGTCGGGAAGCGAGCTCGTTGGAGGGAGAACTGTGGTGCGACCCAAAACGGTCCAAAAGATGGCCGAAGCTTCCAACGAGTGGCGAACGCTCGTCCGGTGTCAGAAACCACTGGAAATGCACTTGCAGCGAAGGAAACGGGCTGAGCTCGAGGACTTCCGGTGCTCGTCCCAAGAAAACGCGAGCGGGAATGCCCCGGACTCAGTTTTCTCGTCCTGCGGTAAAAAGCGGTCCCCCGACGGTTTCTTCCCTTTGCTCCGTATTGGTCATAAGTCTTTCGATCTTCGGGTCTCGTGCTCCGAGGACTTCAACCCACACTCCTGGCATGCTCCCTAACACGTTTTCCGGAGGTATAGGTCGGGAAGCGAGCTCGTTGGAGGGAGAACTGTGGTGCGACCCAAAACGGTCCAAAAGATGGCCGAAGCTTCCAACGAGTGGCGAACGCTCGTCCGGTGTCAGAAACCACTGGAAATGCACTTGCAGCGAAGGAAACGGGCTGAGCTCGAGGACTTCCGGTGCTCGTCCCAAGAAAACGCGAGCGGGAATGCCCTGGACTCAGTTTTCTCGTCCTGGGGTAAAAAGCGGTCCCCCGACGGTTTCTTCCCTTTGCTCCGTATTGGTCATAAGTCTTTCGATCTTCGGGTCTCGTGCTCCGAGGACTTCAACCCACACTCCTGGCATGCTCCCTGACACGTTTTCCGGAGGTATAGGTCGGAAAGCGAGCTCGTTGGAGGGAGAACTGTGGTGCGACCCAAAACGGTCCAAAAGATGGCCGAAGCTTCCAACGAGTGGCGAACGCTCGTCCGGTGTCAGAAACCACTGGAAATGCAATTGCAGCGAAGGAAACGGGCTGAGCTCGAGGACTTCCGGTGCTCGTCCCAAGAAAACGCGAGCGGGAATGCCCCGGACTCAGTTTTCTCGTACTGGGGTAAAAAGCGGTCCCCCGACGGTTTCTTCCCTTTGCTCCGTATTGGTCATAAGTCTTTCGATCTTCGGGTCTCGTGCTCCGAGGACTTCAACCCACACTCCTGGCATGCTCCCTGACACGTTTTCCGGAGGTATAGGTCGGGAAGCGAGCTCGTTGGAGGGAGAACTGTGGTGCGACCCAAAACGGTCCAAAAGATGGCCGAAGCTTCCAACGAGTGGCGAACGCTCGTCCGGTGTCAGAAACCACTGGAAATGCACTTGCAGCGAAGGAAACGGGCTGAGCTCGAGGACTTCCGGTGCTCGTCCCAAGAAAACGCGAGCGGGAATGCCCCGGACTCAGTTTTCTCGTCCTGGGGTAAAAAGCGGTCCCCCGACGGTTTCTTCCCTTTGCTCCGTATTGGTCATAAGTCTTTCGATCTTCGGGTCTCGTGCTCCGAGGACTTCAACCCACACTCCTGGCATGCTCCCTGACACGTTTTCCGGAGGTATAGGTCGGGAAGCGAGCTCGTTGGAGGGAGAACTGTGGTGCGACCCAAAACGGTCCAAAAGATGGCCGAAGCTTCCAACGAGTGGCGAACGCTCGTCCGGTGTCAGAAACCACTGGAAATGCACTTGCAGCGAAGGAAACGGGCTGAGCTCGAGGACTTCCGGTGCTCGTCCCAAGAAAACGCGAGCGGGAATGCCCCGGACTCAGTTTTCTCGTCCTGGGGTAAAAAGCGGTCCCCCGACGGTTTCTTCCCTTTGCTCCGTATTGGTCATAAGTCTTTCGATCTTCGGGTCTCGTGCTCCGAGGACTTCAACCCACACTCCTGGCATGCTCCCTGACACGTTTTCTGGAGGTATAGGTCGGGAAGCGAGCTCGTTGGAGGGAGAACTGTGGTGCGACCCAAAACGGTCCAAAAGATGGCCGAAGCTTCCAACGAGTGGCGAACGCTCGTCCGGTGTCAGAAACCACTGGAAATGCACTTGCAGCGAAGGAAACGGGCTGAGCTCGAGGACTTCCGGTGCTCGTCCCAAGAAAACGCGAGCGGGAATGCCCCGGACTCAGTTTTCTCGTCCTGCGGTAAAAAGCGGTCCCCCGACGGTTTCTTCCCTTTGCTCCGTATTGGTCATAAGTCTTTCGATCTTCGGGGATCGTGCTCCGAGGACTTCAACCCACACTCCTGGCATGCTCCCTAACACGTTTTCCGGAGGTATAGGTCGGGAAGCGAGCTCGTTGGAGGGAGAACTGTGGTGCGACCCAAAACGGTCCAAAAGATGGCCGAAGCTTCCAACGAGTGGCGAACGCTCGTCCGGTGTCAGAAACCACTGGAAATGCACTTGCAGCGAAGGAAACGGGCTGAGCTCGAGGACTTCCGGTGCTCGTCCCAAGAAAACGCGAGCGGGAATGCCCTGGACTCAGTTTTCTCGTCCTGGGGTAAAAAGCGGTCCCCCGACGGTTTCTTCCCTTTGCTCCGTATTGGTCATAAGTCTTTCGATCTTCGGGTCTCGTGCTCCGAGGACTTCAACCCACACTCCTGGCATGCTCCCTGACACGTTTTCCGGAGGTATAGGTCGGAAAGCGAGCTCGTTGGAGGGAGAACTGTGGTGCGACCCAAAACGGTCCAAAAGATGGCCGAAGCTTCCAACGAGTGGCGAACGCTCGTCCGGTGTCAGAAACCACTGGAAATGCAATTGCAGCGAAGGAAACGGGCTGAGCTCGAGGACTTCCGGTGCTCGTCCCAAGAAAACGCGAGCGGGAATGCCCCGGACTCAGTTTTCTCGTACTGGGGTAAAAAGCGGTCCCCCGACGGTTTCTTCCCTTTGCTCCGTATTGGTCATAAGTCTTTCGATCTTCGGGTCTCGTGCTCCGAGGACTTCAACCCACACTCCTGGCATGCTCCCTGACACGTTTTCCGGAGGTATAGGTCGGGAAGCGAGCTCGTTGGAGGGACAACTGTGGTGCGACCCAAAACGGTCCAAAAGATGGCCGAAGCTTCCAACGAGTGGCGAACGCTCGTCCGGTGTCAGAAACCACTGGAAATGCTATTGCAGCGAAGGAAACGGGCTGAGCTCGAGGACTTCCGGTGCTCGTCCCAAGAAAACGCGAGCGGGAATGCCCCGGACTCAGTTTTCTCGTCCTGGGGTAAAAAGCGGTCCCCCGACGGTTTCTTCCCTTTGCTCCGTATTGGTCATAAGTCTTTCGATCTTCGGGTCTCGTGCTCCGAGGACTTCAACCCACACTCCTGGCATGCTCCCTGACACGTTTTCCGGAGGTATAGGTCGGGAAGCGAGCTCGTTGGAGGGAGAACTGTGGTGCGACAAAAAACGGTCCAAAAGATGGCCGAAGCTTCCAACGAGTGGCGAACGCTCGTCCGGTGCCAGAAACCACTGGAAATGCACTTGCAGCGAAGGAAACGGGCTGAGCTCGAGGACTTCCGGTGCTCGTCCCAAGAAAACGCGAGCGGGAATGCCCCGGACTCAGTTTTCTCGTCCTGGGGTAAAAAGCGGTCCCCCGACGGTTTCTTCCCTTTGCTCCGTATTGGTCATAAGTCTTTCGATCTTCGGGTCTCGTGCTCCGAGGACTTCAACCCACACTCCTGGCATGCTCCCTGACACGTTTTCCGGAGGTATAGGTCGGGAAGCGAGCTCGTTGGAGGGAGAACTGTGGTGCGACCCAAAACGGTCCAAAAGATGGCCGAAGCTTCCAACGAGTGGCGAACGCTCGTCCGGTGTCAGAAACCACTGGAAATGCACTTGCAGCGAAGGAAACGGGCTGAGCTCGAGGACTTCCGGTGCTCGTCCCAAGAAAACGCGAGCGGGAATGCCCCGGACTCAGTTTTCTCGTCCTGGGGTAAAAAGCGGTCCCCCGACGGTTTCTTCCCTTTGCTCCGTATTGGTCATAAGTCTTTCGATCTTCGGGTCTCGTGCTCCGAGGACTTCAACCCACACTCCTGGCATGCTCCCTGACACGTTTTCCGGAGGTATAGGTCGGGAAGCGAGCTCGTTGGAGGGAGAACTGTGGTGCGACCCAAAACGGTCCAAAAGATGGCCCAAGCTTCCAACGAGTGGCGAACGCTCGTCCGGTGTCAGAAACCACTGGAAATGCACTTGCAGCGAAGGAAACGGGCTGAGCTCGAGGACTTCCGGTGCTCGTCCCAAGAAAACGCGAGCGGGAATGCCCCGGACTCAGTTTTCTCGTCCTGGGGTAAAAAGCGGTCCCCCGACGGTTTCTTCCCTTTGCTCCGTATTGGTCATAAGTCTTTCGATCTTCGGGTCTCGTGCTCCGAGGACTTCAACCCACACTCCTGGCATGCTCCCTGACACGTTTTCCGGAGGTATAGGTCGGGAAGCGAGCTCGTTGGAGGGAGAACTGTGGTGCGACCCAAAACGGTCCAAAAGATGGCCGAAGCTTCCAACGAGTGGCGAACGCTCGTCCGGTGTCAGAAACCACTGGAAATGCACTTGCAGCGAAGGAAACGGGCTGAGCTCGAGGACTTCCGGTGCCCGTCCCAAGAAAACGCGAGCGGGAATGCCCCGGACTCAGTTTTCTCGTCCTGGGGTAAAAAGCGGTCCCCCGACGGTTTCTTCCCTTTGCTCCGTATTGGTCATAAGTCTTTCGATCTTCGGGTCTCGTGCTCCGAGGACTTCAACCCACACTCCTAGCATGCTCCCTGACACGTTTTCCGGAGGTATAGGTCGGGAAGCGAGCTCGTTGGAGGGAGAACTGTGGTGCGACCCAAAACGGTCCAAAAGATGGCCGAAGCTTCCAACGAGTGGCGAACGCTCGTCCGGTGTCAGAAACCACTGGAAATGCATTTGCAGCGAAGGAAACGGGATGAGCTCGAGGACTTCCGGTGCTCGTCCCAAGAAAACGCGAGCGGGAATGCACCGGACTCAGTTTTCTCGTCCTCGGGTAAAAAGCGGTCCCCCGACGGTTTCTTCCCTTTGCTCCGTATTGGTCATAAGTCTTTCGATCTTCGGGTCTCGTGCTCCGAGGACTTCAACCCACACTCCTGGCATGCTCCCTGACACGTTTTCTTGAGGTATAGGTCGGGAAGCGAGCTCGTTGGAGGGAGAAAGGTGGTGCGACCCAAAACGGTCCAAAAGATGGCCGAAGCTTCCAACGAGTGGCGAACGCTCGTCCGGTGTCAGAAACCACTGGAAATGCACTTGCAGCGAAGGAAACGGGCTGAGCTCGAGGACTTCCGGTGCTCGTCCCAAGAAAACGCGAGCGGGAATGCCCCGGACTCAGTTTTCTCGTTCTGGGGTAAAAAGCGGTCCCCCGACGGTTTCTTCCCTTTGCTCCGTATTGGTCATAAGTCTTTCGATCTTCGGGTCTCGTGCTCCGAGGACTTCAACCCACACTCCTGGCATGCTCCCTGACACGTTTTCCGGAGGTATAGGTCGGGAAGCGAGCTCGTTGGAGGGAGAACTGTGGTGCGACCCAAAACGGTCCAAAAGATGGCCGAAGCTTCCAACGAGTGGCGAACGCTCGTCCGGTGTCAGAAACCACTGGAAATGCACTTGCAGCGAAGGAAACGGGCTGAGCTCGAGGACTTCCGGTGCCCGTCCCAAGAAAACGCGAGCGGGAATGCCCCGGACTCAGTTTTCTCGTCCTGGGGTAAAAAGCGGTCCCCCGACGGTTTCTTCCCTTTGCTCCGTATTGGTCATAAGTCTTTCGATCTTCGGGTCTCGTGCTCCGAGGACTTCAACCCACACTCCTGGCATGCTCCCTGACACGTTTTCCGGAGGTATAGGTCGGGAAGCGAGCTCGTTGGAGGGAGAACTGTGGTGCGACCCAAAACGGTCAAAAAGATGGCCGAAGCTTCCAACGAGTGGCGAACGCTCGTCCGGTGTCAGAAACCACTGGAAATGCACTTGCAGCGAAGGAAACGGGCTGAGCTCGAGGACTTCCGGTGCCCGTCCCAAGAAAACGCGAGCGGGAATGCCCCGGACTCAGTTTTCTCGTCCTGGGGTAAAAAGCGGTCCCCCGACGGTTTCTTCCCTTTGCTCCGTATTGGTCATAAGTCTTTCGATCTTCGGGTCTCGTGCTCCGAGGACTTCAACCCACACTCCTGGCATGCTCCCTGACACGTTTTCCGGAGGTATAGGTCGGGAAGCGAGCTCGTTGGAGGGAGAACTGTGGTGCGACCCAAAACGGTCCAAAAGATGGCCGAAGCTTCCAACGAGTGGCGAACGCTCGTCCGGTGTCAGAAACCACTGGAAATGCACTTGCAGCGAAGGAAACGGGCTGAGCTCGAGGACTTCCGGTGCCCGTCCCAAGAAAACGCGAGCGGGAATGCCCCGGACTCAGTTTTCTCGTCCTGGGGTAAAAAGCGGTCCCCCGACGGTTTCTTCCCTTTGCTCCGTATTGGTCATAAGTCTTTCGATCTTCGGGTCTCGTGCTCCGAGGACTTCAACCCACACTCCTGGCATGCTCCCTGACACGTTTTCCGGAGGTATAGGTCGGGAAGCGAGCTCGTTGGAGGGAGAACTGTGGTGCGACCCAAAACGGTCCAAAAGATGGCCGAAGCTTCCAACGAGTGGCGAACGCTCGTCCGGTGTCAGAAACCACTGGAAATGCACTTGCAGCGAAGGAAACGGGCTGAGCTCGAGGACTTCCGGTGCTCGTCCCAAGAAAACGCGAGCGGGAATGCCCCGGACTCAGTTTTCTCGTCCTGGGGTAAAAAGCGGTCCCCCGACGGTTTCTTCCCTTTGCTCCGTATTGGTCATAAGTCTTTCGATCTTCGGGTCTCGTGCTCCGAGGACTTCAACGCACACTCCTGGCATGCTCCCTGACACGTTTTCCGGAGGTATAGGTCGGGAAGCTAGCTCGTTGGAGGGAGAACTGTGGTGCGACCCAAAACGGTCCAAAAGATGGCCGAAGCTTCCAACGAGTGGCGAACGCTCGTCCGGTGTCAGAAACCACTGGAAATGCACTTGCAGCGAAGGAAACGGGCTGAGCTCGAGGACTTCCGGTGCTCGTCCCAAGAAAACGCGAGCGGGAATGCCCCGGACTCAGTTTTCTCGTCCTGGGGTAAAAAGCGGTCCCCCGACGGTTTCTTCCCTTTGCTCCGTATTGGTCATAAGTCTTTCGATCTTCGGGTCTCGTGCTCCGAGGACTTCAACCCACACTCCTGGCATGCTCCCTGACACGTTTTCCGGAGGTATAGGTCGGGAAGCGAGCTCGTTGGAGGGAGAACTGTGGTGCGACCCAAAACGGTCCAAAAGATGGCCGAAGCTTCCAACGAGTGGCGAACGCTCGTCCGGTGTCAGAAACCACTGGAAATGCACTTGCAGCGAAGGAAACGGGCTGAGCTCGAGGACTTCCGGTGCTCGTCCCAAGAAAACGCGAGCGGGAATGCCCCGGACTCAGTTTTCTCGTCCTGGGGTAAAAAGCGGTCCCCCGACGGTTTCTTCCCTTTGCTCCGTATTGGTCATAAGTCTTTCGATCTTCGGGTCTCGTGCTCCGAGGACTTCAACCCACACTCCTGGCATGCTCCCTGACACGTTTTCCGGAGGTATAGGTCGGGAAGCGAGCTCGTTGGAGGGAGAACTGTGGTGCGACCCAAAACGGTCCAAAAGATGGCCGAAGCTTCCAACGAGTGGCGAACGCTCGTCCGGTGTCAGAAACCACTGGAAATGCACTTGCAGCGAAGGAAACGGGCTGAGCTCGAGGACTTCCGGTGCCCGTCCCAAGAAAACGCGAGCGGGAATGCCCCGGACTCAGTTTTCTCGTCCTGGGGTAAAAAGCGGTCCCCCGACGGTTTCTTCCCTTTGCTCCGTATTGGTCATAAGTCTTTCGATCTTTGGGTCTCGTGCTCCGAGGACTTCAACCCACACTCCTGGCATGCTCCCTGACACGTTTTCCGGAGGTATAGGTCGGGAAGCGAGCTCGTTGGAGGGAGAACTGTGGTGCGACCCAAAACGGTCAAAAAGATGGCCGAAGCTTCCAACGAGTGGCGAACGCTCGTCCGGTGTCAGAAACCACTGGAAATGCACTTGCAGCGAAGGAAACGGGCTGAGCTCGAGGACTTCCGGTGCCCGTCCCAAGAAAACGCGAGCGGGAATGCCCCGGACTCAGTTTTCTCGTCCTGGGGTAAAAAGCGGTCCCCCGACGGTTTCTTCCCTTTGCTCCGTATTGGTCATAAGTCTTTCGATCTTCGGGTCTCGTGCTCCGAGGACTTCAACCCACACTCCTGGCATGCTCCCTGACACGTTTTCCGGAGGTATAGGTCGGGAAGCGAGCTCGTTGGAGGGAGAACTGTGGTGCGACCCAAAACGGTCCAAAAGATGGCCGAAGCTTCCAACGAGTGGCGAACGCTCGTCCGGTGTCAGAAACCACTGGAAATGCACTTGCAGCGAAGGAAACGGGCTGAGCTCGAGGACTTCCGGTGCCCGTCCCAAGAAAACGCGAGCGGGAATGCCCCGGACTCAGTTTTCTCGTCCTGGGGTAAAAAGCGGTCCCCCGACGGTTTCTTCCCTTTGCTCCGTATTGGTCATAAGTCTTTCGATCTTCGGGTCTCGTGCTCCGAGGACTTCAACCCACACTCCTGGCATGCTCCCTGACACGTTTTCCGGAGGTATAGGTCGGGAAGCGAGCTCGTTGGAGGGAGAACTGTGGTGCGACCCAAAACGGTCCAAAAGATGGCCGAAGCTTCCAACGAGTGGCGAACGCTCGTCCGGTGTCAGAAACCACTGGAAATGCACTTGCAGCGAAGGAAACGGGCTGAGCTCGAGGACTTCCGGTGCTCGTCCCAAGAAAACGCGAGCGGGAATGCCCCGGACTCAGTTTTCTCGTCCTGGGGTAAAAAGCGGTCCCCCGACGGTTTCTTCCCTTTGCTCCGTATTGGTCATAAGTCTTTCGATCTTCGGGTCTCGTGCTCCGAGGACTTCAACCCACACTCCTGGCATGCTCCCTGACACGTTTTCCGGAGGTATAGGTCGGGAAGCTAGCTCGTTGGAGGGAGAACTGTGGTGCAATCCAAAACGGTCCAAAAGATGGCCGAAGCTTCCAACGAGTGGCGAACGCTCGTCCGGTGTCAGAAACCACTGGAAATGCACTTGCAGCGAAGGAAACGGGCTGCGCTCGAGGACTTCCGGTGCTCGTCCCAAGAAAACGCGAGCGGGAATGCCCCGGACTCAGTTTTCTCGTCCTGGGGTAAAAAGCGGTCCCCCGACGGTTTCTTCCCTTTGCTCCGTATTGGTCATAAGTCTTTCGATCTTCGGGTCTCGTGCTCCGAGGACTTCAACCCACACTCCTGGCATGCTCCCTGACACGTTTTCCGGAGGTATAGGTCGGGAAGCGAGCTCGTTGGAGGGAGAACTGTGGTGCGACCCAAAACGGTCCAAAAGATGGCCGAAGCTTCCAACGAGTGGCGAACGCTCGTCCGGTGTCAGAAACCACTGGAAATGCACTTGCAGCGAAGGAAACGGGCTGAGCTCGAGGACTTCCGGTGCTCGTCCCAAGAGAACGCGAGCGGGAATGCCCCGGACTCAGTTTTCTCGTCCTGGGGTAAAAAGCGGTCCCCCGACGGTTTCTTCCCTTTGCTCCGTATTGGTCATAAGTCTTTCGATCTTCGGGTCTCGTGCTCCGAGGACTTCAACCCACACTCCTGGCATGCTCCCTGACACGTTTTCCGGAGGTATAGGTCGGGAAGCGAGCTCGTTGGAGGGAGAACTGTGGTGCGACCCAAAACGGTCCAAAAGATGGCCGAAGCTTCCAACGAGTGGCGAACGCTCGTCCGGTGTCAGAAACCACTGGGAATGCACTTGCAGCGAAGGAAACGGGCTGAGCTCGAGGACTTCCGGTGCGCGTCCCAAGAAAACGCGAGCGGGAATGCCCCGGACTCAGTTTTCTCGTCCCGGGGTAAAAAGCGGTCCCCCGACGGTTTCTTCCCTTTGCTCCGTATTGGTCATAAGTCTTTCGATCTTCGGGTCTCGTGCTCCGAGGACTTCAACCCACACTCCTGGCATGCTCCCTGACACGTTTTCCGGAGGTATAGGTCGGGAAGCGAGCTCGTTGGAGGGAGAACTGTGGTGCGACCCAAAACGGTCCAAAAGATGGCCGAAGCTTCCAACGAGTGGCGAACGCTCGTCCGGTGTCAGAAACCACTGGAAATGCACTTGCAGCGAAGGAAACGGGCTGAGCTCGAGGACTTCCGGTGCCCGTCCCAAGAAAACGCGAGCGGGAATGCCCCGGACTCAGTTTTCTCGTCCTGGGGTAAAAAGCGGTCCCCCGACGGTTTCTTCCCTTTGCTCCGTATTGGTCATAAGTCTTTCGATCTTCGGGTCTCGTGCTCCGAGGACTTCAACCCACACTCCTGGCATGCTCCCTGACACGTTTTCCGGAGGTATAGGTCGGGAAGCGAGCTCGTTGGAGGGAGAACTGTGGTGCGACCCAAAACGGTCCAAAAGATGGCCGAAGCTTCCAACGAGTGGCGAACGCTCGTCCGGTGTCAGAAACCACTAGAAATGCACTTGCAGCGAAGGAAACGGGCTGAGCTCGAGGACTTCCGGTGCTCGTCCCAAGAAAACGCGAGCGCGAATGCCCCGGACTCAGTTTTCTCGTCCTGGGGTAAAAAGCGGTCCCCCGACGGTTTCTTCCCTTTGCTCCGTATTGGTCATAAGTCTTTCGATCTTCGGGTCTCGTGCTCCGAGGACTTCAACCCACACTCCTGGCATGCTCCCTGACACGTTTTCCGGAGGTATAGGTCGGGAAGCGAGCTCGTTGGAGGGAGAACTGTGGTGCGACCCAAAACGGTCCAAAAGATGGCCGAAGCTTCCAACGAGTGGCGAACGCTCGTCCGGTGTCAGAAATCACTGGAAATGCACTTGCAGCGAAGGAAACGGGCTGAGCTCGAGGACTTCCGGTGCCCGTCCCAAGAAAACACGAGCGGGAATGCCCCGGACTCAGTTTTCTCGTCCTGGGGTAAAAAGCGGTCCCCCGACGGTTTCTTCCCTTTGCTCCGTATTGGTCATAAGTCTTTCGATCTTCGGGTCTCGTGCTCCGAGGACTTCAACCCACACTCCTGGCATGCTCCCTGACACGTTTTCCGGAGGTATAGGTCGGGAAGCGAGCTCGTTGGAGGGAGAACTGTGGTGCGACCCAAAACGGTCCAAAAGATGGCCGAAGCTTCCAACGAGTGGCGAACGCTCGTCCGGTGTCAGAAACCACTGGATGCACTTGCAGCGAAGGAAACGGGCTGAGCTCGAGGACTTCCGGTGCCCGTCCCAAGAAAACGCGAGCGGGAATGCCCCGGACTCAGTTTTCTCGTCCTGGGGTAAAAAGCGGTCCCCCGACGGTTTCTTCCCTTTGCTCCGTATTGGTCATACGTCTTTCGATCTTCGGGTCTCGTGCTCCGAGGACTTCAACCCACACTCCTGGCATGCTCCCTGACACGTTTTCCGGAGGTATAGGTCGGGAAGCGAGCTCGTTGGAGGGAGAACTGTGGTGCGACCCAAAACGGTCCAAAAGATGGCCGAAGCTTCCAACGAGTGGCGAACGCTCGTCCGGTGTCAGAAACCACTGGAAATGCACTTGCAGCGAAGGAAACGGGCTGAGCTCGAGGACTTCCGGTGCCCGTCCCAAGAAAACGCGAGCGGGAATGCCCCGGACTCAGTTTTCTCGTCCTGGGGTAAAAAGCGGTCCCCCGACGGTTTCTTCCCTTTGCTCCGTATTGGTCATAAGTCTTTCGATCTTCGGGTCTCGTGCTCCGAGGACTTCAACCCACACTCCTGGCATGCTCCCTGACACGTTTTCCGGAGGTATAGGTCGGGAAGCGAGCTCGTTGAAGGGAGAACTGTGGTGCGACCCAAAACGGTCAAAAAGATGGCCGAAGCTTCCAACGAGTGGCGAACGCTCGTCCGGTGTCAGAAACCACTGGAAATGCACTTGCAGCGAAGGAAACGGGCTGAGCTCGAGGACTTCCGGTGCCCATCCCAAGAAAACGCGACGGGGAATGCCCCGGACTCAGTTTTCTCGTCCTGGGGTAAAAAGCGGTCCCCCGACGGTTTCTTCCCTTTGCTCCGTATTGGTCATAAGTCTTTCGATCTTCGGGTCTCGTGCTCCGAGGACTTCAACCCACACTCCTGGCATGCTCCCTGACACGTTTTCCAGAGGTATAGGTCGGGAAGCGAGCTCGTTGGAGGGAGAACTGTGGTGCGACCCAAAACGGTCCAAAAGATGGCCGAAGCTTCCAACGAGTGGCGAACGCTCGTCCGGTGTCAGAAACCACTGGAAAAGCACTTGCAGCGAAGGAAGCGGGCTGAGCTCGAGGACTTCCGGTGCCCGTCCCAAGAAAACGCGAGCGGGAATGCCCCGGACTCAGTTTTCTCGTCCTGGGGTAAAAAGCGGTCCCCCGACGGTTTCTTCCCTTTGCTCCGTATTGGTCATAAGTCTTTCGATCTTCGGGTCTCGTGCTCCGAGGACTTCAACCCACACTCCTGGCATGCTCCCTGACACGTTTTCCGGAGGTATAGGTCGGGAAGCGAGCTCGTTGGAGGGAGAACTGTGGTGCGACCCAAAACGGTCCAAAAGATGGCCGAAGCTTCCAACGAGTGGCGAACGCTCGTCCGGTGTCAGAAACCACTGGAAATGCACTTGCAGCGAAGGAAACGGGCTGAGCTCGAGGACTTCCGGTGCTCGTCCCAAGAAAACGCGAGCGGGAATGCCCCGGACTCAGTTTTCTCGTCCTGGGGTAAAAAGCGGTCCCCCGACGGTTTCTTCCCTTTGCTCCTTATTGGTCATAAGTCTTTCGATCTTCGGGTCTCGTGCTCCGAGGACTTCAACCCACACTCCTGGCATGCTCCCTGACACGTTTTCCGGAGGTATAGGTCGGGAAGCTAGCTCGTTGGAGGGAGAACTGTGGTGCGACCCAAAACGGTCCAAAAGATGGCCGAAGCTTCCAACGAGTGGCGAACGCTCGTCCGGTGTCAGAAACCACTGGAAATGCACTTGCAGCGAAGGAAACGGGCTGAGCTCGAGGACTTCCGGTGCTCGTCCCAAGAAAACGCGAGCGGGAATGCCCCGGACTCAGTTTTCTCGTCCTGGGGTAAAAAGCGGTCCCCCGACGGTTTCTTCCCTTTGCTCCGTATTGGTCATAAGTCTTTCGATCTTCGGGTCTCGTGCTCCGAGGACTTCAACCCACACTCCTGGCATGCTCCCTGACACGTTTTCCGGAGGTATAGGTCGGGAAGCGAGCTCGTTGGAGGGAGAACTGTGGTGCGACCCAAAACGGTCCAAAAGATGGCCGAAGCTTCCAACGAGTGGCGAACGCTCGTCCCGTGTCAGAAACCACTGGAAATGCACTTGCAGCGAAGGAAACGGGCTGAGCTCGAGGACTTCCGGTGCTCATCCCAAGAGAACGCGAGCGGGAATGCCCCGGACTCAGTTTTCTCGTCCTGGGGTAAAAAGCGGTCCCCCCGACGGTTTCTTCCCTTTGCTCCGTATTGGTCATAAGTCTTTCGATCTTCGGGTCTCGTGCTCCGAGGACTTCAACCCACACTCCTGGCATGCTGCCTGACACGTTTTCCGGAGGTATAGGTCGGGAAGCGAGCTCGTTGGAGGGAGAACTGTGGTGCGACCCAAAACGGTCCAAAAGATGGCCGAAGCTTCCAACGAGTGGCGAACGCTCGTCCGGTGTCAGAAACCACTGGAAATGCACTTGCAGCGAAGGAAACGGGCTGAGCTCGAGGACTTCCGGTGCTCGTCCCAAGAGAACGCGAGCGGGAATGCCCCGGACTCAGTTTTCTCGTCCTGGGGTAAAAAGCGGTCCCCCGACGGTTTCTTCCCTTTGCTCCGTATTGGTCATAAGTCTTTCGATCTTCGGGTCTCGTGCTCCGAGGACTTCAACCCACACTCCTGGCATGCTCCCTGACACGTTTTCCGGAGGTATAGGTAGGGAAGCGAGCTCGTTGGAGGGAGAACTGTGGTGCAACCCAGAACGGTCCAAAAGACGGCCGAAGCTTCCAACGAGTGGCGAACGCTCGTCCGGTGTCAGAAACCACTGGAAATGCACTTGCAGCGAAGGAAACGGGCTGAGCTCGAGGACTTCCGGTGCTCGTCCCAAGAAAACGCGAGCGGGAATGCCCCGGACTCAGTTTTCTCGTCCTGGGGTAAAAAGCGGTCCCCCGACGGTTTCTTCCCTTTGCTCCGTATTGGTCATAAGTCTTTCGATCTTCGGGTCTCGTGCTCCGAGGACTTCAACCCACACTCCTGGCATGCTCCCTGACACGTTTTTCGGAGGTATAGGTCGGGAAGCGAGCTTGTTGGAGGGAGAACTGTGGTGCGACCCAAAACGGTCCAAAAGATGGCCGAAGCTTCCAACGAGTGGCGAACGCTCGTCCGGTGTCAGAAACCACTGGAAATGCACTTGCAGCGAAGGAAACGGGCTGAGCTCGAGGACTTCCGGTGCTCGTCCCAAGAAAACGCGAGCGGGAATGCCCCGGACTCAGTTTTCTCGTCCTGGGGTAAAAAGCGGTCCCCCGACGGTTTCTTCCCTTTGCTCCGTATTGGTCATAAGTCTTTCGATCTTCGGGTCTCGTGCTCCGAGGACTTCAACCCACACTCCTGGCATGCTCCCTGGCACGTTTTCCGAAGGTATAGGTCGGGAAGCGAGCTCGTTGGAGGGAGAACTGTGGTGCGACCCAAAACGGTCCAAAAGACGGCCGAAGCTTCCAACGAGTGGCGAACGCTCGTCCGGTGTCAGAAACCACTGGAAATGCACTTGCAGCGAAGGAAACGGGCTGAGCTCGAGGACTTCCGGTGCTCGTCCCAAGAAAACGCGAGCGGGAATGCCCCGGACTCAATTTTCTCGTCCTGGGGTAAAAAGCGGTCCCCCGACGGTTTCTTCCCTTTGCTCCGTATTGGTCATAAGTCTTTCGATCTTCGGGTCTCGTGCTCCGAGGACTTCAACCCACACTCCTGGCATGCTCCCTGACACGTTTTCCGGAGGTATAGGTCGGGAAGCGAGCTCGTTGGAGGGAGAATTGTGGTGCGACCCAAAACGGCCCAAAAGATGGCCGAAGCTTCCAACGAGTGGCGAACGCTCGTCCGGTGTCAGAAACCACTGGAAATGCACTTGCAGCGAAGGAAACGGGCTGAGCTCGAGGACTTTCGGTGCTCGTCCCAAGAAAACGCGAGCGGGAATGCCCCGGACTCAGTTTTCTCGTCTTGGGGTAAAAAGCGGTCCCCCGACGGTTTCTTCCCTTTGCTCCGTATTGGTCATAAGTCTTTCGATCTTCGGGTCTCGTGCTCCGAGGACTTCAACCCACACTCCTGGCATGCTCCCTAACACGTTTTCCGGAGGTATAGGTCGGGAAGCGAGCTCGTTGGAGGGAGAACTGTGGTGCGACCCAAAACGGTCCAAAAGATGGCCGAAGCTTCCAACGAGTGGCGAACGCTCGTCCGGTGTCAGAAACCACTGGAAATGCACTTGCAGCGAAGGAAACGGGCTGAGCTCGAGGACTTCCGGTGCTCGTCCCAAGAAAACGCGAGCGGGAATGCCCCGGACTCAGTTTTCTCGTCCTGGAGTAAAAAGCGGTCCCCCGACGGTTTCTTCCCTTTGCTCCGTATTGGTCATAAGTCTTTCGATCTTCGGGTCTCGTGCTCCGAGGACTTCAACCCACACTCCTGGCATGCTCCCTGACACGTTTTCCGGAGGTATAGGTCGGGAAGCGAGCTCGTTGGAGGGAGAATTGTGGTGCGACCCAAAACGGCCCAAAAGATGGCCGAAGCTTCCAACGAGTGGCGAACGCTCGTCCGGTGTCAGAAACCACTGGAAATGCACTTGCAGCGAAGGAAACGGGCTGAGCTCGAGGACTTCCGGTGCTCGTCCCAAGAAAACGCGAGCGGGAATGCCCCGGACTCAGTTTTCTCGTCCTGGGGTAAAAAGCGGTCCCCCGACGGTTTCTTCCCTTTGCTCCGTATTGGTCATAAGTCTTTCGATCTCCGGGTCTCGTGCTCCGAGGACTTCAACCCACACTCCTGGCATGCTCCCTGACACGTTTTCCGGAGGTATAGGTCGGGAAGCGAGCTCGTTGGAGGGAGAACTGTGGTGCGATCCAAAACGGTCCAAAAGATGGCCGAAGCTTCCAACGAGTGGCGAACGCTCGTCCGGTGTCAGAAACCACTGGAAATGCACTTGCAGCGAAGGAAACGGGCTGAGCTCGAGGACTTCCGGTGCTCGTCCCAAGAAAACGCGAGCGGGAATGCCCCGGACTCAGTTTTCTTGTCCTGGGGTAAAAAGCGGTCCCCCGACGGTTTCTTCCCTTTGCTCCGTATTGGTCATAAGTCTTTCGATCTTCGGGTCTCGTGCTCCGAGGACTTCAACCCACACTCCTGGCATGCTCCCTGACACGTTTTCCGGAGGTATAGGTCGGGAAGCGAGCTCGTTGGAGGGAGAACTGTGGTGCGACCCAAAACGGTCCAAAAGATGGCCGAAGCTTCCAACGAGTGGCGAACGCTCGTCCGGTGTCAGAAATCACTGGAAATGCACTTGCAGCGAAGGAAACGGGCTGAGCTCGAGGACTTCCGGTGCTCGTCCCAAGAAAACGCGAGCGGGAATGCCCCGGACTCAGTTTTCTCGTCCTGGGGTAAAAAGCGGTCCCCCGACGGTTTCTTCCCTTTGCTCCGTATTGGTCATAAGTCTTTCGATCTTCGGGTCTCGTGCTCCGAGGACTTCAACCCACACTCCTGGCATGCTCCCTGACACGTTTTCCGGAGGTATAGGTCGGGAAGCGAGCTCGTTGGAGGGAGAACTGTGGTGCGACCGAAAACGGTCCAAAAGATGGCCGAAGCTTCCAACGAGTGGCGAACGCTCGTCCGGTGTCAGAAACCACTGGAAATGCACTTGCAGCGAAGGAAACGGGCTGAGCTCGAGGACTTCTGGTGCTCGTCCCAAGAAAACGCGAGCGGGAATGCCCCGGACTCAGTTTTCTCGTCCTGGGGTAAAAAGCGGTCCCCCGACGGTTTCTTCCCTTTGCTCCGTATTGGTCATAAGTCTTTCGATCTTCGGGTCTCGTGCTCCGAGGACTTCAACCCACACTCCTGGCATGCTCCCTGACACGTTTTCCGGAGGTATAGGTCGGGAAGCGAGCTCGTTGGAGGGAGAACTGTGGTGCGACCCAAAACGGTCCAAAAGATGGCCGAAGCTTCCAACGAGTGGCGAACGCTCGTCCGGTGTCAGAAACCACTGGAAATGCACTTGCAGCGAAGGAAACGGGCTGAGCTCGAGGACTTCCGGTGCTCGTCCCAAGAAAACGCGAGCGGGAATGCCCCGGACTCAGTTTTCTCGTCCTGGGGAAAAAAGCGGTCCCCCGACGGTTTCTTCCCTTTGCTCCGTATTGGTCATAAGTCTTTCGATCTTCGGGTCTCGTGCTCCGAGGACTTCAACCCACACTCCTGGCATGCTCCCTGACACGTTTTCCGGAGGTATAGGTCGGGAAGCGAGCTCGTTGGAGGGAGAACTGTGGTGCGACCCAAAACGGTCCAAAAGATGGCCGAAGCTTCCAACGAGTGGCGAACGCTCGTCCGGTGTCAGAAACCACTGGAAATGCACTTGCAGCGAAGGAAACGGGCTGAGCTCGAGGACTTCCGGTGCTCGTCCCAAGAAAACGCGAGCGGGAATGCCCCGGACTCAGTTTTCTCGTCCTGGGGTAAAAAGCGGTCCCCCGACGGTTTCTTCCCTTTGCTCCGTATTGGTCATAAGTCTTTCGATCTTCGGGTCTCGTGCTCCGAGGACTTCAACCCACACTCCTGGCATGCTCCCTGACACGTTTTCCGGAGGTATAGGTCGGGAAGCGAGCTCGTTGGAGGGAGAATTGTGGTGCGACCCAAAACGGCCCAAAAGATGGCCGAAGCTTCCAACGAGTGGCGAACGCTCGTCCGGTGTCAGAAACCACTGGAAATGCACTTGCAGCGAAGGAAACGGGCTGAGCTCGAGGACTTTCGGTGCTCGTCCCAAGAAAACGCGAGCGGGAATGCCCCGGACTCAGTTTTCTCGTCTTGGGGTAAAAAGCGGTCCCCCGACGGTTTCTTCCCTTTGCTCCGTATTGGTCATAAGTCTTTCGATCTTCGGGTCTCGTGCTCCGAGGACTTCAACCCACACTCCTGGCATGCTCCCTGACACGTTTTCCGGAGGTATAGGTCGGGAAGCGAGCTCGTTGGAGGGAGAACTGTGGTGCGACCCAAAACGGTCCAAAAGATGGCCGAAGCTTCCAACGAGTGGCGAACGCTCGTCCGGTGTCAGAAACCACTGGAAATGCACTTGCAGCGAAGGAAACGGGCTGAGCTCGAGGACTTCCGGTGCTCGTCCCAAGAAAACGCGAGCGGGAATGCCCCGGACTCAGTTTTCTCGTCCTGGAGTAAAAAGCGGTCCCCCGACGGTTTCTTCCCTTTGCTCCGTATTGGTCATAAGTCTTTCGATCTTCGGGTCTCGTGCTCCGAGGACTTCAACCCACACTCCTGGCATGCTCCCTGACACGTTTTCCGGAGGTATAGGTCGGGAAGCGAGCTCGTTGGAGGGAGAACTGTGGTGCGACCCAAAACGGTCCAAAAGATGGCCGAAGCTTCCAACGAGTGGCGAACGCTCGTCCGGTGTCAGAAACCACTGGAAATGCACTTGCAGCGAAGGAAACGGGCTGAGCTCGAGGACTTCCGGTGCTCGTCCCAAGAAAACGCGAGCGGGAATGCCCCGGACTCAGTTTTCTCGTCCTGGAGTAAAAAGCGGTCCCCCGACGGTTTCTTCCCTTTGCTCCGTATTGGTCATAAGTCTTTCGATCTTCGGGTCTCGTGCTCCGAGGACTTCAACCCACACTCCTGGCATGCTCCCTGACACGTTTTCCGGAGGTATAGGTCGGGAAGCGAGCTCGTTGGAGGGAGAACTGTGGTGCGACCCAAAACGGTCCAAAAGATGGCCGAAGCTTCCAACGAGTGGCGAACGCTCGTCCGGTGTCAGAAACCACTGGAAATGCACTTGCAGCGAAGGAAACGGGCTGAGCTCGAGGACTTCCGGTGCTCGTCCCAAGAAAACGCGAGCGGGAATGCCCCGGACTCAGTTTTCTCGTCCTGGGGTAAAAAGCGGTCCCCCCGACGGTTTCTTCCCTTTGCTCCGTATTGGTCATAAGTCTTTTGATCTTCGGGTCTCGTGCTCCGAGGACTTCAACCCACACTCCTGGCATGCTCCCTGACACGTTTTCCGGAGGTATAGGTCGGGAAGCGAGCTCGTTGGAGGGAGAACTGTGGTGCGACCCAAAACGGTCCAAAAGATGGCCGAAGCTTCCAACGAGTGGCGAACGCTCGTCCGGTGTCAGAAACCACTGGAAATGCACTTGCAGCGAAGGAAACGGGCTGAGCTCGAGGACTTCCGGTGCTCGTCCCAAGAAAACGCGAGCGGGAATGCCCCGGACTCAGTTTTCTCGTCCTGGGGTAAAAAGCGGTCCCCCGACGGTTTCTTCCCTTTGCTCCGTATTGGTCATAAGTCTTTCGATCTTCGGGTCTCGTGCTCCGAGGACTTCAACCCACACTCCTGGCATGCTCCCTGACACGTTTTCCGGAGGTATAGGTCGGGAAGCGAGCTCGTTGGAGGGAGAATTGTGGTGCGACCCAAAACGGCCCAAAAGATGGCCGAAGCTTCCAACGAGTGGCGAACGCTCGTCCGGTGTCAGAAACCACTGGAAATGCACTTGCAGCGAAGGAAACGGGCTGAGCTCGAGGACTTTCGGTGCTCGTCCCAAGAAAACGCGAGCGGGAATGCCCCGGACTCAGTTTTCTCGTCTTGGGGTAAAAAGCGGTCCCCCGACGGTTTCTTCCCTTTGCTCCGTATTGGTCATAAGTCTTTCGATCTTCGGGTCTCGTGCTCCGAGGACTTCAACCCACACTCCTGGCATGCTCCCTGACACGTTTTCCGGAGGTATAGGTCGGGAAGAGAGCTCGTTGGAGGGAGAACTGTGGTGCGACCCAAAACGGTCCAAAAGATGGCCGAAGCTTCCAACGAGTGGCGAACGCTCGTCCGGTGTCAGAAACCACTGGAAATGCACTTGCAGCGAAGGAAACGGGCTGAGCTCGAGGACTTCCGGTGCTCGTCCCAAGAAAACGCGAGCGGGAATGCCCCGGACTCAGTTTTCTCGTCCTGGAGTAAAAAGCGGTCCCCCGACGGTTTCTTCCCTTTGCTCCGTATTGGTCATAAGTCTTTCGATCTTCGGGTCTCGTGCTCCGAGGACTTCAACCCACACTCCTGGCATGCTCCCTGACACGTTTTCCGGAGGTATAGGTCGGGAAGCGAGCTCGTTGGAGGGAGAATTGTGGTGCGACCCAAAACGGCCCAAAAGATGGCCGAAGCTTCCAACGAGTGGCGAACGCTCGTCCGGTGTCAGAAACCACTGGAAATGCACTTGCAGCGAAGGAAACGGGCTGAGCTCGAGGACTTTCGGTGCTCGTCCCAAGAAAACGCGAGCGGGAATGCCCCGGACTCAGTTTTCTCGTCTTGGGGTAAAAAGCGGTCCCCCGACGGTTTCTTCCCTTTGCTCCGTATTGGTCATAAGTCTTTCGATCTTCGGGTCTCGTGCTCCGAGGACTTCAACCCACACTCCTGGCATGCTCCCTGACACGTTTTCCGGAGGTATAGGTCGGGAAGCGAGCTCGTTGGAGGGAGAACTGTGGTGCGACCCAAAACGGTCCAAAAGATGGCCGAAGCTTCCAACGAGTGGCGAACGCTCGTCCGGTGTCAGAAACCACTGGAAATGCACTTGCAGCGAAGGAAACGGGCTGAGCTCGAGGACTTCCGGTGCTCATCCCAAGAAAACGCGAGCGGGAATGCCCCGGACTCAGTTTTCTCGTCCTGGAGTAAAAAGCGGTCCCCCGACGGTTTCTTCCCTTTGCTCCGTATTGGTCATAAGTCTTTCGATCTTCGGGTCTCGTGCTCCGAGGACTTCAACCCACACTCCTGGCATGCTCCCTGACACGTTTTCCGGAGGTATAGGTCGGGAAGCGAGCTCGTTGGAGGGAGAACTGTGGTGCGACCCAAAACGGTCCAAAAGATGGCCGAAGCTTCCAACGAGTGGCGAACGCTCGTCCGGTGTCAGAAACCACTGGAAATGCACTTGCAGCGAAGGAAACGGGCTGAGCTCGAGGACTTCCGGTGCTCGTCCCAAGAAAACGCGAGCGGGAATGCCCCGGACTCAGTTTTCTCGTCCTGGGGTAAAAAGCGGTCCCCCGACGGTTTCTTCCCTTTGCTCCATATTGGTCATAAGTCTTTCGATCTTCGGGTCTCGTGCTCCGAGGACTTCAACCCACACTCCTGGCATGCTCCCTGACACGTTTTCCGGAGGTATAGGTCGGGAAGCGAGCTCGTTGGAGGGAGAATTGTGGTGCGACCCAAAACGGCCCAAAAGATGGCCGAAGCTTCCAACGAGTGGCGAACGCTCGTCCGGTGTCAGAAACCACTGGAAATGCACTTGCAGCGAAGGAAACGGGCTGAGCTCGAGGACTTTCGGTGCTCGTCCCAAGAAAACGCGAGCGGGAATGCCCCGGACTCAGTTTTCTCGTCTTGGGGTAAAAAGCGGTCCCCCGACGGTTTCTTCCCTTTGCTCCGTATTGGTCATAAGTCTTTCGATCTTCGGGTCTCGTGCTCCGAGGACTTCAACCCACACTCCTGGCATGCTCCCTGACACGTTTTTCGGAGGTATAGGTCGGGAAGCGAGCTCGTTGGAGGGAGAACTGTGGTGCGACCCAAAACGGTCCAAAAGATGGCCGAAGCTTCCAACGAGTGGCGAACGCTCGTCCGGTGTCAGAAACCACTGGAAATGCACTTGCAGCGAAGGAAACGGGCTGAGCTCGAGGACTTCCGGTGCTCGTCCCAAGAATACGCGAGCGGGAATGCCCCGGACTCAGTTTTCTCGTCCTGGGGTAAAAAGCGGTCCCCCGACGGTTTCTTCCCTTTGCTCCGTATTGGTCATAAGTCTTTCGATCTTCGGGTCTCGTGCTCCGAGGACTTCAACCCACACTCCTGGCATGCTCCCTGACACGTTTTCCGGAGGTATAGGTCGGGAAGCGAGCTCGTTGGAGGGAGAATTGTGGTGCGACCCAAAACGGCCCAAAAGATGGCCGAAGCTTCCAACGAGTGGCGAACGCTCGTCCGGTGTCAGAAACCACTGGAAATGCACTTGCAGCGAAGGAAACGGGCTGAGCTCGAGGACTTTCGGTGCTCGTCCCAAGAAAACGCGAGCGGGAATGCCCCGGACTCAGTTTTCTCGTCTTGGGGTAAAAAGCGGTCCCCCGACGGTTTCTTCCCTTTGCTCCGTATTGGTCATAAGTCTTTCGATCTTCGGGTCTCGTGCTCCGAGGACTTCAACCCACACTCCTGGCATGCTCCCTGACACGTTTTCCGGAGGTATAGGTCGGGAAGTGAGCTCGTTGGAGGGAGAACTGTGGTGCGACCCAAAACGGTCCAAAAGATGGCCGAAGCTTCCAACGAGTGGCGAACGCTCGTCCGGTGTCAGAAACCACTGGAAATGCACTTGCAGCGAAGGAAACGGGCTGAGCTCGAGGACTTCCGGTGCTCGTCCCAAGAAAACGCGAGCGGGAATGCCCCGGACTCAGTTTTCTCGTCCTGGAGTAAAAAGCGGTCCCCCGACGGTTTCTTCCCTTTGCTCCGTATTGGTCATAAGTCTTTCGATCTTCGGGTCTCGTGCTCCGAGGACTTCAACCCACACTCCTGGCATGCTCCCTGACACGTTTTCCGGAGGTATAGGTCGGGAAGCGAGCTCGTTGGAGGGAGAATTGTGGTGCGACCCAAAACGGCCCAAAAGATGGCCGAAGCTTCCAACGAGTGGCGAACGCTCGTCCGGTGTCAGAAACCACTGGAAATGCACTTGCAGCGAAGGAAACGGGCTGAGCTCGAGGACTTTCGGTGCTCGTCCCAAGAAAACGCGAGCGGGAATGCCCCGGACTCAGTTTTCTCGTCTTGGGGTAAAAAGCGGTCCCCCGACGGTTTCTTCCCTTTGCTCCGTATTGGTCATAAGTCTTTCGATCTTCGGGTCTCGTGCTCCGAGGACTTCAACCCACACTCCTGGCATGCTCCCTGACACGTTTTCCGGAGGTATAGGTCGGGAAGCGAGCTCGTTGGAGGGAGAACTGTGGTGCGACCCAAAACGGTCCAAAAGATGGCCGAAGCTTCCAACGAGTGGCGAACGCTCGTCCGGTGTCAGAAACCACTGGAAATGCACTTGCAGCGAAGGAAACGGGCTGAGCTCGAGGACTTCCGGTGCTCATCCCAAGAAAACGCGAGCGGGAATGCCCCGGACTCAGTTTTCTCGTCCTGGAGTAAAAAGCGGTCCCCCGACGGTTTCTTCCCTTTGCTCCGTATTGGTCATAAGTCTTTCGATCTTCGGGTCTCGTGCTCCGAGGACTTCAACCCACACTCCTGGCATGCTCCCTGACACGTTTTCCGGAGGTATAGGTCGGGAAGCGAGCTCGTTGGAGGGAGAACTGTGGTGCGACCCAAAACGGTCCAAAAGATGGCCGAAGCTTCCAACGAGTGGCGAACGCTCGTCCGGTGTCAGAAACCACTGGAAATGCACTTGCAGCGAAGGAAACGGGCTGAGCTCGAGGACTTCCGGTGCTCGTCCCAAGAAAACGCGAGCGGGAATGCCCCGGACTCAGTTTTCTCGTCCTGGGGTAAAAAGCGGTCCCCCGACGGTTTCTTCCCTTTGCTCCGTATTGGTCATAAGTCTTTCGATCTTCGGGTCTCGTGCTCCGAGGACTTCAACCCACACTCCTGGCATGCTCCCTGACACGTTTTCCGGAGGTATAGGTCGGGAAGCGAGCTCGTTGGAGGGAGAATTGTGGTGCGACCCAAAACGGCCCAAAAGATGGCCGAAGCTTCCAACGAGTGGCGAACGCTCGTCCGGTGTCAGAAACCACTGGAAATGCACTTGCAGCGAAGGAAACGGGCTGAGCTCGAGGACTTTCGGTGCTCGTCCCAAGAAAACGCGAGCGGGAATGCCCCGGACTCAGTTTTCTCGTCTTGGGGTAAAAAGCGGTCCCCCGACGGTTTCTTCCCTTTGCTCCGTATTGGTCATAAGTCTTTCGATCTTCGGGTCTCGTGCTCCGAGGACTTCAACCCACACTCCTGGCATGCTCCTTGACACGTTTTTCGGAGGTATAGGTCGGGAAGCGAGCTCGTTGGAGGGAGAACTGTGGTGCGACCCAAAACGGTCCAAAAGATGGCCGAAGCTTCCAACGAGTGGCGAACGCTCGTCCGGTGTCAGAAACCACTGGAAATGCACTTGCAGCGAAGGAAACGGGCTGAGCTCGAGGACTTCCGGTGCTCGTCCCAAGAAAACGCGAGCGGGAATGCCCCGGACTCAGTTTTCTCGTCCTGGGGTAAAAAGCGGTCCCCCGACGGTTTCTTCCCTTTGCTCCGTATTGGTCATAAGTCTTTCGATCTTCGGGTCTCGTGCTCCGAGGACTTCAACCCACACTCCTGGCATGCTCCCTGACACGTTTTCCGGAGGTATAGGTCGGGAAGCGAGCTCGTTGGAGGGAGAACTGTGGTGCGACCCAAAACGGCCCAAAAGATGGCCGAAGCTTCCAACGAGTGGCGAACGCTCGTCCGGTGTCAGAAACCACTGGAAATGCACTTGCAGCGAAGGAAACGGGCTGAGCTCGAGGACTTCCGGTGCTCGTCTCAAGAAAACGCGAGCGGGAATGCCCCGGACTCAGTTTTCTCGTCCTGGGGTAAAAAGCGGTCCCCCGACGGTTTCTTCCCTTTGCTCCGTATTGGTCATAAGTCTTTCGATCTTCGGGTCTCGTGCTCCGAGGACTTCAACCCACACTCCTGGCATGCTCCCTGACACGTTTTCCGGAGGTATAGGTCGGGAAGCGAGCTCGTTGGAGGGAGAACTGTGGTGCGACCCAAAACGGCCCAAAAGATGGCCGAAGCTTCCAACGAGTGGCGAACGCTCGTCCGGTGTCAGAAACCACTGGAAATGCACTTGCAGCGAAGGAAACGGGCTGAGCTCGAGGACTTCCGGTGCTCGTCCCAAGAAAACGCGAGCGGGAATGCCCCGGACTCAGTTTTCTCGTCTTGGGGTAAAAAGCGGTCCCCCGACGGTTTCTTCCCTTTGCTCCGTATTGGTCATAAGTCTTTCGATCTTCGGGTCTCGTGCTCCGAGGACTTCAACCCACACTCCTGGCATGCTCCCTGACACGTTTTCCGGAGGTATAGGTCGGGAAGCGAGCTCGTTGGAGGGAGAACTGTGGTGCGACCCAAAACGGCCCAAAAGATGGCCGAAGCTTCCAACCAGTGGCGAACGCTCGTCCGGTGTCAGAAACCACTGGAAATGCACTTGCAGCGAAGGAAACGGGCTGAGCTCGAGGACTTCCGGTGCTCGTCCCAAGAAAACGCGAGCGGGAATGCCCCGGACTCAGTTTTCTCGTCTTGGGGTAAAAAGCGGTCCCCCGACGGTTTCTTCCCTTTGCTCCGTATTGGTCATAAGTCTTTCGATCTTCGGGTCTCGTGCTCCGAGGACTTCAACCCACACTCCTGGCATGCTCCCTGACACGTTTTCCGGAGGTATAGGTCGGGAAGCGAGCTCGTTGGAGGGAGAACTGTGGTGCGACCCAAAACGGTCCAAAAGATGGCCGAAGCTTCCAACGAGTGGCGAACGCTCGTCCGGTGTCAGAAACCACTGGAAATGCACTTGCAGCGAAGGAAACGGGCTGAGCTCGAGGACTTCCGGTGCTCGTCCCAAGAAAACGCGAGCGGGAATGCCCCGGACTCAGTTTTCTCGTCCTGGGGTAAAAAGCGGTCCCCCGACGGTTTCTTCCCTTTGCTCCGTATTGGTCATAGGTCTTTCGATCTTCGGGTCTCGTGCTCCGAGGACTTCAACCCACACTCCTGGCATGCTCCCTGACACGTTTTCCGGAGGTATAGGTCGGGAAGCGAGCTCGTTGGAGGGAGTACTGTGGTGCGACCCAAAACGGTCCAAAAGATGGCCGAAGCTTCCAACGAGTGGCGAACGCTCGTCCGGTGTCAGAAACCACTGGAAATGCACTTGCAGCGAAGGAAACGGGCTGAGCTCGAGGACTTCCGGTGCTCGTCCCAAGAAAACGCGAGCGGGAATGCCCCGGACTCAGTTTTCTCGTCCTGGGGTAAAAAGCGGTCCCCCGACGGTTTCTTCCCTTTGCTCCGTATTGGTCATAGGTCTTTCGATCTTCGGGTCTCGTGCTCCGAGGACTTCAACCCACACTCCTGGCATGCTCCCTGACACGTTTTCCGGAGGTATAGGTCGGGAAGCGAGCTCGTTGGAGGGAGAACTGTGGTGCGACCCAAAACGGTCCAAAAGATGGCCGAAGCTTCCAACGAGTGGCGAACGCTCGTCCGGTGTCAGAAACCACTGGAAATGCACTTGCAGCAAAGGAAACGGGCTGAGCCCAAGGACTTCTGATGCTCGTCCCAAGAAAACGCGAGCGGGAATGCCCCGGACTCAGTTTTCTCGTCCTGGGGTAAAAAGCGGTCCCCCGACGGTTTCTTCCCTTTGCTCCGTATTGGTCATAGGTCTTTCGATCTTCGGGTCTCGTGCTCCGAGGACTTCAACCCACACTCCTGGCATGCTCCCTGACACGTTTTCCGGAGGTATAGGTCGGGAAGCGAGCTCGTTGGAGGGAGAACTGTGGTGCGACCCAAAACGGTCCAAAAGATGGCCGAAGCTTCCAACGAGTGGCGAACGCTCGTCCGGTGTCAGAAACCACAGGAAATGCACTTGCAGCGAAGGAAACGGGCTGAGCTCGAGGACTTCCGGTGCTCGTCCCAAGAAAACGCGAGCGGGAATGCCCCGGACTCAGTTTTCTCGTCCTGGGGTAAAAAGCGGTCCCCCGACGGTTTCTTCCCTTTGCTCCGTATTGGTCATAAGTCTTTCGATCTTCAGGTCTCGTGCTCCGAGGACTTCAACCCACACTCCTGGCATGCTCCCTGACACGTTTTCCGGAGGTATAGGTCGGGAAGCGAGCTCGTTGGAGGGAGAACTGTGGTGCGACCCAAAACGGTCCAAAAGATGGCCGAAGCTTCCAACGAGTGGCGAACGCTCGTCCGGTGTCAGAAACCACTGGAAATGCACTTGCAGCGAAGGAAACGGGCTGAGCTCGAGGACTTCCGGTGCTCGTCCCAAGAAAACGCGAGCGGGAATGCCCCGGACTCAGTTTTCTCGTCCTGGGGTAAAAAGCGGTCCCCCGACGGTTTCTTCCCTTTGCTCCGTATTGGTCATAAGTCTTTCGATCTTCGGGTCTCGTGCTCCGAGGACTTCAACCCACACTCCTGGCATGCTCCCTGACACGTTTTCCGGAGGTATAGGTCGGGAAGCGAGCTCGTTGGAGGGAGAACTGTGGTGCGACCCAAAACGGTCCAAAAGATGGCCGAAGCTTCCAACGAGTGGCGAACGCTCGTCCGGTGTCAGAAACCACTGGAAATGCACTTGCAGCGAAGGAAACGGGCTGAGCTCGAGGACTTCCGGTGCTCGTCCCAAGAAAACGCGAGCGGGAATGCCCCGGACTCAGTTTTCTCGTCCTGGGGTAAAAAGCGATCCCCCGACGGTTTCTTCCCTTTGCTCCGTATTGGTCGTAGGTCTTTCGATCTTCGGGTCTCGTGCTCCGAGGACTTCAACCCACACTCCTGGCATGCTCCCTGACACGTTTTCCGGAGGTATAGGTCGGGAAGCGAGCACGTTGGAGGGAGAACTGTGGTGCGACCCAAAACGGTCCAAAAGATGGCCGAAGCTTCCAACGAGTGGCGAACGCTCGTCCGGTGTCAGAAACCACTGGAAATGCACTTGCAGCGAAGGAAACGGGCTGAGCTCAAGGACTTCCGGTGCTCGTCCCAAGAAAACGCGAGCGGGAATGCCCCGGACTCAGTTTTCTCGTCCTGGGGTAAAAAGCGGTCCCCCGACGGTTTCTTCCCTTTGCTCCGTATTGGTCGTAGGTCTTTCGATCTTCGGGTCTCGTGCTCCGAGGACTTCAACCCACACTCCTGGCATGCTCCCTGACACGTTTTCCGGAGGTATAGGTCGGGAAGCGAGCTCGTTGGAGGGAGAACTGTGGTGCGACCCAAAACGGTCCAAAAGATGGCCGAAGCTTCCAACGAGTGGCGAACGCTCGTCCGGTGTCAGAAACCACTGGAAATGCACTTGCAGCGAAGGAAACGGGCTGAGCTCGAGGACTTCCGGTGCTCGTCCCAAGAAAACGCGAGCGGGAATGCCCCGGACTCAGTTTTCTCGTCCTGGGGTAAAAAGCGGTCCCCCGACGGTTTCTTCCCTTTGCTCCGTATTGGTCGTAGGTCTTTCGATCTTCGGGTCTCGTGCTCCGAGGACTTCAACCCACACTCCTGGCATGCTCCCTGACACGTTTTCCGGAGGTATAGGTCGGGAAGCGAGCTCGTTGGAGGGAGAACTGTGGTGCGACCCAAAACGGTCCAAAAGATGGCCGAAGCTTCCAACGAGTGGCGAACGCTCGTCCAGTGTCAGAAACCACTGGAAATGCACTTGCAACGAAGGAAACGGGCTGAGCTCAAGGACTTCCGGTGCTCGTCCCAAGAAAACGCGAGCGGGAATGCCCCGGACTCAGTTTTCTCGTCCTCGGGTAAAAAGCGGTCCCCCGACGGTTTCTTCCCTTTGCTCCGTATTGGTCGTAGGTCTTTCGATCTTCGGGTCTCGTGCTCCGAGGACTTCAACCCACACTCCTGGCATGCTCCCTGACACGTTTTCCGGAGGTATAGGTCGGGAAGCGAGCTCGTTGGAGGGAGAACTGTGGTGCGACCCAAAACGGTCCAAAAGATGGCCGAAGCTTCCAACGAGTGGCGAACGCTCGTCCGGTGTCAGAAACCACTGGAAATGCACTTGCAGCGAAGGAAACGGGCTGAGCTCGTGGACTTCCGGTGCTCGTCCCAAGAAAACGCGAGCGGGAATGCCCCGGACTCAGTTTTCTCGTCCTGGGGTAAAAAGCGGTCCCCCGACGGTTTCTTCCCTTTGCTCCGTATTGGTCGTAGGTCTTTCGATCTTCGGGTCTCGTGCTCCGAGGACTTCAACCCACACTCCTGGCATGCTCCCTGACACGTTTTCCGGAGGTATAGGTCGGGAAGCGAGCTCGTTGGAGGGAGAACTGTGGTGCGACCCAAAACGGTCCAAAAGATGGCCGAAGCTTCCAACGAGTGGCGAACGCTCGTCCGGTGTCAGAAACCACTGGAAATGCACTTGCAGCGAAAGAAACGGGCTGAGCTCAAGGACTTCCGGTGCTCGTCCCAAGAAAACGCGAGCGGGAATGCCCCGGACTCAGTTTTCTCGTCCTGGGGTAAAAAGCGGTCCCCCGACGGTTTCTTCCCTTTGCTCCGTATTGGTCATAGGTCTTTCGATCTGCTCCGAGGACTTCAGCCCACACTCCTGGCATGCTCCCTGACACGTTTTCCGGAGGTATAGGTCGGGAAGCGAGCTCGTTGGAGGGAGAACTGTGGTGCGACCCAAAACGGTCCAAAAGATGGCCGAAGCTTCCAACGAGTGGCGAACGCTCGTCCGGTGTCAGAAACACTGGAAATGCACTTGCAGCGAAGGAAACGGGCTGAGCTCGAGGACTTTCGGTGCTCGTCCCAAGAAAACGCGAGCGGGAATGCCCCAGACTCAGTTTTCTCGTCCTGGGGTAAAAAGCGGTCCTTCGACGGTTTCTTCCCTTTGCTCCGTATTGGTCATAAGTCTTTCGATCTTCGGGTCTCGTGCTCCGAGGACTTCAACCCACACTCCTGGCATGCTCCCTGACACGTTTTCCGGAGGTATAGGTCGGGAAGCGAGCTCGTTGGAGGGAGAACTGTGGTGCGACCCAAAACGGTCCAAAAGATGGCCGAAGCTTCCAACGAGTGGCGAACGCTCGTCCGGTGTCAGAAACCACTGGAAATGCACTTGCAGCGAAGGAAACGGGCTGAGCTCGAGGACTTCCGGTGCTCGTCCCAAGAAAACGCGAGCGGGAATGCCCCGGACTCAGTTTTCTCGTCCTGGGGTAAAAAGCGGTCCCCCGACGGTTTCTTCCCTTTGCTCCGTATTGGTCATAGGTCTTTCGATCTTCGGGTCTCGTGCTCCGAGGACTTCAACCCACACTCCTGGCATGCTCCCTGACACGTTTTCCGGAGGTATAGGTCGGGAAGCGAGCTCGTTGGAGGGAGAACTATGGTGCGACCCAAAACGGTCCAAAAGATGGCCGAAGCTTCCAACGAGTGGCGAATGCTCGTCCGGTGTCAGAAACCACAGGAAATGCACTTGCAGCGAAGGAAACGGGCTGAGCTCGAGGACTTCCGGTGCTCGTCCCAAGAAAACGCGAGCGGGAATGCCCCGGACTCAGTTTTCTCGTCCTGGGGTAAAAAGCGGTCCCCCGACGGTTTCTTCCCTTTGCTCCGTATTGGTCATAAGTCTTTCGATCTTCGGGTCTCGTGCTCCGAGGACTTCAACCCACACTCCTGGCATGCTCCCTGACACGTTTTCCGGAGGTATAGGTCGGGAAGCGAGCTCGTTGGAGGGAGAACTGTGGTGCGACCCAAAACGGTCCAAAAGATGGCCGAAGCTTCCAACGAGTGGCGAACGCTCGTCCGGTGTCAGAAACCACTGGAAATGCACTTGCAGCGAAGGAAACGGGCTGAGCTCGAGGACTTCCGGTGCTCGTCCCAAGAAAACGCGAGCGGGAATGCCCCGGACTCAGTTTTCTCGTCCTGGGGTAAAAAGCGGTCCCCCGACGGTTTCTTCCCTTTGCTCCGTATTGGTCATAAGTCTTTCGATCTTCGGGTCTCGTGCTCCGAGGACTTCAACCCACACTCCTGGCATGCTCCCTGACACGTTTTCCGGAGGTATAGGTCGGGAAGCGAGCTCGTTGGAGGGAGAACTGTGGTGCGACCCAAAACGGTCCAAAAGATGGCCGAAGCTTCCAACGAGTGGCGAACGCTCGTCCGGTGTCAGAAACCACTAGAAATGCACTTGCAGCGAAGGAAACGGGCTGAGCTCGAGGACTTCCGGTGCCCGTCCCAAGAAAACGCGAGCGGGAATGCCCCGGACTCAGTTTTCTCGTCCTGGGGTAAAAAGCGGTCCCCCGACGGTTTCTTCCCTTTGCTCCGTATTGGTCATAAGTCTTTCGATCTTCGGGTCTCGTGCTCCGAGGACTTCAACCCACACTCCTGGCATGCTCCCTGACACGTTTTCCGGAGGTATAGGTCGGGAAGCGAGCTCGTTGGAGGGAGAACTGTGGTGCGACCCAAAACGGTCCAAAAGATGGCCGAAGCTTCCAACGAGTGGCGAACGCTCGTCCGGTGTCAGAAACCACTGGAAATGCACTTGCAGCGAAGGAAACGGGCTGAGCTCGAGGACTTCCGGTGCTCGTCACAAGAAAACGCGAGCGGGAATGCCCCGGACTCAGTTTTCTCGTCCTGGGGTAAAAAGCGGTCCCCCGACGGTTTCTTCCCTTTGCTCCGTATTGGTCATAAGTCTTTCGATCTTCGGGTCTCGTGCTCCGAGGACTTCAACCCACACTCCTGGCATGCTCCCTGACACGTTTTCCGGAGGTATAGGTCGGGAAGCGAGCTCGTTGGAGGGAGAACTGTGGTGCGACCCAAAACGGTCCAAAAGATGGCCGAAGCTTCCAACGAGTGGCGAACGCTCGTCCGGTGTCAGAAACCACTGGAAATGCACTTGCAGCGAAGGAAACGGGCTGAGCTCGAGGACTTCCGGTGCCCGTCCCAAGAAAACGCGAGCGGGAATGCCCCGGACTCAGTTTTCTCGTCCTGGGGTAAAAAGCGGTCCCCCGACGGTTTCTTCCCTTTGCTCCGTATTGGTCATAGGTCTTTCGATCTGCTCCGAGGACTTCAGCCCACACTCCTGGCATGCTCCCTGACACGTTTTCCGGAGGTATAGGTCGGGAAGCGAGCTCGTTGGAGGGAGAACTGTGGTGCGACCCAAAACGGTCCAAAAGATGGCCGAAGCTTCCAACGAGTGGCGAACGCTCGTCCGGTGTCAGAAACACTGGAAATGCACTTGCAGCGAAGGAAACGGGCTGAGCTCGAGGACTTTCGGTGCTCGTCCCAAGAAAACGCGAGCGGGAATGCCCCAGACTCAGTTTTCTCGTCCTGGGGTAAAAAGCGGTCCTTCGACGGTTTCTTCCCTTTGCTCCGTATTGGTCATAAGTCTTTCGATCTTCGGGTCTCGTGCTCCGAGGACTTCAACCCACACTCCTGGCATGCTCCCTGACACGTTTTCCGGAGGTATAGGTCGGGAAGCGAGCTCGTTGGAGGGAGAACTGTGGTGCGACCCAAAACGGTCCAAAAGATGGCCGAAGCTTCCAACGAGTGGCGAACGCTCGTCCGGTGTCAGAAACCACTGGAAATGCACTTGCAGCGAAGGAAACGGGCTGAGCTCGAGGACTTCCGGTGCCCGTCCCAAGAAAACGCGAGCGGGAATGCCCCGGACTCAGTTTTCTCGTCCTGGGGTAAAAAGCGGTCCCCCGACGGTTTCTTCCCTTTGCTCCGTATTGGTCATAGGTCTTTCGATCTGCTCCGAGGACTTCAGCCCACACTCCTGGCATGCTCCCTGACACGTTTTCCGGAGGTATAGGTCGGGAAGCGAGCTCGTTGGAGGGAGAACTGTGGTGCGACCCAAAACGGTCCAAAAGATGGCCGAAGCTTCCAACGAGTGGCGAACGCTCGTCCGGTGTCAGAAACACTGGAAATGCACTTGCAGCGAAGGAAACGGGCTGAGCTCGAGGACTTTCGGTGCTCGTCCCAAGAAAACGCGAGCGGGAATGCCCCAGACTCAGTTTTCTCGTCCTGGGGTAAAAAGCGGTCCTTCGACGGTTTCTTCCCTTTGCTCCGTATTGGTCATAAGTCTTTCGATCTTCGGGTCTCGTGCTCCGAGGACTTCAACCCACACTCCTGGCATGCTCCCTGACACGTTTTCCGGAGGTATAGGTCGGGAAGCGAGCTCGTTGGAGGGAGAACTGTGGTGCGACCCAAAACGGTCCAAAAGATGGCCGAAGCTTCCAACGAGTGGCGAACGCTCGTCCGGTGTCAGAAACCACTGGAAATGCACTTGCAGCGAAGGAAACGGGCTGAGCTCGAGGACTTCCGGTGCTCGTCCCAAGAAAACGCGAGCGGGAATGCCCCGGACTCAGTTTTCTCGTCCTGGGGTAAAAAGCGGTCCCCCGACGGTTTCTTCCCTTTGCTCCGTATTGGTCATAGGTCTTTCGATCTTCGGGTCTCGTGCTCCGAGGACTTCAACCCACACTCCTGGCATGCTCCCTGACACGTTTTCCGGAGGTATAGGTCGGGAAGCGAGCTCGTTGGAGGGAGAACTATGGTGCGACCCAAAACGGTCCAAAAGATGGCCGAAGCTTCCAACGAGTGGCGAATGCTCGTCCGGTGTCAGAAACCACAGGAAATGCACTTGCAGCGAAGGAAACGGGCTGAGCTCGAGGACTTCCGGTGCTCGTCCCAAGAAAACGCGAGCGGGAATGCCCCGGACTCAGTTTTCTCGTCCTGGGGTAAAAAGCGGTCCCCCGACGGTTTCTTCCCTTTGCTCCGTATTGGTCATAAGTCTTTCGATCTTCGGGTCTCGTGCTCCGAGGACTTCAACCCACACTCCTGGCATGCTCCCTGACACGTTTTCCGGAGGTATAGGTCGGGAAGCGAGCTCGTTGGAGGGAGAACTGTGGTGCGACCCAAAACGGTCCAAAAGATGGCCGAAGCTTCCAACGAGTGGCGAACGCTCGTCCGGTGTCAGAAACCACTGGAAATGCACTTGCAGCGAAGGAAACGGGCTGAGCTCGAGGACTTCCGGTGCTCGTCCCAAGAAAACGCGAGCGGGAATGCCCCGGACTCAGTTTTCTCGTCCTGGGGTAAAAAGCGGTCCCCCGACGGTTTCTTCCCTTTGCTCCGTATTGGTCATAAGTCTTTCGATCTTCGGGTCTCGTGCTCCGAGGACTTCAACCCACACTCCTGGCATGCTCCCTGACACGTTTTCCGGAGGTATAGGTCGGGAAGCGAGCTCGTTGGAGGGAGAACTGTGGTGCGACCCAAAACGGTCCAAAAGATGGCCGAAGCTTCCAACGAGTGGCGAACGCTCGTCCGGTGTCAGAAACCACTAGAAATGAACTTGCAGCGAAGGAAACGGGCTGAGCTCGAGGACTTCCGGTGCCCGTCCCAAGAAAACGCGAGCGGGAATGCCCCGGACTCAGTTTTCTCGTCCTGGGGTAAAAAGCGGTCCCCCGACGGTTTCTTCCCTTTGCTCCGTATTGGTCATAAGTCTTTCGATCTTCGGGTCTCGTGCTCCGAGGACTTCAACCCACACTCCTGGCATGCTCCCTGACACGTTTTCCGGAGGTATAGGTCGGGAAGCGAGCTCGTTGGAGGGAGAACTGTGGTGCGACCCAAAACGGTCCAAAAGATGGCCGAAGCTTCCAACGAGTGGCGAACGCTCGTCCGGTGTCAGAAACCACTGGAAATGCACTTGCAGCGAAGGAAACGGGCTGAGCTCGAGGACTTCCGGTGCTCGTCCCAAGAAAACGCGAGCGGAAATGCCCCGGACTCAGTTTTCTCGTCCTGGGGTAAAAAGCGGTCCCCCGACGGTTTCTTCCCTTTGCTCCGTATTGGTCATAAGTCTTTCGATCTTCGGGTCTCGTGCTCCGAGGACTTCAACCCACACTCCTGGCATGCTCCCTGACACGTTTTCCGGAGGTATAGGTCGGGAAGCGAGCTCGTTGGAGGGAGAACTGTGGTGCGACCCAAAACGGTCCAAAAGATGGCCGAAGCTTCCAACGAGTGGCGAACGCTCGTCCGGTGTCAGAAACCACTGGAAATGCACTTGCAGCGAAGGAAACGGGCTGAGCTCGAGGACTTCCGGTGCCCGTCCCAAGAAAACGCGAGCGGGAATGCCCCGGACTCAGTTTTCTCGTCCTGGGGTAAAAAGCGGTCCCCCGACGGTTTCTTCCCTTTGCTCCGTATTGGTCATAAGTCTTTCGATCTTCGGGTCTCGTGCTCCGAGGACTTCAACCCACACTCCTGGCATGCTCCCTGACACGTTTTCCGGAGGTATAGGTCGGGAAGCGAGCTCGTTGGAGGGAGAACTGTGGTGCGACCCAAAACGGTCCAAAAGATGGCCGAAGCTTCCAACGAGTGGCGAACGCTCGTCCGGTGTCAGAAACCACTGGAAATGCACTTGCAGCGAAGGAAACGGGCTGAGCTCGAGGACTTCCGGTGCTCGTCCCAAGAAAACGCGAGCGGGAATGCCCCGGACTCAGTTTTCTCGTCCTGGGGTAAAAAGCGGTCCCCCGACGGTTTCTTCCCTTTGCTCCGTATTGGTCATAAGTCTTTCGATCTTCGGGTCTCGTGCTCCGAGGACTTCAACCCACACTCCTGGCATGCTCCCTGACACGTTTTCCGGAGGTATAGGTCGGGAAGCGAGCTCGTTGGAGGGAGAACTGTGGTGCGACCCAAAACGGTCCAAAAGATGGCCGAAGCTTCCAACGAGTGGCGAACGCTCGTCCGGTGTCAGAAACCACTGGAAATGCACTTGCAGCGAAGGAAACGGGCTGAGCTCGAGGACTTCCGGTGCTCGTCCCAAGAAAACGCGAGCGGGAATGCCCCGGACTCAGTTTTCTCGTCCTGGGGTAAAAAGCGATCCCCCGACGGTTTCTTCCCTTTGCTCCGTATTGGTCATAAGTCTTTCGATCTTCGGGTCTCTAACTCCGAGGACTTCAACCCACACTCCTGGCATGCTCCCTGACACGTTTTCTGGAGGTATAGGTCGGGAAGCGAGCTCGTTGGAGGGAGAACTGTGGTGCGACCCAAAACGGTCCAAAAGATGGCCGAAGCTTCCAACGAGTGGCGAACGCTCGTCCGGTGTCAGAAACCACTGGAAATGCACTTGCAGCGAACGAAACGGGCTGAGCTCGAGGATTTCCGGTGTTCGTCCCAAGAAAACGCGAGCGGGAATGCCCCGGACTCAGTTTTCTCGTCCTGGGGTAAAAAGCGGTCCCCCGACGGTTTCTCCCCTTTGCTCCGTATTGGTCATAAGTCTTTCGATCTTCGGGTCTCGTGCTCCGAGGACTTCAACCCACACTCCTGGCATGCTCCCTGACACGTTTTCCGGAGGTATAGGTCGGGAAGCGAGCTCGTTGGAGGGAGAACTGTGGTGCGACCCAAAACGGTCCAAAAGATGGCCGAAGCTTCCAACGAGTGGCGAACGCTCGTCCGGTGTCAGAAACCACTGGAAATGCACTTGCAGCGAAGGAAACGGGCTGAGCTCGAGGACTTCCGGTGCTCGTCCCAAGAAAACGCGAGCGGGAATGCCCCAGACTCAGTTTTCTCGTCCTGGGGTAAAAAGCGGTCCCCCGACGGTTTCTCCCCTTTGCTCCGTATTGGTCATAAGTCTTTCGATCTTCGGGTCTCGTGCTCCGAGGACTTCAACCCACACTCCTGGCATGCTCCCTGACACGTTTTCCGGAGGTATAGGTCGGGAAGCGAGCTCGTTGGAGGGAGAACTGTGGTGCGACCCAAAACGGTCCAAAAGATGGCCGAAGCTTCCAACGAGTGGCGAACGCTCGTCCGGTGTCAGAAACCACTGGAAATGCACTTGCAGCGAAGGAAACGGGCTGAGCTCGAGGACTTCCGGTGCTCGTCCCAAGAAAACGCGAGCGGGAATGCCCCGGACTCAGTTTTCTCGTCCTGGGGTAAAAAGCGGTCCCCCGACGGTTTCTCCCCTTTGCTCCGTATTGGTCATAAGTCTTTCGATCTTCGGGTCTCGTGCTCCGAGGACTTCAACCCACACTCCTGGCATGCTCCCTGACACGTTTTCCGGAGGTATAGGTCGGGAAGCGAGCTCGTTGGAGGGAGAACTGTGGTGCGACCCAAAACGGTCCAAAAGATGGCCGAAGCTTCCAACGAGTGGCGAACGCTCGTCCGGTGTCAGAAACCACTGGAAATGCACTTGCAGCGAAGGAAACGGGCTGAGCTCGAGGACTTCCGGTGCTCGTCCCAAGAAAACGCGAGCGGGAATGCCCCGGACTCAGTTTTCTCGTCCTGGGGTAAAAAGCGGTCCCCCGACGGTTTCTCCCCTTTGCTCCGTATTGGTCATAAGTCTTTCGATCTTTGGGTCTCGTGCTCCGAGGACTTCAACCCACACTCCTGGCATGCTCCCTGACACGTTTTCCGGAGGTATAGGTCGGGAAGCGAGCTCGTTGGAGGGAGAACTGTGGTGCGACCCAAAACGGTCCAAAAGATGGCCGAAGCTTCCAACGAGTGGCGAACGCTCGTCCGGTGTCAGAAACCACTGGAAATGCACTTGCAGCGAAGGAAACGGGCTGAGCTCGAGGACTTCCGGTGCTCGTCCCAAGAAAACGCGAGCGGAAATGCCCCGGACTCAGTTTTCTCGTCCTAGGGTAAAAAGCGGTCCCCCGACGGTTTCTCCCCTTTGCTCCGTATTGGTCATAAGTCTTTCGATCTTCGGGTCTCGTGCTCCGAGGACTTCAACCCACACTCCTGGCATGCTCCCTGACACGTTTTCCGGAGGTATAGGTCGGGAAGCGAGCTCGTTGGAGGGAGAACTGTGGTGCGACCCAAAACGGTCCAAAAGATGGCCGAAGCTTCCAACGAGTGGCGAACGCTCGTCCGGTGTCAGAAACCACTGGAAATGCACTTGCAGCGAAGGAAACGGGCTGAGCTCGTGGACTTCCGGTGCTCGTCCCAAGAAAACGCGAGCGGGAATGCCCCGGACTCAGTTTTCTCGTCCTGGGGTAAAAAGCGGTCCCCCGACGGTTTCTTCCCTTTGCTCCGTATTGGTCGTAGGTCTTTCGATCTTCGGGTCTCGTGCTCCGAGGACTTCAACCCACACTCCTGGCATGCTCCCTGACACGTTTTCCGGAGGTATAGGTCGGGAAGCGAGCTCGTTGGAGGGAGAACTGTGGTGCGACCCAAAACGGTCCAAAAGATGGCCGATGCTTCCAACGAGTGGCGAACGCTCGTCCGGTGTCAGAAACCACTGGAAATGCACTTGCAGCGAAGGAAACGGGCTGAGCTCGAGGACTTCCGGTGCTCGTCCCAAGAAAACGCGAGCGGGAATGCCCCGGACTCAGTTTTCTCGTCCTGGGGTAAAAAGCGGTCCCCCGACGGTTTCTTCCCTTTGCTCCGTATTGGTCATAGGTCTTTCGATCTGCTCCGAGGACTTCAGCCCACACTCCTGGCATGCTCCCTGACACGTTTTCCGGAGGTATAGGTCGGGAAGCGAGCTCGTTGGAGGGAGAACTGTGGTGCGACCCAAAACGGTCCAAAAGATGGCCGAAGCTTCCAACGAGTGGCGAACGCTCGTCCGGTGTCAGAAACACTGGAAATGCACTTGCAGCGAAGGAAACGGGCTGAGCTCGAGGACTTCCGGTGCTCGTCCCAAGAAAACGCGAGCGGGAATGCCCCAGACTCAGTTTTCTCGTCCTGGGGTAAAAAGCGGTCCTTCGACGGTTTCTTCCCTTTGCTCCGTATTGATCATAAGTCTTTCGATCTTCGGGTCTCGTGCTCCGAGGACTTCAACCCACACTCCTGGCATGCTCCCTGACACGTTTTCCGGAGGTATAGGTCGGGAAGCGAGCTCGTTGGAGAGAGAACTGTGGTGCGACCCAAAACGGTCCAAAAGATGGCCGAAGCTTCCAACGAGTGGCGAACGCTCGTCCGGTGTCAGAAACCACTGGAAATGCACTTGCAGCGAAGGAAACGGGCTGAGCTCGAGGACTTCCGGTGCTCGTCCCAAGAAAACGCGAGCGGGAATGCCCCGGACTCAGTTTTCTCGTCCTGGGGTAAAAAGCGGTCCCCCGACGGTTTCTTCCCTTTGCTCCGTATTGGTCATAGGTCTTTCGATCTTCGGGTCTCGTGCTCCGAGGACTTCAACCCACACTCCTGGCATGCTCCCTGACACGTTTTCCGGAGGTATAGGTCGGGAAGCGAGCTCGTTGGAGGGAGAACTGTGGTGCGACCCAAAACGGTCCAAAAGATGGCCGAAGCTTCCAACGAGTGGCGAACGCTCGTCCGGTGTCAGAAACCACAGGAAATGCACTTGCAGCGAAGGAAACGGGCTGAGCTCGAGGACTTCCGGTGCTCGTTCCAAGAAAACGCGAGCGGGAATGCCCCGGACTCAGTTTTCTCGTCCTGGGGTAAAAAGCGGTCCCCCGACGGTTTCTTCCCTTTGCTCCGTATTGGTCATAAGTCTTTCGATCTTCGGGTCTCGTGCTCCGAGGACTTCAACCCACACTCCTGGCATGCTCCCTGACACGTTTTCCGGAGGTATAGGTCGGGAAGCGAGCTCGTTGGAGGGAGAACTGTGGTGCGACCCAAAACGGTCCAAAAGATGGCCGAAGCTTCCAACGAGTGGCGAACGCTCGTCCGGTGTCAGAAACCACTGGAAATGCACTTGCAGCGAAGGAAACGGGCTGAGCTCGAGGACTTCCGGTGCTCGTCCCAAGAAAACGCGAGCGGCAATGCCCCGGACTCAGTTTTCTCGTCCTGGGGTAAAAAGCGGTCCCCCGACGGTTTCTTCCCTTTGCTCCGTATTGGTCATAAGTCTTTCGATCTTCGGGTCTCGTGCTCCGAGGACTTCAACCCACACTCCTGGCATGCTCCCTGACACGTTTTCCAGAGGTATAGGTCGGGAAGCGAGCTCGTTGGAGGGAGAACTGTGGTGCGACCCAAAACGGTCCAAAAGATGGCCGAAGCTTCCAACGAGTGGCGAACGCTCGTCCGGTGTCAGAAACCACTGGAAATGCACTTGCAGCGAAGGAAACGGGCTGAGCTCGAGGACTTCCGGTGCTCGTCCCAAGAAAACGCGAGCGGGAATGCCCCGGACTCAGTTTTCTCGTCCTGGGGTAAAAAGCGGTCCCCCGACGGTTTCTTCCCTTTGCTCCGTATTGGTCATAGGTCTTTCGATCTTCGGGTCTCGTGCTCCGAGGACTTCAACCCACACTCCTGGCATGCTCCCTGACACGTTTTCCGGAGGTATAGGTCGGGAAGCGAGCTCGTTGGAGGGAGAACTGTGGTGCGACCCAAAACGGTCCAAAAGATGGCCGAAGCTTCCAACGAGTGGCGAACGCTCGTCCGGTGTCAGAAACCACTGGAAATGCACTTGCAGCGAAGGAAACGGGCTGAGCTCGAGGACTTCCGGTGCTCGTCCCAAGAAAACGCGAGCGGGAATGCCCCGGACTCAGTTTTCTCGTCCTGGGGTAAAAAGCGGTCCCCCGACGGTTTCTCCCCTTTGCTCCGTATTGGTCATAAGTCTTTCGATCTTCGGGTCTCGTGCTCCGAGGACTTCAACCCACACTCCTGGCATGCTCCCTGACACGTTTTCCGGAGGTATAGGTCGGGAAGCGAGCTCGTTGGAGGGAGAACTGTGGTGCGACCCAAAACGGTCCAAAAGATGGCCGAAGCTTCCAACGAGCGGCGAACGCTCGTCCGGTGTCAGAAACCACTGGAAATGCACTTGCAGCGAAGGAAACGGGCTGAGCTCGAGGACTTCCGGTGCTCGTCCCAAGAAAACGCGAGCGGGAATGCCCCGGACTCAGTTTTCTCGTCCTGGGGTAAAAAGCGGTCCCCCGACGGTTTCTTCCCTTTGCTCCGTATTGGTCATAAGTCTTTCGATCTTCGGGTCTCGTGCTCCGAGGACTTCAACCCACACTCCTGGCATGCTCCCTGACACGTTTTCCGGAGGTATAGGTCGGGAAGCGAGCTCGTTGGAGGGAGAACTGTGGTGCGACCCAAAACGGTCCAAAAGATGGCCGAAGCTTCCAACGAGTGGCGAACGCTCGTCCGGTGTCAGAAACCACTGGAAATGCACTTGCAGCGAAGGAAACGGGCTGAGCTCGAGGACTTCCGGTGCTCGTCCCAAGAAAACGCGAGCCGGAATGCCCCGGACTCAGTTTTCTCGTCCTGGGGTAAAAAGCGGTCCCCCGACGGTTTCTTCCCTTTGCTCCGTATTGGTCATAAGTCTTTCGATCTTCGGGTCTCGTGCTCCGAGGACTTCAACCCACACTCCTGGCATGCTCCCTGACACGTTTTCCGGAGGTATAGGTCGGGAAGCGAGCTCGTTGGAGGGAGAACTGTGGTGCGACCCAAAACGGTCCAAAAGATGGCCGAAGCTTCCAACGAGTGGCGAACGCTCGTCCGGTGTCAGAAACCACTGGAAATGCACTTGCAGCGAAGGAAACGGGCTGAGCTCGAGGACTTCCGGTGCTCGTCCCAAGAAAACGCGAGCGGGAATGCCCCGGACTCAGTTTTCTCGTCCTGGGGTAAAAAGCGGTCCCCCGACGGTTTCTTCCCTTTGCTCCGTATTGGTCATAAGTCTTTCGATCTTCGGGTCTCGTGCTCCGAGGACTTCAACCCACACTCCTGGCATGCTCCCTGACACGTTTTCCGGAGGTATAGGTCGGGAAGCGAGCTCGTTGGAGGGAGAACTGTGGTGCGACCCAAAACGGTCCAAAAGATGGCCGAAGCTTCCAACGAGTGGCGAACGCTCGTCCGGTGTCAGAAACACTGGAAATGCACTTGCAGCGAAGGAAACGGGCTGAGCTCGAGGACTTCCGGTGCTCGTCCCAAGAAAACGCGAGCGGGAATGCCCCAGACTCAGTTTTCTCGTCCTGGGGTAAAAAGCGGTCCTTCGACGGTTTCTTCCCTTTGCTCCGTATTGGTCATAAGTCTTTCGATCTTCGGGTCTCGTGCTCCGAGGACTTCAACCCACACTCCTGGCATGCTCCCTGACACGTTTTCCGGAGGTATAGGTCGGGAAGCGAGCTCGTTGGAGAGAGAACTGTGGTGCGACCCAAAACGGTCCAAAAGATGGCCGAAGCTTCCAACGAGTGGCGAACGCTCGTCCGGTGTCAGAAACCACTGGAAATGCACTTGCAGCGAAGGAAACGGGCTGAGCTCGAGGACTTCCGGTGCTCGTCCCAAGAAAACGCGAGCGGGAATGCCCCGGACTCAGTTTTCTCGTCCTGGGGTAAAAAGCGGTCCCCCGACGGTTTCTTCCCTTTGCTCCGTATTGGTCATAGGTCTTTCGATCTTCGGGTCTCGTGCTCCGAGGACTTCAACCCACACTCCTGGCATGCTCCCTGACACGTTTTCCGGAGGTATAGGTCGGGAAGCGAGCTCGTTGGAGGGAGAACTGTGGTGCGACCCAAAACGGTCCAAAAGATGGCCGAAGCTTCCAACGAGTGGCGAACGCTCGTCCGGTGTCAGAAACCACAGGAAATGCACTTGCAGCGAAGGAAACGGGCTGAGCTCGAGGACTTCCGGTGCTCGTTCCAAGAAAACGCGAGCGGGAATGCCCCGGACTCAGTTTTCTCGTCCTGGGGTAAAAAGCGGTCCCCCGACGGTTTCTTCCCTTTGCTCCGTATTGGTCATAAGTCTTTCGATCTTCGGGTCTCGTGCTCCGAGGACTTCAACCCACACTCCTGGCATGCTCCCTGACACGTTTTCCGGAGGTATAGGTCGGGAAGCGAGCTCGTTGGAGGGAGAACTGTGGTGCGACCCAAAACGGTCCAAAAGATGGCCGAAGCTTCCAACGAGTGGCGAACGCTCGTCCGGTGTCAGAAACCACTGGAAATGCACTTGCAGCGAAGGAAACGGGCTGAGCTCGAGGACTTCCGGTGCTCGTCCCAAGAAAACGCGAGCGGCAATGCCCCGGACTCAGTTTTCTCGTCCTGGGGTAAAAAGCGGTCCCCCGACGGTTTCTTCCCTTTGCTCCGTATTGGTCATAAGTCTTTCGATCTTCGGGTCTCGTGCTCCGAGGACTTCAACCCACACTCCTGGCATGCTCCCTGACACGTTTTCCAGAGGTATAGGTCGGGAAGCGAGCTCGTTGGAGGGAGAACTGTGGTGCGACCCAAAACGGTCCAAAAGATGGCCGAAGCTTCCAACGAGTGGCGAACGCTCGTCCGGTGTCAGAAACCACTGGAAATGCACTTGCAGCGAAGGAAACGGGCTGAGCTCGAGGACTTCCGGTGCTCGTCCCAAGAAAACGCGAGCGGGAATGCCCCGGACTCAGTTTTCTCGTCCTGGGGTAAAAAGCGGTCCCCCGACGGTTTCTTCCCTTTGCTCCGTATTGGTCATAGGTCTTTCGATCTTCGGGTCTCGTGCTCCGAGGACTTCAACCCACACTCCTGGCATGCTCCCTGACACGTTTTCCGGAGGTATAGGTCGGGAAGCGAGCTCGTTGGAGGGAGAACTGTGGTGCGACCCAAAACGGTCCAAAAGATGGCCGAAGCTTCCAACGAGTGGCGAACGCTCGTCCGGTGTCAGAAACCACTGGAAATGCACTTGCAGCGAAGGAAACGGGCTGAGCTCGAGGACTTCCGGTGCTCGTCCCAAGAAAACGCGAGCGGGAATGCCCCGGACTCAGTTTTCTCGTCTTGGGGTAAAAAGCGGTCCCCCGACGGTTTCTCCCCTTTGCTCCGTATTGGTCATAAGTCTTTCGATCTTCGGGTCTCGTGCTCCGAGGACTTCAACCCACACTCCTGGCATGCTCCCTGACACGTTTTCCGGAGGTATAGGTCGGGAAGCGAGCTCGTTGGAGGGAGAACTGTGGTGCGACCCAAAACGGTCCAAAAGATGGCCGAAGCTTCCAACGAGTGGCGAACGCTCGTCCGGTGTCAGAAACCACTGGAAATGCACTTGCAGCGAAGGAAACGGGCTGAGCTCGAGGACTTCCGGTGCTCGTCCCAAGAAAACGCGAGCGGGAATGCCCCGGACTTAGTTTTCTCGTCCTGGGGTAAAAAGCGGTCCCCCGACGGTTTCTTCCCTTTGCTCCGTATTGGTCATAAGTCTTTCGATCTTCGGGTCTCGTGCTCCGAGGACTTCAACCCACACTCCTGGCATGCTCCCTGACACGTTTTCCGGAGGTATAGGTCGGGAAGCGAGCTCGTTGGAGGGAGAACTGTGGTGCGACCCAAAACGGTCCAAAAGATGGCCGAAGCTTCCAACGAGTGGCGAACGCTCGTCCGGTGTCAGAAACCACTGGAAATGCACTTGCAGCGAAGGAAACGGGCTGAGCTCGAGGACTTCCGGTGCTCGTCCCAAGAAAACGCGAGCGGGAATGCCCCGGACTTAGTTTTCTCGTCCTGGGGTAAAAAGCGGTCCCCCGACGGTTTCTTCCCTTTGCTCCGTATTGGTCATAAGTCTTTCGATCTTCGGGTCTCGTGCTCCGAGGACTTCAACCCACACTCCTGGCATGCTCCCTGACACGTTTTCCGGAGGTATAGGTCGGGAAGCGAGCTCGTTGGAGGGAGAACTGTGGTGCGACCCAAAACGGTCCAAAAGATGGCCGAAGCTTCCAACGAGTGGCGAACGCTCGTCCGGTGTCAGAAACCACTGGAAATGCACTTGCAGCGAAGGAAACGGGCTGAGCTCGAGGACTTCCGGTGCTCGTCCCAAGAAAACGCGAGCGGGAATGCCCCGGACTCAGTTTTCTCGTCCTGGGGTAAAAAGCGGTCCCCCGACGGTTTCTTCCCTTTGCTCCGTATTGGTCATAAGTCTTTCGATCTTTGGGTCTCGTGCTCCGAGGACTTCAACCCACACTCCTGGCATGCTCCCTGACACGTTTTCCGGAGGTATAGGTCGGGAAGCGAGCTCGTTGGAGGGAGAACTGTGGTGCGACCCAAAACGGTCCAAAAGATGGCCGAAGCTTCCAACGAGCGGCGAACGCTCGTCCGGTGTCAGAAACCACTGGAAATGCACTTGCAGCGAAGGAAACGGGCTGAGCTCGAGGACTTCCGGTGCTCGTCCCAAGAAAACGCGAGCGGGAATGCCCCGGACTCAGTTTTCTCGTCCTGGGGTAAAAAGCGGTCCCCCGACGGTTTCTTCCCTTTGCTCCGTATTGGTCATAAGTCTTTCGATCTTCGGGTCTCGTGCTCCGAGGACTTCAACCCACACTCCTGGCATGCTCCCTGACACGTTTTCCGGAGGTATAGGTCGGGAAGCGAGCTCGTTGGAGGGAGAACTGTGGTGCGACCCAAAACGGTCCAAAAGATGGCCGAAGCTTCCAACGAGTGGCGAACGCTCGTCCGGTGTCAGAAACCACTGGAAATGCACTTGCAGCGAAGGAAACGGGCTGAGCTCGAGGACTTCCGGTGCTCGTCCCAAGAAAACGCGAGCGGGAATGCCCCGGACTCAGTTTTCTCGTCCTGGGGTAAAAAGCGGTCCCCCGACGGTTTCTTCCCTTTGCTCCGTATTGGTCATAAGTCTTTCGATCTTCAACCCACACTCCTGGCATGCTCCCTGACACGTTTTCCGGAGGTATAGGTCGGGAAGCGAGCTCGTTGGAGGGAGAACTGTGGTGCGACCCAAAACGGTCCAAAAGATGGCCGAAGCTTCCAACGAGTGGCGAACGCTCGTCCGGTGTCAGAAACCACTGGAAATGCACTTGCAGCGAAGGAAACGGGCTGAGCTCGAGGACTTCCGGTGCTCGTCCCAAGAAAACGCGAGCGGGAATGCCCCGGACTCAGTTTTCTCGTCCTGGGGTAAAAAGCGGTCCCCCGACGGTTTCTTCCCTTTGCTCCGTATTGGTCATAAGTCTTTCGATCTTCGGGTCTCGTGCTCCGAGGACTTCAACCCACACTCCTGGCATGCTCCCTGACACGTTTTCCGGAGGTATAGGTCGGGAAGCGAGCTCGTTGGAGGGAGAACTGTGGTGCGACCCAAAACGGTCCAAAAGATGGCCGAAGCTTCCAACGAGTGGCGAACGCTCGTCCGGTGTCAGAAACCACTGGAAATGCACTTGCAGCGAAGGAAACGGGCTGAGCTCGAGGACTTCCGGTGCTCGTCCCAAGAAAACGCGAGCGGGAATGCCCCGGACTCAGTTTTCTCGTCCTGGGGTAAAAAGCGGTCCCCCGACGGTTTCTTCCCTTTGCTCCGTATTGGTCATAAGTCTTTCGATCTTCGGGTCTCGTGCTCCAAGGACTTCAACCCACACTCATGGCATGCTCCCTGACACGTTTTCCGGAGGTATAGGTCGGGAAGCGAGCTCGTTGGAGGGAGAACTGTGGTGCGACCCAAAACGGTCCAAAAGATGGCCGAAGCTTCCAACGAGTGGCGAACGCTCGTCCGGTGTCAGAAACCACTGGAAATGCACTTGCAGCGAAGGAAACGGGCTGAGCTCGAGGACTTCCGGTGCTCGTCCCAAGAAAACGCGAGCGGGAATGCCCCGGACTCAGTTTTCTCGTCCTGGGGTAAAAAGCGGTCCCCCCGACGGTTTCTTCCCTTTGCTCCGTATTGGTCATAAGTCTTTCGCTCTTCGGGTCTCGTGCTCCGAGGACTTCAACCCACACTCCTGGCATGCTCCCTGACACGTTTTCCGGAGGTATAGGTCGGGAAGCGAGCTCGTTGGAGGGAGAACTGTGGTGCGACCCAAAACGGTCCAAAAGATGGCCGAAGCTTCCAACGAGTGGCGAACGCTCGTCCGGTGTCAGAAACCACTGGAAATGCACTTGCAGCGAAGGAAACGGGCTGAGCTCGAGGACTTCCGGTGCTCGTCCCAAGAAAACGCGAGCGGGAATGCCCCGGACTCAGTTTTCTCGTCCTGGGGTAAAAAGCGGTCCCCCGACGGTTTCTTCCCTTTGCTCCGTATTGGTCATAAGTCTTTCGATCTTCGGGTCTCGTGCTCCGAGGACTTCAACCCACACTCCTGGCATGCTCCCTGACACGTTTTCCGGAGGTATAGGTCGGGAAGCGAGCTCGTTGGAGGGAGAACTGTGGTGCGACCCAAAACGGTCCAAAAGATGGCCGAAGCTTCCAACGAGTGGCGAACGCTCGTCCGGTGTCAGAAACCACTGGAAATGCACTTGCAGCGAAGGAAACGGGCTGAGCTCGAGGACTTCCGGTGCTCGTCCCAAGAAAACGCGAGCGGGAATGCCCCGGACTCAGTTTTCTCGTCCTGGGGTAAAAAGCGGTCCCCCGACGGTTTCTTCCCTTTGCTCCGTATTGGTCATAAGTCTTTCGATCTTCGGGTCTCGTGCTCCGAGGACTTCAACCCACACTCCTGGCATGCTCCCTGACACGTTTTCCGGAGGTATAGGTCGGGAAGCGAGCTCGTTGGAGGGAGAACTGTGGTGCGACCCAAAACGGTCCAAAAGATGGCCGAAGCTTCCAACGAGTGGCGAACGCTCGTCCGGTGTCAGAAACCACTGGAAATGCACTTGCAGCGAAGGAAACGGGCTGAGCTCGAGGACTTCCGGTGCTCGTCCCAAGAAAACGCGAGCGGGAATGCCCCGGACTCAGTTTTCTCGTCCTGGGGTAAAAAGCGGTCCCCCGACGGTTTCTTCCCTTTGCTCCGTATTGGTCATAAGTCTTTCGATCTTCGGGTCTCGTGCTCCGAGGACTTCAACCCACACTCCTGGCATGCTCCCTGACACGTTTTCCGGAGGTATAGGTCGGGAAGCGAGCTCGTTGGAGGGAGAACTGTGGTGCGACCCAAAACGGTCCAAAAGATGGCCGAAGCTTCCAACGAGTGGCGAACGCTCGTCCGGTGTCAGAAACCACTGGAAATGCACTTGCAGCGAAGGAAACGGGCTGAGCTCGAGGACTTCCGGTGCTCGTCCCAAGAAAACGCGAGCGGGAATGCCCCGGACTCAGTTTTCTCGTCCTGGGGTAAAAAGCGGTCCCCCGACGGTTTCTTCCCTTTGCTCCGTATTGGTCATAAGTCTTTCGATCTTCGGGTCTCGTGCTCCGAGGACTTCAACCCACACTCCTGGCATGCTCCCTGACACGTTTTCCGGAGGTATAGGTCGGGAAGCGAGCTCGTTGGAGGGAGAACTGTGGTGCGACCCAAAACGGTCCAAAAGATGGCCGAAGCTTCCAACGAGTGGCGAACGCTCGTCCGGTGTCAGAAACCACTTGAAATGCACTTGCAGCGAAGGAAACGGGCTGAGCTCGAGGACTTCCGGTGCTCGTCCCAAGAAAACGCGAGCGGGAATGCCCCGGACTCAGTTTTCTCGTCCTGGGGTAAAAAGCGGTCCCCCGACGGTTTCTTCCCTTTGCTCCGTATTGGTCATAAGTCTTTCGATCTTCGGGTCTCGTGCTCCGAGGACTTCAACCCACACTCCTGGCATGCTCCCTGACACGTTTTCCGGAAGTATAGGTCGGGAAGCCAGCTCGTTGGAGGGAGAACTGTGGTGCGACCCAAAACGGTCCAAAAGATGGCCGAAGCTTCCAACGAGTGGCGAACGCTCGTCCGGTGTCAGAAACCACTGGAAATGCACTTGCAGCGAAGGAAACGGGCGGAGCTCGAGGACTTCCGGTGCTCGTCCCAAGAAAACGCGAGCGGGAATGCCCCGGACTCAGTTTTCTCGTCCTGGGGTAAAAAGCGGTCCCCCGACGGTTTCTTCCCTTTGCTCCGTATTGGTCATAAGTCTTTCGATCTTCGGGTCTCGTGCTCCGAGGACTTCAACCCACACTCCTGGCATGCTCCCTGACACGTTTTCCGGAGGTATAGGTCGGGAAGCGAGCTCGTTGGAGGGAGAACTGTGGTGCGACCCAAAACGGTCCAAAAGATGGCCGAAGCTTCCAACGAGTGGCGAACGCTCGTCCGGTGTCAGAAACCACTGGAAATGCACTTGCAGCGAAGGAAACGGGCTGAGCTCGAGGACTTCCGGTGCTCGTCCCAAGAAAACGCGAGCGGGAATGCCCCCGCTCAGTTTTCTCGTCCTGGGGTAAAAAGCGGTCCCCCGACGGTTTCTTCCCTTTGCTCCGTATTGGTCATAAGTCTTTCGATCTTCGGGTCTCGTGCTCCGAGGACTTCAACCCACACTCCTGGCATGCTCCCTGACACGTTTTCCGGAGGTATAGGTCGGGAAGCGAGCTCGTTGGAGGGAGAACTGTGGTGCGACCCAAAACGGTCCAAAAGATGGCCGAAGCTTCCAACGAGTGGCGAACGCTCGTCCGGTGTCAGAAACCACTGGAAATGCACTTGCAGCGAAGGAAACGGGCTGAGCTCGAGGACTTCCGGTGCTCGTCCCAAGAAAACGCGAGCGGGAATGCCCCGGACTCAGTTTTCTCGTCCTGGGGTAAAAAGCGGTCCCCCGACGGTTTCTTCCCTTTGCTCCGTATTGGTCATAAGTCTTTCGATCTTCGGGTCTCGTGCTCCGAGGACTTCAACCCACACTCCTGGCATGCTCCCTGACACGTTTTCCGGAGGTATAGGTCGGGAAGCGAGCTCGTTGGAGGGAGAACTGTGGTGCGACCCAAAACGGTCCAAAAGATGGCCGAAGCTTCCAACGAGTGGCGAACGCTCGTCCGGTGTCAGAAACCACTTGAAATGCACTTGCAGCGAAGGAAACGGGCTGAGCTCGAGGACTTCCGGTGCTCGTCCCAAGAAAACGCGAGCGGGAATGCCCCGGACTCAGTTTTCTCGTCCTGGGGTAAAAAGCGGTCCCCCGACGGTTTCTTCCCTTTGCTCCGTATTGGTCATAAGTCTTTCGATCTTCGGGTCTCGTGCTCCGAGGACTTCAACCCACACTCCTGGCATGCTCCCTGACACGTTTTCCGGAGGTATAGGTCGGGAAGCGAGCTCGTTGGAGGGAGAACTGTGGTGCGACCCAAAACGGTCCAAAAGATGGCCGAAGCTTCCAACGAGTGGCGAACGCTCGTCCGGTGTCAGAAACCACTGGAAATGCACTTGCAGCGAAGGAAACGGGCTGAGCTCGAGGACTTCCGGTGCTCGTCCCAAGAAAACGCGAGCGGGAATGCCCCGGACTCAGTTTTCTCGTCCTGGGGTAAAAAGCGGTCCCCCGACGGTTTCTTCCCTTTGCTCCGTATTGGTCATAAGTCTTTCGATCTTCGGGTCTCGTGCTCCGAGGACTTCAACCCACACTCCTGGCATGCTCCCTGACACGTTTTCCGGAGGTATAGGTCGGGAAGCGAGCTCGTTGGAGGGAGAACTGTGGTGCGACCCAAAACGGTCCAAAAGATGGCCGAAGCTTCCAACGAGTGGCGAACGCTCGTCCGGTGTCAGAAACCACTGGAAATGCACTTGCAGCGAAGGAAACGGGCTGAGCTCGAGGACTTCCGGTGCTCGTCCCAAGAAAACGCGAGCGGGAATGCCCCGGACTCAGTTTTCTCGTCCTGGGTAAAAAGCGGTCCCCCGACGGTTTCTTCCTATTGCTCCGTATTGGTCATAAGTCTTTCGATCTTCGGGTCTCGTGCTCCGAGGACTTCTACCCACACTCCTGGCATGCTCCCTGACACGTTTTCCGGAGGTATAGGTCGGGAAGCGAGCTCGTTGGTGGGAGAACTGTGGTGCGACCCAAAACGGTCCAAAAGCTGGCCGAAGCTTCCAACGAGTGGCGAACACTCGTCCGGTGTCAGAAACCACTGGAAATGCACTTGCACCGAAGGAAACGGGCTGAGCTCGAGGACTTCCGGTGCTCGTCCCAAGAAAACGCGAGCGGGAATGCCCCGGACTCAGTTTTCTCGTCCTGGGGTAAAAAGCGGTCCCCCGACGGTTTCTTCCCTTTGCTCCGTATTGGTCATAAGTCTTTCGATCTTCGGGTCTCGTGCTCCGAGGACTTCAACCCACACTCCTGGCATGCTCCCTGACACGTTTTCCGGAGGTATAGGTCGGGAAGCGAGCTCGTTGGAGGGAGAACTGTGGTGCGACCCAAAACGGTCCAAAAGATGGCCGAAGCTTCCAACGAGTGGCGAACGCTCGTCCGGTGTCAGAAACCACTGGAAATGCACTTGCAGCGAAGGAAACGGGCTGAGCTCGAGGACTTCCGGTGCTCGTCCCAAGAAAACGCGAGCGGGAATGCCCCGGACTCAGTTTTCTCGTCCTGGGGTAAAAAGCGGTCCCCCGACGGTTTCTTCCCTTTGCTCCGTATTGGTCATAAGTCTTTCGATCTTCGGGTCTCGTGCTCCGAGGACTTCAACCCACACTCCTGGCATGCTCCCTGACACGTTTTCCGGAGGTATAGGTCGGGAAGCGAGCTCGTTGGAGGGAGAACTGTGGTGCGACCCAAAACGGTCCAAAAGATGGCCGAAGCTTCCAACGAGTGGCGAACGCTCGTCCGGTGTCAGAAACCACTGGAAATGCACTTGCACCGAAGGAAACGGGCTGAGCTCGAGGACTTCCGGTGCTCGTCCCAAGAAAACGCGAGCGGGAATGCCCCGGACTCAGTTTTCTCGTCCTGGGGTAAAAAGCGGTCCCCCGACGGTTTCTTCCCTTTGCTCCGTATTGGTCATAAGTCTTTCGATCTTCGGGTCTCGTGCTCCGAGGACTTCAACCCACACTCCTGGCATGCTCCCTGACACGTTTTCCGGAGGTATAGGTCGGGAAGCGAGCTCGTTGGAGGGAGAACTGTGGTGCGACCCAAAACGGTCCAAAAGATGGCCGAAGCTTCCAACGAGTGGCGAACGCTCGTCCGGTGTCAGAAACCACTGGAAATGCACTTGCAGCGAAGGAAACGGGCTGAGCTCGAGGACTTCCGGTGCTCGTCCCAAGAAAACGCGAGCGGGAATGCCCCGGACTCAGTTTTCTCGTCCTGGGGTAAAAAGCGGTCCCCCGACGGTTTCTTCCCTTTGCTCCGTATTGGTCATAAGTCTTTCGATCTTCGGGTCTCGTGCTCCGAGGACTTCAACCCACACTCCTGGCATGCTCCCTGACACGTTTTCCGGAGGTATAGGTCGGGAAGCGAGCTCGTTGGAGGGAGAACTGTGGTGCGACCCAAAACGGTCCAAAAGATGGCCGAAGCTTCCAACGAGTGGCGAACGCTCGTCCGGTGTCAGAAACCACTGGAAATGCACTTGCAGCGAAGGAAACGGGCTGAGCTCGAGGACTTCCGGTGCTCGTCCCAAGAAAACGCGAGCGGGAATGCCCCGGACTCAGTTTTCTCGTCCTGGGGTAAAAAGCGGTCCCCCGACGGTTTCTTCCTATTGCTCCGTATTGGTCATAAGTCTTTCGATCTTCGGGTCTCGTGCTCCGAGGACTTCTACCCACACTCCTGGCATTCTCCCTGACACGTTTTCCGGAGGTATAGGTCGGGAAGCGAGCTCGTTGGTGGGAGAACTGTGGTGCGACCCAAAACGGTCCAAAAGCTGGCCGAAGCTTCCAACGAGTGGCGAACACTCGTCCGGTGTCAGAAACCACTGGAAATGCACTTGCACCGAAGGAAACGGGCTGAGCTCGAGGACTTCTGGTGCTCGTCCCAAGAAAACGCGAGCGGGAATGCCCCGGACTCAGTTTTCTCGTCCTGGGGTAAAAAGCGGTCCCCCGACGGTTTCTTCCCTTTGCTCCGTATTGGTCATAAGTCTTTCGATCTTCGGGTCTCGTGCTCCGAGGACTTCAACCCACACTCCTGGCATGCTCCCTGACACGTTTTCCGGAGGTATAGGTCGGGAAGCGAGCTCGTTGGAGGGAGAACTGTGGTGCGACCCAAAACGGTCCAAAAGATGGCCGAAGCTTCCAACGAGTGGCGAACGCTCGTCCGGTGTCAGAAACCACTGGAAATGCACTTGCAGCGAAGGAAACGGGCTGAGCTCGAGGACTTCCGGTGCTCGTCCCAAGAAAACGCGAGCGGGAATGCCCCGGACTCAGTTTTCTCGTCCTGGGGTAAAAAGCGGTCCCCCGACGGTTTCTTCCCTTTGCTCCGTATTGGTCATAAGTCTTTCGATCTTCGGGTCTCGTGCTCCGAGGACTTCAACCCACACTCCTGGCATGCTCCCTGACACGTTTTCCGGAGGTATAGGTCGGGAAGCGAGCTCGTTGGAGGGAGAACTGTGGTGCGACCCAAAACGGTCCAAAAGATGGCCGAAGCTTCCAACGAGTGGCGAACGCTCGTCCGGTGTCAGAAACCACTGGAAATGCACTTGCAGCGAAGGAAACGGGCTGAGCTCGAGGACTTCCGGTGCTCGTCCCAAGAAAACGCGAGCGGGAATGCCCCGGACTCAGTTTTCTCGTCCTGGGGTAAAAAGCGGTCCCCCGACGGTTTCTTCCCTTTGCTCCGTATTGGTCATAAGTCTTTCGATCTTCGGGTCTCGTGCTCCGAGGACTTCAACCCACACTCCTGGCATGCTCCCTGACACGTTTTCCGGAGGTATAGGTCGGGAAGCGAGCTCGTTGGAGGGAGAACTGTGGTGCGACCCAAAACGGTCCAAAAGATGGCCGAAGCTTCCAACGAGTGGCGAACGCTCGTCCGGTGTCAGAAACCACTGGAAATGCACTTGCAGCGAAGGAAACGGGCTGAGCTCGAGGACTTCCGGTGCTCGTCCCAAGAAAACGCGAGCGGGAATGCCCCGGACTCAGTTTTCTCGTCCTGGGGTAAAAAGCGGTCCCCCGACGGTTTCTTCCTATTGCTCCGTATTGGTCATAAGTCTTTCGATCTTCGGGTCTCGTGCTCCGAGGACTTCTACCCACACTCCTGGCATGCTCCCTGACACGTTTTCTGGAGGTATAGGTCGAGAAGCGAGCTCGTTGGTGGGAGAACTGTGGTGCGACCCAAAACGGTCCAAAAGCTGGCCGAAGCTTCCAACGAGTGGCGAACGCTCGTCCGGTGTCAGAAACCACTGGAAATGCACTTGCAGCGAAGGAAACGGGCTGAGCTCGAGGACTTCCGGTGCTCGTCCCAAGAAAACGCGAGCGGGAATGCCCCGGACTCAGTTTTCTCGTCCTGGGGTAAAAAGCGGTCCCCCGACGGTTTCTTCCCTTTGCTCCGTATTGGTCATAAGTCTTTCGATCTTCGGGTCTCGTGCTCCGAGGACTTCAACCCACACTCCTGGCATGCTCCCTGACACGTTTTCCGGAGGTATAGGTCGGGAAGCGAGCTCGTTGGAGGGAGAACTGTGGTGCGACCCAAAACGGTCCAAAAGATGGCCGAAGCTTCCAACGAGTGGCGATCGCTCGTCCGGTGTCAGAAACCACTGGAAATGCACTTGCAGCGAAGGAAACGGGCTGAGCTCGAGGACTTCCGGTGCTCGTCCCAAGAAAACGCGAGCGGGAATGCCCCGGACTCAGTTTTCTCGTCCTGGGGTAAAAAGCGGTCCCCCGACGGTTTCTTCCCTTTGCTCCGTATTGGTCATAAGTCTTTCGATCTTCGGGTCTCGTGCTCCGAGGACTTCAACCCACACTCCTGGCATGCTCCCTGACACGTTTTCCGGAGGTATAGGTCGGGAAGCGAGCTCGTTGGAGGGAGAACTGTGGTGCGACCCAAAACGGTCCAAAAGATGGCCGAAGCTTCCAACGAGTGGCGAACGCTCGTCCGGTGTCAGAAACCACTGGAAATGCACTTGCAGCGAAGGAAACGGGCTGAGCTCGAGGACTTCCGGTGCTCGTCCCAAGAAAACGCGAGCGGGAATGCCCCGGACTCAGTTTTCTCGTCCTGGGGTAAAAAGCGGTCCCCCGACGGTTCCTTCCCTTTGCTCCGTATTGGTCATAAGTCTTTCGATCTTCGGGTCTCGTGCTCCGAGGACTTCAACCCACACTCCTGGCATGCTCCCTGACACGTTTTCCGGAGGTATAGGTCGGGAAGCCAGCTCGTTGGAGGGAGAACTGTGGTGCGACCCAAAACGGTCCAAAAGATGGCCGAAGCTTCCAACGAGTGGCGAACGCTCGTCCGGTGTCAGAAACCACTGGAAATGCACTTGCAGCGAAGGAAACGGGCGGAGCTCGAGGACTTCCGGTGCTCGTCCCAAGAAAACGCGAGCGGGAATGCCCCGGACTCAGTTTTCTCGTCCTGGGGTAAAAAGCGGTCCCCCGACGGTTTCTTCCCTTTGCTCCGTATTGGTCATAAGTCTTTCGATCTTCGGGTCTCGTGCTCCGAGGACTTCAACCCACACTCCTGGCATGCTCCCTGACACGTTTTCCGGAGGTATAGGTCGGGAAGCGAGCTCGTTGGAGGGAGAACTGTGGTGCGACCCAAAACGGTCCAAAAGATGGCCGAAGCTTCCAACGAGTGGCGAACGCTCGTCCGGTGTCAGAAACCACTGGAAATGCACTTGCAGCGAAGGAAACGGGCTGAGCTCGAGGACTTCCGGTGCTCGTCCCAAGAAAACGCGAGCGGGAATGCCCCGGACTCAGTTTTCTCGTCCTGGGGTAAAAAGCGGTCCCCCGACGGTTTCTTCCCTTTGCTCCGTATTGGTCATAAGTCTTTCGATCTTCGGGTCTCGTGCTCCGAGGACTTCAACCCACACTCCTGGCATGCTCCCTGACACGTTTTCCGGAGGTATAGGTCGGGAAGCGAGCTCGTTGGAGGGAGAACTGTGGTGCGTCCCAAAACGGTCCAAAAGATGGCCGAAGCTTCCAACGAGTGGCGAACGCTCGTCCGGTGTCAGAAACCACTGGAAATGCACTTGCAGCGAAGGAAACGGGCTGAGCTCGAGGACTTCCGGTGCTCGTCCCAAGAAAACGCGAGCGGGAATGCCCCGGACTCAGTTTTCTCGTCCTGGGGTAAAAAGCGGTCCCCCGACGGTTTCTTCCCTTTGCTCCGTATTGGTCATAAGTCTTTCGATCTTCGGGTCTCGTGCTCCGAGGACTTCAACCCACACTCCTGGCATGCTTCCTGACACGTTTTCCGGAGGTATAGGTCGGGAAGCCAGCTCGTTGGAGGGAGAACTGTGGTGCGACCCAAAACGGTCCAAAAGATGGCCGAAGCTTCCAACGAGTGGCGAACGCTCGTCCGGTGTCAGAAACCACTGAAAATGCACTTGCAACGAAGGAAACGGGCTGAGCTCGAGGACTTCCGGTGCTCGTCCCAAGAAAACGCGAGCGGGAATGCCCCGGACTCAGTTTTCTCGTCCTGGGGTAAAAAGCGGTCCCCCGACGGTTTCTTCCCTTTGCTCCGTATTGGTCATAAGTCTTTCGATCTTCGGGTCTCGTGCTCCGAGGACTTCAACCCACACTCCTGGCATGCTCCCTGACACGTTTTCCGGAGGTATAGGTCGGGAAGCGAGCTCGTTGGAGGGAGAACTGTGGTGCGACCCAAAACGGTCCAAAAGATGGCCGAAGCTTCCAACGAGTGGCGAACGCTCGTCCGGTGTCAGAAACCACTGGAAATGCACTTGCAGCGAAGGAAACGGGCTGAGCTCGAGGACTTCCGGTGCTCGTCCCAAGAAAACGCGAGCGGGAATGCCCCGGACTCAGTTTTCTCGTCCTGGGGTAAAAAGCGGTCCCCCGACGGTTTCTTCCCTTTGCTCCGTATTGGTCATAAGTCTTTCGATCTTCGGGTCTCGTGCTCCGAGGACTTCAACCCACACTCCTGGCATGCTCCCTGACATGTTTTCCGGAGGCATAGGTCGGGAAGCGAGCTCGTTGGAGGGAGAACTGTGGTGCGACCCAAAACGGTCCAAAAGATGGCCGAAGCTTCCAACGAGTGGCGAACGCTCGTCCGGTGTCAGAAACCACTGGAAATGCACTTGCAGCGAAGGAAACGGGCTGAGCTCGAGGACTTCCGGTGCTCGTCCCAAGAAAACGCGAGCGGGAATGCCCCGGACTCAGTTTTCTCGTCCTGGGGTAAAAAGCGGTCCCCCGACGGTTTCTTCCCTTTGCTCCGTATTGGTCATAAGTCTTTCGATCTTCGGGTCTCGTGCTCCGAGGACTTCAACCGACACTCCTGGCATGCTCCCTGACACGTTTTCCGGAGGTATAGGTCGGGAAGCGAGCTCGTTGGAGGGAGAACTGTGGTGCGACCCAAAACGGTCCAAAAGATGGCCGAAGCTTCCAACGAGTGGCGAACGCTCGTCCGGTGTCAGAAACCACTGGAAATGCACTTGCAGCGAAGGAAACGGGCTGAGCTCGAGGACTTCCGGTGCTCGTCCCAAGAAAACGCGAGCGGGAATGCCCCGGACTCAGTTTTCTCGTCCTGGGGTAAAAAGCGGTCCCCCGACGGTTTCTTCCTATTGCTCCGTATTGGTCATAAGTCTTTCGATCTTCGGGTCTCGTGCTCCGAGGACTTCTACCCACACTCCTGGCATGCTCCCTGACACGTTTTCCGGAGGTATAGGTCGGGAAGCGAGCTCGTTGGTGGGAGAACTGTGGTGCGACCCAAAACGGTCCAAAAGCTGGCCGAAGCTTCCAACGAGTGGCGAACGCTCGTCCGGTGTCAGAAACCACTGGAAATGCACTTGCACCGAAGGAAACGGGCTGAGCTCGAGGACTTCCGGTGCTCGTCCCAAGAAAACGCGAGCGGGAATGCCCCGGACTCAGTTTTCTCGTCCTGGGGTAAAAAGCGGTCCCCCGACGGTTTCTTCCCTTTGCTCCGTATTGGTCATAAGTCTTTCGATCTTCGGGTCTCGTGCTCCGAGGACTTCAACCCACACTCCTGGCATGCTCCCTGACACGTTTTCCGGAGGTATAGGTCGGGAAGCGAGCTCGTTGGAGGGAGAACTGTGGTGCGACCCAAAACGGTCCAAAAGATGGCCGAAGCTTCCAACGAGTGGCGAACGCTCGTCCGGTGTCAGAAACCACTGGAAATGCACTTGCAGCGAAGGAAACGGGCTGAGCTCGAGGACTTCCGGTGCTCGTCCCAAGAAAACGCGAGCGGGAATGCCCCGGACTCAGTTTTCTCGTCCTGGGGTAAAAAGCGGTCCCCCGACGGTTTCTTCCCTTTGCTCCGTATTGGTCATAAGTCTTTCGATCTTCGGGTCTCGTGCTCCGAGGACTTCAACCCACACTCCTGGCATGCTCCCTGACACGGTTTCCGGAGGTATAGGTCGGGAAGCGAGCTCGTTGGAGGGAGAACTGTGGTGCGACCCAAAACGGTCCAAAAGATGGCCGAAGCTTCCAACGAGTGGCGAACGCTCGTCCGGTGTCAGAAACCACTAGAAATGCACTTGCAGCGAAGGAAACGGGCTGAGCTCGAGGACTTCCGGTGCTCGTCCCAAGAAAACGCGAGCGGGAATGCCCCGGACTCAGTTTTCTCGTCCTGGGGTAAAAAGCGGTCCCCCGACGGTTTCTTCCCTTTGCTCCGTATTGGTCATAAGTCTTTCGATCTTCGGGTCTCGTGCTCCGAGGACTTCAACCCACACTCCTGGCATGCTCCCTGACACGTTTTCCGGAGGTATAGGTCGGGAAGCGAGCTCGTTGGAGGGAGAACTGTGGTGCGACCCAAAACGGTCCAAAAGATGGCCGAAGCTTCCAACGAGTGGCGAACGCTCGTCCGGTGTCAGAAACCACTGGAATGCACTTGCAGCGAAGGAAACGGGCTGAGCTCGAGGACTTCCGGTGCTCGTCCCAAGAAAACGCGAGCGGGAATGCCCCGGACTCAGTTTTCTCGTCCTGGGGTAAAAAGCGGTCCCCCGACGGTTTCTTCCTATTGCTCCGTATTGGTCATAAGTCTTTCGATCTTCGGGTCTCGTGCTCCGAGGACTTCTACCCACACTCCTGGCATGCTCCCTGACACGTTTTCCGGAGGTATAGGTCGGGAAGCGAGCTCGTTGGTGGGAGAACTGTGGTGCGACCCAAAACGGTCCAAAAGCTGGCCGAAGCTTCCAACGAGTGGCGAACGCTCGTCCGGTGTCAGAAACCACTGGAAATGCACTTGCACCGAAGGAAACGGGCTGAGCTCGAGGACTTCCGGTGCTCGTCCCAAGAAAACGCGAGCGGGAATGCCCCGGACTCAGTTTTCTCGTCCTGGGGTAAAAAGCGGTCCCCCGACGGTTTCTTCCCTTTGCTCCGTATTGGTCATAAGTCTTTCGATCTTCGGGTCTCGTGCTCCGAGGACTTCAACCCACACTCCTGGCATGCTCCCTGACACGTTTTCCGGAGGTATAGGTCGGGAAGCGAGCTCGTTGGAGGGAGAACTGTGGTGCGACCCAAAACGGTCCAAAAGATGGCCGAAGCTTCCAACGAGTGGCGAACGCTCGTCCGGTGTCAGAAACCACTGGAAATGCACTTGCAGCGAAGGAAACGGGCTGAGCTCGAGGACTTCCGGTGCTCGTCCCAAGAAAACGCGAGCGGGAATGCCCCGGACTCAGTTTTCTCGTCCTGGGGTAAAAAGCGGTCCCCCGACGGTTTCTTCCCTTTGCTCCGTATTGGTCATAAGTCTTTCGATCTTCGGGTCTCGTGCTCCGAGGACTTCAACCCACACTCCTGGCATGCTCCCTGACACGGTTTCCGGAGGTATAGGTCGGGAAGCGAGCTCGTTGGAGGGAGAACTGTGGTGCGACCCAAAACGGTCCAAAAGATGGCCGAAGCTTCCAACGAGTGGCGAACGCTCGTCCGGTGTCAGAAACCACTAGAAATGCACTTGCAGCGAAGGAAACGGGCTGAGCTCGAGGACTTCCGGTGCTCGTCCCAAGAAAACGCGAGCGGGAATGCCCCGGACTCAGTTTTCTCGTCCTGGGGTAAAAAGCGGTCCCCCGACGGTTTCTTCCCTTTGCTCCGTATTGGTCATAAGTCTTTCGATCTTCGGGTCTCGTGCTCCGAGGACTTCAACCCACACTCCTGGCATGCTCCCTGACACGTTTTCCGGAGGTATAGGTCGGGAAGCGAGCTCGTTGGAGGGAGAACTGTGGTGCGACCCAAAACGGTCCAAAAGATGGCCGAAGCTTCCAACGAGTGGCGAACGCTCGTCCGGTGTCAGAAACCACTGGAAATGCACTTGCAGCGAAGGAAACGGGCTGAGCTCGAGGACTTCCGGTGCTCGTCCCAAGAAAACGCGAGCGGGAATGCCCCGGACTCAGTTTTCTCGTCCTGGGGTAAAAAGCGGTCCCCCGACGGTTTCTTCCCTTTGCTCCGTATTGGTCATAAGTCTTTCGATCTTCGGGTCTCGTGCTCCGAGGACTTCAACCCACACTCCTGGCATGCTCCCTGACACGTTTTCCGGAGGTATAGGTCGGGAAGCGAGCTCGTTGGAGGGAGAACTGTGGTGCGACCCAAAACGGTCCAAAAGATGGCCGAAGCTTCCAACGAGTGGCGAACGCTCGTCCGGTGTCAGAAACCACTGGAAATGCACTTGCAGCGAAGGAAACGGGCTGAGCTCGAGGACTTCCGGTGCTCGTCCCAAGAAAACGCGAGCGGGAATGCCCCGGACTCAGTTTTCTCGTCCTGGGGTAAAAAGCGGTCCCCCGACGGTTTCTTCCTATTGCTCCGTATTGGTCATAAGTCTTTCGATCTTCGGGTCTCGTGCTCCGAGGACTTCTACCCACACTCCTGGCATGCTCCCTGACACGTTTTCTGGAGGTATAGGTCGAGAAGCGAGCTCGTTGGTGGGAGAACTGTGGTGCGACCCAAAACGGTCCAAAAGCTGGCCGAAGCTTCCAACGAGTGGCGAACGCTCGTCCGGTGTCAGAAACCACTGGAAATGCACTTGCAGCGAAGGAAACGGGCTGAGCTCGAGGACTTCCGGTGCTCGTCCCAAGAAAACGCGAGCGGGAATGCCCCGGACTCAGTTTTCTCGTCCTGGGGTAAAAAGCGGTCCCCCGACGGTTTCTTCCCTTTGCTCCGTATTGGTCATAAGTCTTTCGATCTTCGGGTCTCGTGCTCCGAGGACTTCAACCCACACTCCTGGCATGCTCCCTGACACGTTTTCCGGAGGTATAGGTCGGGAAGCGAGCTCGTTGGAGGGAGAACTGTGGTGCGACCCAAAACGGTCCAAAAGATGGCCGAAGCTTCCAACGAGTGGCGATCGCTCGTCCGGTGTCAGAAACCACTGGAAATGCACTTGCAGCGAAGGAAACGGGCTGAGCTCGAGGACTTCCGGTGCTCGTCCCAAGAAAACGCGAGCGGGAATGCCCCGGACTCAGTTTTCTCGTCCTGGGGTAAAAAGCGGTCCCCCGACGGTTTCTTCCCTTTGCTCCGTATTGGTCATAAGTCTTTCGATCTTCGGGTCTCGTGCTCCGAGGACTTCAACCCACACTCCTGGCATGCTCCCTGACACGTTTTCCGGAGGTATAGGTCGGGAAGCGAGCTCGTTGGAGGGAGAACTGTGGTGCGACCCAAAACGGTCCAAAAGATGGCCGAAGCTTCCAACGAGTGGCGAACGCTCGTCCGGTGTCAGAAACCACTGGAAATGCACTTGCAGCGAAGGAAACGGGCTGAGCTCGAGGACTTCCGGTGCTCGTCCCAAGAAAACGCGAGCGGGAATGCCCCGGACTCAGTTTTCTCGTCCTGGGGTAAAAAGCGGTCCCCCGACGGTTCCTTCCCTTTGCTCCGTATTGGTCATAAGTCTTTCGATCTTCGGGTCTCGTGCTCCGAGGACTTCAACCCACACTCCTGGCATGCTCCCTGACACGTTTTCCGGAGGTATAGGTCGGGAAGCCAGCTCGTTGGAGGGAGAACTGTGGTGCGACCCAAAACGGTCCAAAAGATGGCCGAAGCTTCCAACGAGTGGCGAACGCTCGTCCGGTGTCAGAAACCACTGGAAATGCACTTGCAGCGAAGGAAACGGGCGGAGCTCGAGGACTTCCGGTGCTCGTCCCAAGAAAACGCGAGCGGGAATGCCCCGGACTCAGTTTTCTCGTCCTGGGGTAAAAAGCGGTCCCCCGACGGTTTCTTCCCTTTGCTCCGTATTGGTCATAAGTCTTTCGATCTTCGGGTCTCGTGCTCCGAGGACTTCAACCCACACTCCTGGCATGCTCCCTGACACGTTTTCCGGAGGTATAGGTCGGGAAGCGAGCTCGTTGGAGGGAGAACTGTGGTGCGACCCAAAACGGTCCAAAAGATGGCCGAAGCTTCCAACGAGTGGCGAACGCTCGTCCGGTGTCAGAAACCACTGGAAATGCACTTGCAGCGAAGGAAACGGGCTGAGCTCGAGGACTTCCGGTGCTCGTCCCAAGAAAACGCGAGCGGGAATGCCCCGGACTCAGTTTTCTCGTCCTGGGGTAAAAAGCGGTCCCCCGACGGTTTCTTCCCTTTGCTCCGTATTGGTCATAAGTCTTTCGATCTTCGGGTCTCGTGCTCCGAGGACTTCAACCCACACTCCTGGCATGCTCCCTGACACGTTTTCCGGAGGTATAGGTCGGGAAGCGAGCTCGTTGGAGGGAGAACTGTGGTGCGTCCCAAAACGGTCCAAAAGATGGCCGAAGCTTCCAACGAGTGGCGAACGCTCGTCCGGTGTCAGAAACCACTGGAAATGCACTTGCAGCGAAGGAAACGGGCTGAGCTCGAGGACTTCCGGTGCTCGTCCCAAGAAAACGCGAGCGGGAATGCCCCGGACTCAGTTTTCTCGTCCTGGGGTAAAAAGCGGTCCCCCGACGGTTTCTTCCCTTTGCTCCGTATTGGTCATAAGTCTTTCGATCTTCGGGTCTCGTGCTCCGAGGACTTCAACCCACACTCCTGGCATGCTTCCTGACACGTTTTCCGGAGGTATAGGTCGGGAAGCCAGCTCGTTGGAGGGAGAACTGTGGTGCGACCCAAAACGGTCCAAAAGATGGCCGAAGCTTCCAACGAGTGGCGAACGCTCGTCCGGTGTCAGAAACCACTGAAAATGCACTTGCAACGAAGGAAACGGGCTGAGCTCGAGGACTTCCGGTGCTCGTCCCAAGAAAACGCGAGCGGGAATGCCCCGGACTCAGTTTTCTCGTCCTGGGGTAAAAAGCGGTCCCCCGACGGTTTCTTCCCTTTGCTCCGTATTGGTCATAAGTCTTTCGATCTTCGGGTCTCGTGCTCCGAGGACTTCAACCCACACTCCTGGCATGCTCCCTGACACGTTTTCCGGAGGTATAGGTCGGGAAGCGAGCTCGTTGGAGGGAGAACTGTGGTGCGACCCAAAACGGTCCAAAAGATGGCCGAAGCTTCCAACGAGTGGCGAACGCTCGTCCGGTGTCAGAAACCACTGGAAATGCACTTGCAGCGAAGGAAACGGGCTGAGCTCGAGGACTTCCGGTGCTCGTCCCAAGAAAACGCGAGCGGGAATGCCCCGGACTCAGTTTTCTCGTCCTGGGGTAAAAAGCGGTCCCCCGACGGTTTCTTCCCTTTGCTCCGTATTGGTCATAAGTCTTTCGATCTTCGGGTCTCGTGCTCCGAGGACTTCAACCCACACTCCTGGCATGCTCCCTGACATGTTTTCCGGAGGCATAGGTCGGGAAGCGAGCTCGTTGGAGGGAGAACTGTGGTGCGACCCAAAACGGTCCAAAAGATGGCCGAAGCTTCCAACGAGTGGCGAACGCTCGTCCGGTGTCAGAAACCACTGGAAATGCACTTGCAGCGAAGGAAACGGGCTGAGCTCGAGGACTTCCGGTGCTCGTCCCAAGAAAACGCGAGCGGGAATGCCCCGGACTCAGTTTTCTCGTCCTGGGGTAAAAAGCGGTCCCCCGACGGTTTCTTCCCTTTGCTCCGTATTGGTCATAAGTCTTTCGATCTTCGGGTCTCGTGCTCCGAGGACTTCAACCGACACTCCTGGCATGCTCCCTGACACGTTTTCCGGAGGTATAGGTCGGGAAGCGAGCTCGTTGGAGGGAGAACTGTGGTGCGACCCAAAACGGTCCAAAAGATGGCCGAAGCTTCCAACGAGTGGCGAACGCTCGTCCGGTGTCAGAAACCACTGGAAATGCACTTGCAGCGAAGGAAACGGGCTGAGCTCGAGGACTTCCGGTGCTCGTCCCAAGAAAACGCGAGCGGGAATGCCCCGGACTCAGTTTTCTCGTCCTGGGGTAAAAAGCGGTCCCCCGACGGTTTCTTCCTATTGCTCCGTATTGGTCATAAGTCTTTCGATCTTCGGGTCTCGTGCTCCGAGGACTTCTACCCACACTCCTGGCATGCTCCCTGACACGTTTTCCGGAGGTATAGGTCGGGAAGCGAGCTCGTTGGTGGGAGAACTGTGGTGCGACCCAAAACGGTCCAAAAGCTGGCCGAAGCTTCCAACGAGTGGCGAACGCTCGTCCGGTGTCAGAAACCACTGGAAATGCACTTGCACCGAAGGAAACGGGCTGAGCTCGAGGACTTCCGGTGCTCGTCCCAAGAAAACGCGAGCGGGAATGCCCCGGACTCAGTTTTCTCGTCCTGGGGTAAAAAGCGGTCCCCCGACGGTTTCTTCCCTTTGCTCCGTATTGGTCATAAGTCTTTCGATCTTCGGGTCTCGTGCTCCGAGGACTTCAACCCACACTCCTGGCATGCTCCCTGACACGTTTTCCGGAGGTATAGGTCGGGAAGCGAGCTCGTTGGAGGGAGAACTGTGGTGCGACCCAAAACGGTCCAAAAGATGGCCGAAGCTTCCAACGAGTGGCGAACGCTCGTCCGGTGTCAGAAACCACTGGAAATGCACTTGCAGCGAAGGAAACGGGCTGAGCTCGAGGACTTCCGGTGCTCGTCCCAAGAAAACGCGAGCGGGAATGCCCCGGACTCAGTTTTCTCGTCCTGGGGTAAAAAGCGGTCCCCCGACGGTTTCTTCCCTTTGCTCCGTATTGGTCATAAGTCTTTCGATCTTCGGGTCTCGTGCTCCGAGGACTTCAACCCACACTCCTGGCATGCTCCCTGACACGGTTTCCGGAGGTATAGGTCGGGAAGCGAGCTCGTTGGAGGGAGAACTGTGGTGCGACCCAAAACGGTCCAAAAGATGGCCGAAGCTTCCAACGAGTGGCGAACGCTCGTCCGGTGTCAGAAACCACTAGAAATGCACTTGCAGCGAAGGAAACGGGCTGAGCTCGAGGACTTCCGGTGCTCGTCCCAAGAAAACGCGAGCGGGAATGCCCCGGACTCAGTTTTCTCGTCCTGGGGTAAAAAGCGGTCCCCCGACGGTTTCTTCCCTTTGCTCCGTATTGGTCATAAGTCTTTCGATCTTCGGGTCTCGTGCTCCGAGGACTTCAACCCACACTCCTGGCATGCTCCCTGACACGTTTTCCGGAGGTATAGGTCGGGAAGCGAGCTCGTTGGAGGGAGAACTGTGGTGCGACCCAAAACGGTCCAAAAGATGGCCGAAGCTTCCAACGAGTGGCGAACGCTCGTCCGGTGTCAGAAACCACTGGAATGCACTTGCAGCGAAGGAAACGGGCTGAGCTCGAGGACTTCCGGTGCTCGTCCCAAGAAAACGCGAGCGGGAATGCCCCGGACTCAGTTTTCTCGTCCTGGGGTAAAAAGCGGTCCCCCGACGGTTTCTTCCTATTGCTCCGTATTGGTCATAAGTCTTTCGATCTTCGGGTCTCGTGCTCCGAGGACTTCTACCCACACTCCTGGCATGCTCCCTGACACGTTTTCCGGAGGTATAGGTCGGGAAGCGAGCTCGTTGGTGGGAGAACTGTGGTGCGACCCAAAACGGTCCAAAAGCTGGCCGAAGCTTCCAACGAGTGGCGAACGCTCGTCCGGTGTCAGAAACCACTGGAAATGCACTTGCACCGAAGGAAACGGGCTGAGCTCGAGGACTTCCGGTGCTCGTCCCAAGAAAACGCGAGCGGGAATGCCCCGGACTCAGTTTTCTCGTCCTGGGGTAAAAAGCGGTCCCCCGACGGTTTCTTCCCTTTGCTCCGTATTGGTCATAAGTCTTTCGATCTTCGGGTCTCGTGCTCCGAGGACTTCAACCCACACTCCTGGCATGCTCCCTGACACGTTTTCCGGAGGTATAGGTCGGGAAGCGAGCTCGTTGGAGGGAGAACTGTGGTGCGACCCAAAACGGTCCAAAAGATGGCCGAAGCTTCCAACGAGTGGCGAACGCTCGTCCGGTGTCAGAAACCACTGGAAATGCACTTGCAGCGAAGGAAACGGGCTGAGCTCGAGGACTTCCGGTGCTCGTCCCAAGAAAACGCGAGCGGGAATGCCCCGGACTCAGTTTTCTCGTCCTGGGGTAAAAAGCGGTCCCCCGACGGTTTCTTCCCTTTGCTCCGTATTGGTCATAAGTCTTTCGATCTTCGGGTCTCGTGCTCCGAGGACTTCAACCCACACTCCTGGCATGCTCCCTGACACGGTTTCCGGAGGTATAGGTCGGGAAGCGAGCTCGTTGGAGGGAGAACTGTGGTGCGACCCAAAACGGTCCAAAAGATGGCCGAAGCTTCCAACGAGTGGCGAACGCTCGTCCGGTGTCAGAAACCACTAGAAATGCACTTGCAGCGAAGGAAACGGGCTGAGCTCGAGGACTTCCGGTGCTCGTCCCAAGAAAACGCGAGCGGGAATGCCCCGGACTCAGTTTTCTCGTCCTGGGGTAAAAAGCGGTCCCCCGACGGTTTCTTCCCTTTGCTCCGTATTGGTCATAAGTCTTTCGATCTTCGGGTCTCGTGCTCCGAGGACTTCAACCCACACTCCTGGCATGCTCCCTGACACGTTTTCCGGAGGTATAGGTCGGGAAGCGAGCTCGTTGGAGGGAGAACTGTGGTGCGACCCAAAACGGTCCAAAAGATGGCCGAAGCTTCCAACGAGTGGCGAACGCTCGTCCGGTGTCAGAAACCACTGGAATGCACTTGCAGCGAAGGAAACGGGCTGAGCTCGAGGACTTCCGGTGCTCGTCCCAAGAAAACGCGAGCGGGAATGCCCCGGACTCAGTTTTCTCGTCCTGGGGTAAAAAGCGGTCCCCCGACGGTTTCTTCCTATTGCTCCGTATTGGTCATAAGTCTTTCGATCTTCGGGTCTCGTGCTCCGAGGACTTCTACCCACACTCCTGGCATGCTCCCTGACACGTTTTCCGGAGGTATAGGTCGGGAAGCGAGCTCGTTGGTGGGAGAACTGTGGTGCGACCCAAAACGGTCCAAAAGCTGGCCGAAGCTTCCAACGAGTGGCGAACGCTCGTCCGGTGTCAGAAACCACTGGAAATGCACTTGCACCGAAGGAAACGGGCTGAGCTCGAGGACTTCCGGTGCTCGTCCCAAGAAAACGCGAGCGGGAATGCCCCGGACTCAGTTTTCTCGTCCTGGGGTAAAAAGCGGTCCCCCGACGGTTTCTTCCCTTTGCTCCGTATTGGTCATAAGTCTTTCGATCTTCGGGTCTCGTGCTCCGAGGACTTCAACCCACACTCCTGGCATGCTCCCTGACACGTTTTCCGGAGGTATAGGTCGGGAAGCGAGCTCGTTGGAGGGAGAACTGTGGTGCGACCCAAAACGGTCCAAAAGATGGCCGAAGCTTCCAACGAGTGGCGAACGCTCGTCCGGTGTCAGAAACCACTGGAAATGCACTTGCAGCGAAGGAAACGGGCTGAGCTCGAGGACTTCCGGTGCTCGTCCCAAGAAAACGCGAGCGGGAATGCCCCGGACTCAGTTTTCTCGTCCTGGGGTAAAAAGCGGTCCCCCGACGGTTTCTTCCCTTTGCTCCGTATTGGTCATAAGTCTTTCGATCTTCGGGTCTCGTGCTCCGAGGACTTCAACCCACACTCCTGGCATGCTTCCTGACACGTTTTCCGGAGGTATAGGTCGGGAAGCCAGCTCGTTGGATGGAGAACTGTGGTGCGACCCAAAACGGTCCAAAAGATGGCCGAAGCTTCCAACGAGTGGCGAACGCTCGTCCGGTGTCAGAAACCACTGGAAATGCACTTGCAACGAAGGAAACGGGCTGAGCTCGAGGACTTCCGGTGCTCGTCCCAAGAAAACGCGAGCGGGAATGCCCCGGACTCAGTTTTCTCGTCCTGGGGTAAAAAGCGGTCCCCCGACGGTTTCTTCCCTTTGCTCCGTATTGGTCATAAGTCTTTCGATCTTCGGGTCTCGTGCTCCGAGGATTTCAACCCACACTCCTGGCATGCTCCCTGACACGTTTTCCGGAGGTATAGGTCGGGAAGCGAGCTCGTTGGAGGGAGAACTGTGGTGCGACCCAAAACGGTCCAAAAGATGGCCGAAGCTTCCAACGAGTGGCGAACGCTCGTCCGGTGTCAGAAACCACTGGAAATGCACTTGCAGCGAAGGAAACGGGCTGAGCTCGAGGACTTCCGGTGCTCGTCCCAAGAAAACGCGAGCGGGAATGCCCCGGACTCAGTTTTCTCGTCCTGGGGTAAAAAGCGGTCCCCCGACGGTTTCTTCCCTTTGCTCCGTATTGGTCATAAGTCTTTCGATCTTCGGGTCTCGTGCTCCGAGGACTTCAACCCACACTCCTGGCATGCTCCCTGACACGTTTTCCGGAGGTATAGGTCGGGAAGCGAGCTCGTTGGAGGGAGAACTGTGGTGCGACCCAAAACGGTCCAAAAGATGGCCGAAGCTTCCAACGAGTGGCGAACGCTCGTCCGGTGTCAGAAACCACTGGAAATGCACTTGCAGCGAAGGAAACGGGCTGAGCTCGAGGACTTCCGGTGCTCGTCCCAAGAAAACGCGAGCGGGAATGCCCCGGACTCAGTTTTCTCGTCCTGGGGTAAAAAGCGGTCCCCCGACGGTTTCTTCCCTTTGCTCCGTATTGGTCATAAGTCTTTCGATCTTCGGGTCTCGTGCTCCGAGGACTTCAACCCACACTCCTGGCATGCTTCCTGACACGTTTTCCGGAGGTATAGGTCGGGAAGCCAGCTCGTTGGATGGAGAACTGTGGTGCGACCCAAAACGGTCCAAAAGATGGCCGAAGCTTCCAACGAGTGGCGAACGCTCGTCCGGTGTCAGAAACCACTGGAAATGCACTTGCAACGAAGGAAACGGGCTGAGCTCGAGGACTTCCGGTGCTCGTCCCAAGAAAACGCGAGCGGGAATGCCCCGGACTCAGTTTTCTCGTCCTGGGGTAAAAAGCGGTCCCCCGACGGTTTCTTCCCTTTGCTCCGTATTGGTCATAAGTCTTTCGATCTTCGGGTCTCGTGCTCCGAGGATTTCAACCCACACTCCTGGCATGCTCCCTGACACGTTTTCCGGAGGTATAGGTCGGGAAGCCAGCTCGTTGGAGGGAGAACTGTGGTGCGACCCAAAACGGTCCAAAAGATGGCCGAAGCTTCCAACGAGTGGCGAACGCTCGTCCGGTGTCAGAAACCACTGGAAATGCACTTGCAGCGAAGGAAACGGGCTGAGCTCGAGGACTTCCGGTGCTCGTCCCAAGAAAACGCGAGCGGGAATGCCTCGGACTCAGTTTTCTCGTCCTGGGGTAAAAAGCGGTCCCCCGACGGTTTCTTCCCTTTGCTTCGTATTGGTCATAAGTCTTTTGATCTTCGGGTCTCGTGCTCCGAGGACTTCAACCCACACTCCTGGCATGCTCCCTGACACGTTTTCCGGAGGTATAGGTCGGGAAGCGAGCTCGTTGGAGGGAGAACTGTGGTGCGACCCAAAACGGTCCAAAAGATGGCCGAAGCTTCCAACGAGTGGCGAACGCTCGTCCGGTGTCAGAAACCACTGGAAATGCACTTGCAGCGAAGGAAACGGGCTGAGCTCGAGGACTTCCGGTGCTCGTCCCAAGAAAACGCGAGCGGGAATGCCCCGGACTCAGTTTTCTCGTCCTGGGGTAAAAAGCGGTCCCCCGACGGTTTCTTCCTATTGCTCCGTATTGGTCATAAGTCTTTCGATCTTCGGGTCTCGTGCTCCGAGGACTTCTACCCACACTCCTGGCATGCTCCCTGACACGTTTTCCGGAGGTATAGGTCGGGAAGCGAGCTCGTTGGTGGGAGAACTGTGGTGCGACCCAAAACGGTTCAAAAGCTGGCCGAAGCTTCCAACGAGTGGCGAACGCTCGTCCGGTGTCAGAAACCACTGGAAATGCACTTGCAGCGAAGGAAACGGGCTGAGCTCGAGGACTTCCGGTGCTCGTCCCAAGAAAACGCGAGCGGGAATGCCCCGGACTCAGTTTTCTCGTCCTGGGGTAAAAAGCGGTCCCCCGACGGTTTCTTCCCTTTGCTCCGTATTGGTCATAAGTCTTTCGATCTTCGGGTCTCGTGCTCCGAGGACTTCAACCCACACTCCTGGCATGCTCCCTGACACGTTTTCCGGAGGTATAGGTCGGGAAGCGAGCTCGTTGGAGGGAGAACTGTGGTGCGACCCAAAACGGTCCAAAAGATGGCCGAAGCTTCCAACGAGTGGCGAACGCTCGTCCGGTGTCAGAAACCACTGGAAATGCACTTGCAGCGAAGGAAACGGGCTGAGCTCGAGGACTTCCGGTGCTCGTCCCAAGAAAACGCGAGCGGGAATGCCCCGGACTCAGTTTTCTCGTCCTGGGGTAAAAAGCGGTCCCCCGACGGTTTCTTCCCTTTGCTCCGTATTGGTCATAAGTCTTTCGATCTTCGGGTCTCGTGCTCCGAGGACTTCAACCCACACTCCTGGCATGCTCCCTGACACGTTTTCCGGAGGTATAGGTCGGGAAGCGAGCTCGTTGGAGGGAGAACTGTGGTGCGACCCAAAACGGTCCAAAAGATGGCCGAAGCTTCCAACGAGTGGCGAACGCTCGTCCGGTGTCAGAAACCACTGGAAATGCACTTGCAGCGAAGGAAACGGGCTGAGCTCGAGGACTTCCGGTGCTCGTCCCAAGAAAACGCGAGCGGGAATGCCCCGGACTCAGTTTTCTCGTCCTGGGGTAAAAAGCGGTCCCCCGACGGTTTCTTCCCTTTGCTCCGTATTGGTCATAAGTCTTTCGATCTTCGGGTCTCGTGCTCCGAGGACTTCAACCCACACTCCTGGCATGCTCCCTGACACGTTTTCCGGAGGTATAGGTCGGGAAGCCAGCTCGTTGGAGGGAGAACTGTGGTGCGACCCAAAACGGTCCAAAAGATGGCCGAAGCTTCCAACGAGTGGCGAACGCTCGTCCGGTGTCAGAAACCACTGGAAATGCACTTGCAGCGAAGGAAACGGGCTGAGCTCGAGGACTTCCGGTGCTCGTCCCAAGAAGACGCGAGCGGGAATACCCCGGACTCAGTTTTCTCGTCCTGGGGTAAAAAGCGGTCCCCCGACGGTTTCTTCCCTTTGCTCCGTATTGGTCATAAGTCTTTCGATCTTCGGGTCTCGTGCTCCGAGGACTTCAACCGACACTCCTGGCATGCTCCCTGACACGTTTTCCGGAGGTATAGGTCGGGAAGCGAGCTCGTTGGAGGGAGAACTGTGGTGCGACCCAAAACGGTCCAAAAGATGGCCGAAGCTTCCAACGAGTGGCGAACGCTCGTCCGGTGTCAGAAACCACTGGAAATGCACTTGCAGCGAAGGAAACGGGCTGAGCTCGAGGACTTCCGGTGCTCGTCCCAAGAAAACGCGAGCGGGAATGCCCCGGACTCAGTTTTCTCGTCCTGGGGTAAAAAGCGGTCCCCCGACGGTTTCTTCCCTTTGCTCCGTATTGGTCATAAGTCTTTCGATCTTCGGGTCTCGTGCTCCGAGGACTTCAACCCACACTCCTGGCATGCTCCCTGACACGTTTTCCGGAGGCATAGGTCGGGAAGCGAGCTCGTTGGAGGGAGAACTGTGGTGCGACCCAAAACGGTCCAAAAGATGGCCGAAGCTTCCAACGAGTGGCGAACGCTCGTCCGGTGTCAGAAACCACTGGAAATGCACTTGCAGCGAAGGAAACGGGCTGAGCTCGAGGACTTCCGGTGCTCGTCCCAAGAAAACGCGAGCGGGAATGCCCCGGACTCAGTTTTCTCGTCCTGGGGTAAAAAGCGGTCCCCCGACGGTTTCTTCCCTTTGCTCCGTATTGGTCATAAGTCTTTCGATCTTCGGGTCTCGTGCTCCGAGGACTTCAACCCACACTCCTGGCATGCTCCCTGACACGTTTTCCGGAGGTATAGGTCGGGAAGCGAGCTCGTTGGAGGGAGAACTTTGGTGCGACCCAAAACGGTCCAAAAGATGGCCGAAGCTTCCAACGAGTGGCGAACGCTCGTCCGGTGTCAGAAACCACTGGAAATGCACTTGCAGCGAAGGAAACGGGCTGAGCACGAGGACTTCCGGTGCTCGTCCCAAGAAAACGCGAGCGGGAATGCCCCGGACTCAGTTTTCTCGTCCTGGGGTAAAAAGCGGTCCCCCGACGGTTTCTTCCCTTTGCTCCGTATTGGTCATAAGTCTTTCGATCTTCGGGTCTCGTGCTCCGAGGACTTCAACCCACACTCCTGGCATGCTCCCTGACACGTTTTCCGGAGGTATAGGTCGGGAAGCGAGCTCGTTGGAGGGAGAACTGTGGTGCGACCCAAAACGGTCCAAAAGATGGCCGAAGCTTCCAACGAGTGGCGAACGCTCGTCCGGTGTCAGAAACCACTGGAAATGCACTTGCAGCGAAGGAAACGGGCTGAGCTCGAGGACTTCCGGTGCTCGTCCCAAGAAAACGCGAGCGGGAATGCCCCGGACTCAGTTTTCTCGTCCTGGGGTAAAAAGCGGTCCCCCGACGGTTTCTTCCCTTTGCTCCGTATTGGTCATAAGTCTTTCGATCTTCGGGTCTCGTGCTCCGAGGACTTCAACCCACACTCCTGGCATGCTCCCTGACACGTTTTCCGGAGGCATAGGTCGGGAAGCGAGCTCGTTGGAGGGAGAACTGTGGTGCGACCCAAAACGGTCCAAAAGATGGCCGAAGCTTCCAACGAGTGGCGAACGCTCGTCCGGTGTCAGAAACCACTGGAAATGCACTTGCAGCGAAGGAAACGGGCTGAGCTCGAGGACTTCCGGTGCTCGTCCCAAGAAAACGCGAGCGGGAATGCCCCGGACTCAGTTTTCTCGTCCTGGGGTAAAAAGCGGTCCCCCGACGGTTTCTTCCCTTTGCTCCGTATTGGTCATCAGTCTTTCGATCTTCGGGTCTCGTGCTCCGAGGACTTCAACCCACACTCCTGGCATGCTCCCTGACACGTTTTCCGGAGGTATAGGTCGGGAAGCGAGCTCGTTGGAGGGAGAACTGTGGTGCGACCCAAAACGGTCCAAAAGATGGCCGAAGCTTCCAACGAGTGGCGAACGCTCGTCGGGTGTCAGAAACCACTGGAAATGCACTTGCAGCGAAGGAAACGGGCTGAGCTCGAGGACTTCCGGTGCTCGTCCCAAGAAAACGCGAGCGGGAATGCCCCGGACTCAGTTTTCTCGTCCTGGGGTAAAAAGCGGTCCCCCGACGGTTTCTTCCCTTTGCTCCGTATTGGTCATAAGTCTTTCGATCTTCCGGTCTCGTGCTCCGAGGACTTCAACCCACACTCCTGGCATGCTCCCTGACACGTTTTCCGGAGGTATAGGTCGGGAAGCGAGCTCGTTGGAGGGAGAACTCTGGTGCGACCCAAAACGGTCCAAAAGATGGCCGAAGCTTCCAACGAGTGGCGAACGCTCGTCCGGTGTCAGAAACCACTGGAAATGCACTTGCAGCGAAGGAAACGGGCTGTGCTCGAGGACTTCCGGTGCTCGTCCCAAGAAAACGCGAGCGGGAATGCCCCGGACTCAGTTTTCTCGTCCTGGGGTAAAAAGCGGTCCACCGACGGTTTCTTCCCTTTGCTCCGTATTGGTCATAAGTCTTTCGATCTTCGGGTCTCGTGCTCCGAGGACTTCAACCCACACTCCTGGCATGCTCCCTGACACGTTTTCCGGAGGTATAGGTCGGGAAGCGAGCTCGTTGGAGGGAGAACTGTGGTGCGACCCAAAACGGTCCAAAAGATGGCCGAAGCTTCCAACGAGTGGCGAACGCTCGTCCGGTGTCAGAAACCACTGGAAATGCACTTGCAGCGAAGGAAACGGGCTGAGCTCGAGGACTTCCAGTGCTCGTCCCAAGAAAACGCGAGCGGGAATGCCCCGGACTCAGTTTTCTCGTCCTGGGGTAAAAAGCGGTCCCTCGACGGTTTCTTCCCTTTGCTCCGTATTGGTCATAAGTCTTTCGATCTTCGGGTCTCGTGCTCCGAGGACTTCAACCCACACTCCTGGCATGCTCCCTGACACGTTTTCCGGAGGTATAGGTCGGGAAGCGAGCTCGTTGGAGGGAGAACTGTGGTGCGACCCAAAACGGTCCAAAAGATGGCCGAAGCTTCCAACGAGTGGCGAACGCTCGTCCGGTGTCAGAAACCACTGGAAATGCACTTGCAGCGAAGGAAACGGGCTGAGCTCGAGGACTTCCGGTGCTCGTCCCAAGAAAACGCGAGCGGGAATGCCCCGGACTCAGTTTTCTCGTCCTGGGGTAAAAAGCGGTCCCCCGACGGTTTCTTCCCTTTGCTCCGTATTGGTCATAAGTCTTTCGATCTTCGGGTCTCGTGCTCCGAGGACTTCAACCCACACTCCTGGCATGCTCCCTGACACGTTTTCCGGAGGTATAGGTCGGGAAGCGAGCTCGTTGGAGGGAGAACTGTGGTGCGACCCAAAACGGTCCAAAAGATGGCCGAAGCTTCCAACGAGTGGCGAACGCTCGTCCGGTGTCAGAAACCACTGGAAATGCACTTGCAGCGAAGGAAACGGGCTGAGCTCGAGGACTTCCGGTGCTCGTCCCAAGAAAACGCGAGCGGGAATGCCCCGGACTCAGTTTTCTCGTCCTGGGGTAAAAAGCGGTCCCCCGACGGTTTCTTCCCTTTGCTCCGTATTGGTCATAAGTCTTTCGATCTTCGGGTCTCGTGCTCCGAGGACTTCAACCCACACTCCTGGCATGCTCCCTGACACGTTTTCCGGAGGTATAGGTCGGGAAGCGAGCTCGTTGGAGGGAGAACTGTGGTGCGACCCAAAACGGTCCAAAAGATGGCCGAAGCTTCCAACGAGTGGCGAACGCTCGTCCGGTGTCAGAAACCACTGGAAATGCACTTGCAGCGAAGGAAACGGGCTGAGCTCGAGGACTTCCGGTGCTCGTCCCAAGAAAACGCGAGCGGGAATGCCCCGGACTCAGTTTTCTCGTCCTGGGGTAAAAAGCGGTCCCCCGACGGTTTCTTCCCTTTGCTCCGTATTGGTCATAAGTCTTTCGATCTTCGGGTCTCGTGCTCCGAGGACTTCAACCCACACTCCTGGCATGCTCCCTGACACGTTTTCCGGAGGCATAGGTCGAGAAGCGAGCTCGTTGGAGGGAGAACTGTGGTGCGACCCAAAACGGTCCAAAAGATGGCCGAAGCTTCCAACGAGTGGCGAACGCTCGTCCGGTGTCAGAAACCACTGGAAATGCACTTGCAGCGAAGGAAACGGGCTGAGCTCGAGGACTTCCGGTGCTCGTCCCAAGAAAACGCGAGCGGGAATGCCCCGGACTCAGTTTTCTCGTCCTGGGGTAAAAAGCGGTCCCCCGACGGTTTCTTCCCTTTGCTCCGTATTGGTCATAAGTCTTTCGATCTTCGGGTCTCGTGCTCCGAGGACTTCAACCCACACTCCTGGCATGCTCCCTGACACGTTTTCCGGAGGTATAGGTCGGGAAGCGAGCTCGTTGGAGGGAGAACTGTGGTGCGACCCAAAACGGTCCAAAAGATGGCCGAAGCTTCCAACGAGTGGCGAACGCTCGTCCGGTGTCAGAAACCACTGGAAATGCACTTGCAGCGAAGGAAACGGGCTGAGCTCGAGGACTTCCGGTGCTCGTCCCAAGAAAACGCGAGCGGGAATGCCCCGGACTCAGTTTTCTCGTCCTGGGGTAAAAAGCGGTCCCCCGACGGTTTCTTCCCTTTGCTCCGTATTGGTCATAAGTCTTTCGATCTTCGGGTCTCGTGCTCCGAGGACTTCAACCCACACTCCTGGCATGCTCCCTGACACGTTTTCCGGAGGTATAGGTCGGGAAGCGAGCTCGTTGGAGGGAGAACTGTGGTGCGACCCAAAACGGTCCAAAAGATGGCCGAAGCTTCCAACGAGTGGCGAACGCTCGTCCGGTGTCAGAAACCACTGGAAATGCACTTGCAGCGAAGGAAACGGGCTGAGCTCGAGGACTTCCGGTGCTCGTCCCAAGAAAACGCGAGCGGGAATGCCCCGGACTCAGTTTTCTCGTCCTGGGGTAAAAAGCGGTCCCCCGACGGTTTCTTCCCTTTGCTCCGTATTGGTCATAAGTCTTTCGATCTTCGGGTCTCGTGCTCCGAGGACTTCAACCCACACTCCTGGCATGCTCCCTGACACGTTTTCCGGAGGCATAGGTCGGGAAGCGAGCTCGTTGGAGGGAGAACTGTGGTGCGACCCAAAACGGTCCAAAAGATGGCCGAAGCTTCCAACGAGTGGCGAACGCTCGTCCGGTGTCAGAAACCACTGGAAATGCACTTGCAGCGAAGGAAACGGGCTGAGCTCGAGGACTTCCGGTGCTCGTCCCAAGAAAACGCGAGCGGGAATGCCCCGGACTCAGTTTTCTCGTCCTGGGGTAAAAAGCGGTCCCCCGACGGTTTCTTCCCTTTGCTCCGTATTGGTCATAAGTCTTTCGATCTTCGGGTCTCGTGCTCCGAGGACTTCAACCCACACTCCTGGCATGCTCCCTGACACGTTTTCCGGAGGTATAGGTCGGGAAGCGAGCTCGTTGGAGGGAGAACTGTGGTGCGACCCAAAACGGTCCAAAAGATGGCCGAAGCTTCCAACGAGTGGCGAACGCTCGTCCGGTGTCAGAAACCACTGGAAATGCACTTGCAGCGAAGGAAACGGGCTGAGCTCGAGGACTTCCGGTGCTCGTCCCTAGAAAACGCGAGCGGGAATGCCCCGGACTCAGTTTTCTCGTCCTGGGGTAAAAAGCGGTCCCCCGACGGTTTCTTCCCTTTGCTCCGTATTGGTCATAAGTCTTTCGATCTTCGGGTCTCGTGCTCCGAGGACATAATCCCACACTCCTGGCATGCTCCCTGACACGTTTTCCGGAGGTATAGGTCGGGAAGCGAGCTCGTTGGAGGGAGAACTGTGGTGCGACCCAAAACGGTCCAAAAGATGGCCGAAGCTTCCAACGAGTGGCGAACGCTCGTCCGGTGTCAGAAACCACTGGAAATGCACTTGCAGCGAAGGAAACGGGCTGAGCTCGAGGACTTCCGGTGCTCGTCCCAAGAAAACGCGAGCGGGAATGCCCCGGACTCAGTTTTCTCGTCCTGGGGTAAAAAGCGGTCCCCCGACGGTTTCTTCCTATTGCTCCGTATTGGTCATAAGTCTTTCGATCTTCGGGTCTCGTGCTCCGAGGACTTCTACCCACACTCCTGGCATGCTCCCTGACACGTTTTCCGGAGGTATAGGTCGGGAAGCGAGCTCGTTGGTGGGAGAACTGTGGTGCGACCCAAAACGGTTCAAAAGCTGGCCGAAGCTTCCAACGAGTGGCGAACGCTCGTCCGGTGTCAGAAACCACTGGAAATGCACTTGCAGCGAAGGAAACGGGCTGAGCTCGAGGACTTCCGGTGCTCGTCTCAAGAAAACGCGAGCGGGAATGCCCCGGACTCAGTTTTCTCGTCCTGGGGTAAAAAGCGGTCCCCCGACGGTTTCTTCCCTTTGCTCCGTATTGGTCATAAGTCTTTCGATCTTCGGGTCTCGTGCTCCGAGGACTTCAACCCACACTCCTGGCATGCTCCCTGACACGTTTTCCGGAGGTATAGGTCGGGAAGCGAGCTCGTTGGAGGGAGAACTGTGGTGCGACCCAAAACGGTCCAAAAGATGGCCGAAGCTTCCAACGAGTGGCGAACGCTCGTCCGGTGTCAGAAACCACTGGAAATGCACTTGCAGCGAAGGAAACGGGCTGAGCTCGAGGACTTCCGGTGCTCGTCCCAAGAAAACGCGAGCGGGAATGCCCCGGACTCAGTTTTCTCGTCCTGGGGTAAAAAGCGGTCCCCCGACGGTTTCTTCCCTTTGCTCCGTATTGGTCATAAGTCTTTCGATCTTCGGGTCTCGTGCTCCGAGGACTTCAACCCACACTCCTGGCATGCTCCCTGACACGTTTTCCGGAGGTATAGGTCGGGAAGCGAGCTCGTTGGAGGGAGAACTGTGGTGCGACCCAAAACGGTCCAAAAGATGGCCGAAGCTTCCAACGAGTGGCGAACGCTCGTCCGGTGTCAGAAACCACTGGAAATGCACTTGCAGCGAAGGAAACGGGCTGAGCTCGAGGACTTCCGGTGCTCGTCCCAAGAAAACGCGAGCGGGAATGCCCCGGACTCAGTTTTCTCGTCCTGGGGTAAAAAGCGGTCCCCCGACGGTTTCTTCCCTTTGCTCCGTATTGGTCATAAGTCTTTCGATCTTCGGGTCTCGTGCTCCGAGGACTTCAACCCACACTCCTGGCATGCTCCCTGACACGTTTTCCGGAGGTATAGGTCGGGAAGCGAGCTCGTTGGAGGGAGAACTGTGGTGCGACCCAAAACGGTCCAAAAGATGGCCGAAGCTTCCAACGAGTGGCGAACGCTCGTCCGGTGTCAGAAACCACTGGAAATGCACTTGCAGCGAAGGAAACGGGCTGAGCTCGAGGACTTCCGGTGCTCGTCCCAAGAAAACGCGAGCGGGAATGCCCCGGACTCAGTTTTCTCGTCCTGGGGTAAAAAGCGGTCCCCCGACGGTTTCTTCCCTTTGCTCCGTATTGGTCATAAGTCTTTCGATCTTCGGGTCTCGTGCTCCGAGGACTTAATCCCACACTCCTGGCATGCTCCCTGACACGTTTTCCGGAGGTATAGGTCGGGAAGCGAGCTCGTTGGAGGGAGAACTGTGGTGCGACCCAAAACGGTCCAAAAGATGGCCGAAGCTTCCAACGAGTGGCGAACGCTCGTCCGGTGTCAGAAACCACTGGAAATGCACTTGCAGCGAAGGAAACGGGCTGAGCTCGAGGACTTCCGGTGCTCGTCCCAAGAAAACGCGAGCGGGAATGCCCCGGACTCAGTTTTCTCGTCCTGGGGTAAAAAGCGGTCCCCCGACGGTTTCTTCCCTTTGCTCCGTATTGGTCATAAGTCTTTCGATCTTCGGGTCTCGTGCTCCGAGGACTTCAACCCACACTCCTGGCATGCTCCCTGACACGTATTCCGGAGGTATAGGTCGGGAAGCGAGCTCGTTGGAGGGAGAACTGTGGTGCGACCCAAAACGGTCCAAAAGATGGCCGAAGCTTCCAACGAGTGGCGAACGATCGTCCGGTGTCAGAAACCACTGGAAATGCACTTGCAGCGAAGGAAACGGGCTGAGCTCGAGGACTTCCGGTGCTCGTCCCAAGAAAACGCGAGCGGGAATGCCCCGGACTCAGTTTTCTCGTCCTGGGGTAAAAAGCGGTCCCCCGACGGTTTCTTCCCTTTGCTCCGTATTGGTCATAAGTCTTTCGATCTTCGGGTCTCGTGCTCCGAGGACTTCAACCCACACTCCTGGCATGCTCCCTGACACGTTTTCCGGAGGTATAGGTCGGGAAGCGAGCTCGTTGGAGGGAGAACTGTGGTGCGACCCAAAACGGTCCAAAAGATGGCCGAAGCTTCCAACGAGTGGCGAACGCTCGTCCGGTGTCAGAAACCACTGGAAATGCACTTGCAGCGAAGGAAACGGGCTGAGCTCGAGGACTTCCGGTGCTCGTCCCAAGAAAACGCGAGCGGGAATGCCCCGGACTCAGTTTTCTCGTCCTGGGGTAAAAAGCGGTCCCCCGACGGTTTCTTCCCTTTGCTCCGTATTGGTCATAAGTCTTTCGATCTTCGGGTCTCGTGCTCCGAGGACTTCAACCCACACTCCTGGCATGCTCCCTGACACGTTTTCCGGAGGTATAGGTCGGGAAGCGAGCTCGTTGGAGGGAGAACTGTGGTGCGACCCAAAACGGTCCAAAAGATGGCCGAAGCTTCCAACGAGTGGCGAACGCTCGTCCGGTGTCAGAAACCACTGGAAATGCACTTGCAGCGAAGGAAACGGGCTGAGCTCGAGGACTTCCGGTGCTCGTCCCAAGAAAACGCGAGCGGGAATGCCCCGGACTCAGTTTTCTCGTCCTGGGGTAAAAAGCGGTCCCCCGACGGTTTCTTCCCTTTGCTCCGTATTGGTCATAAGTCTTTCGATCTTCGGGTCTCGTGCTCCGAGGACTTCAACCCACACTCCTGGCATGCTCCCTGACACGTATTCCGGAGGTATAGGTCGGGAAGCGAGCTCGTTGGAGGGAGAACTGTGGTGCGACCCAAAACGGTCCAAAAGATGGCCGAAGCTTCCAACGAGTGGCGAACGATCGTCCGGTGTCAGAAACCACTGGAAATGCACTTGCAGCGAAGGAAACGGGCTGAGCTCGAGGACTTCCGGTGCTCGTCCCAAGAAAACGCGAGCGGGAATGCCCCGGACTCAGTTTTCTCGTCCTGGGGTAAAAAGCGGTCCCCCGACGGTTTCTTCCCTTTGCTCCGTATTGGTCATAAGTCTTTCGATCTTCGGGTCTCGTGCTCCGAGGACTTCAACCCACACTCCTGGCATGCTCCCTGACACGTTTTCCGGAGGTATAGGTCGGGAAGCGAGCTCGTTGGAGGGAGAACTGTGGTGCGACCCAAAACGGTCCACAAGATGGCCGAAGCTTCCAACGAGTGGCGAACGCTCGTCCGGTGTCAGAAACCACTGGAAATGCACTTGCAGCGAAGGAAACGGGCTGAGCTCGAGGACTTCCGGTGCTCGTCCCAAGAAAACGCGAGCGGGAATGCCCCGGACTCAGTTTTCTCGTCCTGGGGTAAAAAGCGGTCCCCCGACGGTTTCTTCCCTTTGCTCCGTATTGGTCATAAGTCTTTCGATCTTCGGGTCTCGTGCTCCGAGGACTTCAACCCACACTCCTGGCATGCTCCCTGACACGTTTTCCGGAGGTATAGGTCGGGAAGCGAGCTCGTTGGAGGGAGAACTGTGGTGCGACCCAAAACGGTCCAAAAGATGGCCGAAGCTTCCAACGAGTGGCGAACGCTCGTCCGGTGTCAGAAACCACTGGAAATGCACTTGCAGCGAAGGAAACGGGCTGAGCTCGAGGACTTCCGGTGCTCGTCCCAAGAAAACGCGAGCGGGAATGCCCCGGACTCAGTTTTCTCGTCCTGGGGTAAAAAGCGGTCCCCCGACGGTTTCTTCCCTTTGCTCCGTATTGGTTATAAGTCTTTCGATCTTCGGGTCTCGTGCTCCGAGGACTTCAACCCACACTCCTGGCATGCTCCCTGACACGTTTTCCGGAGGTATAGGTCGGGAAGCGAGCTCGTTGGAGGGAGAACTGTGGTGCGACCCAAAACGGTCCAGAAGATGGCCGAAGCTTCCAAAGAGTGGCGAACGCTCGTCCGGTGTCAGAAACCACTGGAAATGCACTTGCAGCGAAGGAAACGGGCTGAGCTCGAGGACTTCCGGTGCTCGTCCCAAGAAAACGCGAGCGGGAATGCCCCGGACTCAGTTTTCTCGTCCTGGGGTAAAAAGCGGTCCCCCGACGGTTTCTTCCCTTTGCTCCGTATTGGTCATAAGTCTTTCGATCTTCGGGTCTCGTGCTCCGAGGACTTCAACCCACACTCCTGGCATGCTCCCTGACACGTTTTTCGGAGGTATAGGTCGGGAAGCGAGCTCGTTGGAGGGAGAACTGTGGTGCGACCCAAAACGGTCCAAAAGATGGCCGAAGCTTCCAACGAGTGGCGAACGCTCGTCCGGTGTCAGAAACCACTGGAAATGCACTTGCAGCGAAGGAAACGGGCTGAGCTCGAGGACTTCCGGTGCTCGTCCCAAGAAAACGCGAGCGGGAATGCCCCGGACTCAGTTTTCTCGTCCTGGGGTAAAAAGCGGTCCCCCGACGGTTTCTTCCCTTTGCTCCGTATTGGTCATAAGTCTTTCGATCTTCGGGTCTCGTGCTCCGAGGACTTCAACCCACACTCCTGGCATGCTCCCTGACACGTTTTCCGGAGGTATAGGTCGGGAAGCGAGCTCGTTGGAGGGAGAACTGTGGTGCGACCCAAAACGGTCCAAAAGATGGCCGAAGCTTCCAACGAGTGGCGAACGCTCGTCCGGTGTCAGAAACCACTGGAAATGCACTTGCAGCGAAGGAAACGGGCTGAGCTCGAGGACTTCCGGTGCTCGTCCCAAGAAAACGCGAGCGGGAATGCCCCGGACTCAGTTTTCTCGTCCTGGGGTAAAAAGCGGTCCCCCGACGGTTTCTTCCCTTTGCTCCGTATTGGTCATAAGTCTTTCGATCTTCGGGTCTCGTGCTCCGAGGACTTCAACCCACACTCCTGGCATGCTCCCTGACACGTTTTCCGGAGGTATAGGTCGGGAAGCGAGCTCGTTGGAGGGAGAACTGTGGTGCGACCCAAAACGGTCCAAAAGATGGCCGAAGCTTCCAACGAGTGGCGAACGCTCGTCCGGTGTCAGAAACCACTGGAAATGCACTTGCAGCGAAGGAAACGGGCTGAGCTCGAGGACTTCCGGTGCTCGTCCCAAGAAAACGCGAGCGGGAATGCCCCGGACTCAGTTTTCTCGTCCTGGGGTAAAAAGCGGTCCCCCGACGGTTTCTTCCCTTTGCTCCGTATTGGTCATAAGTCTTTCGATCTTCGGGTCTCGTGCTCCGAGGACTTCAACCCACACTCCTGGCATGCTCCCTGACACGTTTTCCGGAGGTATAGGTCGGGAAGCGAGCTCGTTGGAGGGAGAACTGTGGTGCGACCCAAAACGGTCCAAAAGATGGCCGAAGCTTCCAACGAGTGGCGAACGCTCGTCCGGTGTCAGAAACCACTGGAAATGCACTTGCAGCGAAGGAAACGGGCTGAGCTCGAGGACTTCCGGTGCTCGTCCCAAGAAAACGCGAGCGGGAATGCCCCGGACTCAGTTTTCTCGTCCTGGGGTAAAAAGCGGTCCCCCGACGGTTTCTTCCCTTTGCTCCGTATTGGTCATAAGTCTTTCGATCTTCGGGTCTCGTGCTCCGAGGACTTCAACCCACACTCCTGGCATGCTCCCTGACACGTTTTCCGGAGGTATAGGTCGGGAAGCGAGCTCGTTGGAGGGAGAACTGTGGTGCGACCCAAAACGGTCCAAAAGATGGCCGAAGCTTCCAACGAGTGGCGAACGCTCGTCCGGTGTCAGAAACCACTGGAAATGCACTTGCAGCGAAGGAAACGGGCTGAGCTCGAGGACTTCCGGTGCTCGTCCCAAGAAAACGCGAGCGGGAATGCCCCGGACTCAGTTTTCTCGTCCTGGGGTAAAAAGCGGTCCCCCGACGGTTTCTTCCCTTTGCTCCGTATTGGTCATAAGTCTTTCGATCTTCGGGTCTCGTGCTCCGAGGACTTCAAGCCACACTCCTGGCATGCTCCCTGACACGTTTTCCGGAGGTATAGGTCCGGAAGCGAGCTCGTTGGAGGGAGAACTGTGGTGCGACCCAAAACGGTCCAAAAGATGGCCGAAGCTTCCAACGAGTGGCGAACGCTCGTCCGGTGTCAGAAACCACTGGAAATGCACTTGCAGCGAAGGAAACGGGCTGAGCTCGAGGACTTCCGGTGCTCGTCCCAAGAAAACGCGAGCGGGAATGCCCCGGACTCAGTTTTCTCGTCCTGTGGTAAAAAGCGGTCCCCCGACGGTTTCTTCCCTTTGCTCCGTATTGGTCATAAGTCTTTCGATCTTCGGGTCTCGTGCTCCGAGGACTTCAACCCACACTCCTGGCATGCTCCCTGACACGTTTTCCGGAGGTATAGGTCGGGAAGCGAGCTCGTTGGAGGGAGAACTGTGGTGCGACCCAAAACGGTCCAAAAGATGGCCGAAGCTTCCAACGAGTGGCGAACGCTCGTCCGGTGTCAGAAACCACTGGAAATGCACTTGCAGCGAAGGAAACGGGCTGAGCTCGAGGACTTCCGGTGCTCGTCCCAAGAAAACGCGAGCGGGAATGCCCCGGACTCAGTTTTCTCGTCCTGGGGTAAAAAGCGGTCCCCCGACGGTTTCTTCCCTTTGCTCCGTATTGGTCATAAGTCTTTCGATCTTCGGGTCTCGTGCTCCGAGGACTTCAACCCACACTCCTGGCATGCTCCCTGACACGTTTTCCGGAGGTATAGGTCGGGAAGCGAGCTCGTTGGAGGGAGAACTGTGGTGCGACCCAAAACGGTCCAAAAGATGGCCGAAGCTTCCAACGAGTGGCGAACGCTCGTCCGGTGTCAGAAACCACTGGAAATGCACTTGCAGCGAAGGAAACGGGCTGAGCTCGAGGACTTCCGGTGCTCGTCCCAAGAAAACGCGAGCGGGAATGCCCCGGACTCAGTTTTCTCGTCCTGGGGTAAAAAGCGGTCCCCCGACGGTTTCTTCCCTTTGCTCCGTATTGGTCGTAAGTCTTTCGATCTTCGGGTCTCGTGCTCCGAGGACTTCAACCCACACTCCTGGCATGCTCCCTGACACGTTTTCCGGAGGTATAGGTCGGGAAGCGAGCTCGTTGGAGGGAGAACTGTGGTGCGACCCAAAACGGTCCAAAAGATGGCCGAAGCTTCCAACGAGTGGCGAACGCTCGTCCGGTGTCAGAAACCACTGGAAATGCACTTGCAGCGAAGGAAACGGGCTGAGCTCGAGGACTTCCGGTGCTCGTCCCAAGAAAACGCGTGCGGGAATGCCCAGGACTCAGTTTTCTCGTCCTGGGGTAAAAAGCGGTCCCCCGACGGTTTCTTCCCTTTGCTCCGTATTGGTCATAAGTCTTTCGATCTTCGGGTCTCGTGCTCCGAGGACTTCAACCCACACTCCTGGCATGCTCCCTGACACGTTTTCCGGAGGTATAGGTCCGGAAGCGAGCTCGTTGGAGGGAGAACTGTGGTGCGACCCAAAACGGTCCAAAAGATGGCCGAAGCTTCCAACGAGTGGCGAACGCTCGTCCGGTGTCAGAAACCACTGGAAATGCACTTGCAGCGAAGGAAAGGGGCTGAGCTCGAGGACTTCCGGTGCTCGTCCCAAGAAAACGCGAGCGGGAATGCCCCGGACTCAGTTTTCTCGTCCTGGGGTAAAAAGCGGTCCCCCGACGGTTTCTTCCCTTTGCTCCGTATTGGTCATAGGTCTTTCGATCTTCGGGTCTCGTGCTCCGAGGACTTCAACCCACACTCCTGGCATGCTCCCTGACACCTTTTCCGGAGGTATAGGTCGGGAAGCGAGCTCGTTGGAGGGAGAACTGTGGTGCGACCCAAAACGGTCCAAAAGATGGCCGAAGCTTCCAACGAGTGGCGAACGCTCGTCCGGTGTTAGAAACCACTGGAAATGCACTTGCAGCGAAGGAAACGGGCTGAGCTCGAGGACTTCCGGTGCTCGTCCCAAGAAAACGCGAGCGGGAATTCCCCGGACTCAGTTTTCTCGTCCTGGGGTAAAAAGCGGTCCCCCGACGGTTTCTTCCCTTTGCTCCGTATTGGTCATAAGTCTTTCGATCTTCGGGTCTCGTGCTCCGAGGACTTCAACCCACACTCCTGGCATGCTCCCTGACACGTTTTCCGGAGGTATAGGTCGGGAAGCGAGCTCGTTGGAGGGAGAACTGTGGTGCGACCCAAAACGGTCCAAAAGATGGCCGAAGCTTCCAACGAGTGGCGAACGCTCGTCCGGTGTCAGAAACCACTGGAAATGCACTTGCAGCGAAGGAAACGGGCTGAGCTCGAGGACTTCCGGTGCTCGTCCCAAGAAAACGCGAGCGGGAATGCCCCGGACTCAGTTTTCTCGTCCTGGGGTAAAAAGCGGTCCCCCGACGGTTTCTTCCCTTTGCTCCGTATCGGTCATAAGTCTTTCGATCTTCGGGTCTCGTGCTCCGAGGACTTCAACCCACACTCCTGGCATGCTCCCTGACACGTTTTCCGGAGGTATAGGTCGGGAAGCGAGCTCGTTGGAGGGAGAACTGTGGTGCGACCCAAAACGGTCCAAAAGATGGTCGAAGCTTCCAACGAGTGGCGAACGCTCGTCCGGTGTCAGAAACCACTGGAAATGCACTTGCAGCGAAGGAAACGGGCTGAGCTCGTGGACTTCCGGTGCTCGTCCCAAGAAAACGCGAGCGGGAATGCCCCGGACTCAGTTTTCTCGTCCTGGGGTAAAAAGCGGTCCCCCGACGGTTTCTTCCCTTTGCTCCGTATTGGTCATAAGTCTTTCGATCTTCGGGTCTCGTGCTTCGAGGACTTCAACCCACACTCCTGGCATGCTCCCTGACACGTTTTCCGGAGGTATAGGTCGGGAAGCGAGCTCGTTGGAGGGAGAACTATGGTGCGACCCAAAACGGTCCAAAAGATGGCCGAAGCTTCCAACGAGTGGCGAACGCTCGTCCGGTGTCAGAAACCACTGGAAATGCACTTGCAGCGAAGGAAACGGGCTGAGCTCGAGGACTTCCGGTGCTCGTCCCAAGAAAACGCGAGCGGGAATGCCCCGGACTCAGTTTTCTCCTCCTGGGGTAAAAAGCGGTCCCCCGACGGTTTCTTCCCTTTGCTCCGTATTGGTCATAGGTCTTCCGATCTTCGGGTCTCGTGCTCCGAGGACTTCAACCCACACTCCTGGCATGCTCCCTGACACGTTTTCCGGAGGTATAGGTCGGGAAGCGAGCTCGTTGGAGGGAGAACTGTGGTGCGACCCAAAACGGTCCAAAAGATGGTCGAAGCTTCCAACGAGTGGCGAACGCTCGTCCGGTGTCAGAAACCACTGGAAATGCACTTGCAGCGAAGGAAACGGGCTGAGCTCGTGGACTTCCGGTGCTCGTCCCAAGAAAACGCGAGCGGGAATGCCCCGGACTCAGTTTTCTCGTCCTGGGGTAAAAAGCGGTCCCCCGACGGTTTCTTCCCTTTGCTCCGTATTGGTCATAAGTCTTTCGATCTTCGGGTCTCGTGCTCCGAGGACTTCAACCCACACTCCTGGCATGCTCCCTGACACGTTTTCCGGAGGTATAGGTCGGGAAGCGAGCTCGCTGGAGGGAGAACTGTGGTGCGACCCAAAACGGTCCAAAAGATGGCCGAAGCTTCCAACGAGTGGCGAACGCTCGTCCGGTGTCAGAAACCACTGGAAATGCACTTGCAGCGAAGGAAACGGGCTGAGCTCGAGGACTTCCGGTGCTCGTCCCAAGAAAACGCGAGCGGGAATGCCCCGGACTCAGTTTTCTCGTCCTGGGGTAAAAAGCGGTCCCCCGACGGTTTCTTCCCTTTGCTCCGTATTGGTCATAAGTCTTTCGATCTTCGGGTCTCGTGCTCCGAGGACTTCAACCCACACTCCTGGCATGCTCCCTGACACGTTTTCCGGAGGTATAGGTCGGGAAGCGAGCTCGTTGGAGGGAGAACTGTGGTGCCACCCAAAACGGTCCAAAAGATGGCCGAAGCTTCCAACGAGTGGCGAACGCTCGTCCGGTGTCAGAAACCACTGGAAATGCACTTGCAGCGAAGGAAACGGGCTGAGCTCGAGGACTTCCGGTGCTCGTCCCAAGAAAACGCGAGCGGGAATGCCCCGGACTCAGTTTTCTCGTCCTGGGGTAAAAAGCGGTCCCCCGACGGTTTCTTCCCTTTGCTCCGTATTGGTCATAAGTCTTTCGATCTTCGGGTCTCGTGCTCCGAGGTCTTCAACCCACACTCCTGGCATGCTCCCTGACACGTTTTCCGGAGGTATAGGTCGGGAAGCGAGCTCGTTGGAGGGAGAACTGTGGTGCGACCCAAAACGGTCCAAAAGATGGCCGAAGCTTCCAACGAGCGGCGAACGCTCGTCCGGTGTCAGAAACCACTGGAAATGCACTTGCAGCGAAGGAAACGGGCTGAGCTCGAGGACTTCCGGTGCTCGTCCCAAGAAAACGCGAGCGGGAATGCCCCGGACTCAGTTTTCTCGTCCTGGGGTAAAAAGCGGTCCCCCGACGGTTTCTTCCCTTTGGTCCGTATTGGTCATAAGTCTTTCGATCTTCGGGTCTCGTGCTCCGAGGACTTCAACCCACACTCCTGGCATGCTCCCTGACACGTTTTCCGGAGGTATAGGTCGGGAAGCGAGCTCGTTGGAGGGAGAACTGTGGTGCGACCCAAAACGGTCCAAAAGATGGCCGAAGCTTCCAACGAGTGGCGAACGCTCGTCCGGTGTCAGAAACCACTGGAAATGCACTTGCAGCGAAGGAAACGGGCTGAGCTCGAGGACTTCCGGTGCTCGTCCCAAGAAAACGCGAGCGGGAATGCCCCGGACACAGTTTTCTCGCCCTGGGGTAAAAAGCGGTCCCCCGACGGTTTCTTCCCTTTGCTCCGTATTGGTCATAAGTCTTTCGATCTTCGGGTCTCGTGCTCCGAAGACTTCAACCCACACTCCTGGCATGCTCCCTGACACGTTTTCCGGAGGTATAGGTCGGGAAGCGAGCTCGTTGGAGGGAGAACTGTGGTGCGACCCAAAACGGTCCAAAAGATGGCCGAAGCTTCCAACGAGTGGCGAACGCTCGTCCGGTGTCAGAAACCACTGGAAATGCACTTGCAGCGAAGGAAACGGGCTGAGCTCGAGGACTTCCGGTGCTCGTCCCAAGAAAACGCGAGCGGGAATGCCCCGGACTCAGTTTTCTCGTCCTGGGGTAAAAAGCGGTCCCCCGACGGTTTCTTCCCTTTGCTCCGTATTGGTCATAAGTCTTTCGATCTTCGGGTCTCGTGCTCCGAGGACTTCAACCCACACTCCTGGCATGCTCCCTGACACGTTTTCCGGAGGTATAGGTCGGGAAGCGAGCTCGTTGGAGGGAGAACTGTGGTGCGACCCAAAACGGTCCAAAAGATGGCCGAAGCTTCCAACGAGTGGCGAACGCTCGTTCGGTGTCAGAAACCACTGGAAATGCACTTGCAGCGAAGGAAACGGGCTGAGCTCGAGGACTTCCGGTGCTCGTCCCAAGAAAACGCGAGCGGGAATGCCCCGGACTCAGTTTTCTCGTCCTGGGGTAAAAAGCGGTCCCCCGACGGTTTCTTCCCTTTGCTCCGTATTGGTCATAAGTCTTTCGATCTTCGGGTCTCGTGCTCCGAGGACTTCAACCCACACTCCTGGCATGCTCCCTGACACGTTTTCCGGAGGTATAGGTCGGGAAGCGAGCTCGTTGGAGGGAGAACTGTGGTGCGACCAAAAACGGTCCAAAAGATGGCCGAAGCTTCCAACGAGTGGCGAACGCTCGTCCGGTGTCAGAAACCACTGGAAATGCACTTGCAGCGAAGGAAACGGGCTGAGCTCGAGGACTTCCGGTGCTCGTCCCAAGAAAACGCGAGCGGGAATGCCCCGGACTCAGTTTTCTCGTCCTGGGGTAAAAAGCGGTCCCCCGACGGTTTCTTCCCTTTGCTCCGTATTGGTCATAAGTCTTTCGATCTTCGGGTCTCGTGCTCCGAGGACTTCAACCCACACTCCTGGCATGCTCCCTGACACGTTTTCCGGAGGTATAGGTCGGGAAGCGAGCTCGTTGGAGGGAGAACTGTGGTGCGACCCAAAACGGTCCAAAAGATGGCCGAAGCTTCCAACGAGTGGCGAACGCTCGTCTGGTGTCAGAAACCACTGGAAATGCACTTGCAGCGAAGGAAACGGGCTGAGCTCGAGGACTTCCGGTGCTCGTCCCAAGAAAACGCGAGCGGGAATGCCCCGGACTCAGTTTTCTCGTCCTGGGGTAAAAATCGGTCCCCCGACGGTTTCTTCCCTTTGCTCCGTATTGGTCATAAGTCTTTCGATCTTCGGGTCTCGTGCTCCGAGGACTTCAACCAACACTCCTGGCATGCTCACTGACACGTTTTCCGGAGGTATAGGTCGGGAAGCGAGCTCGTTGGAGGGAGAACTGTGGTGCGACCCAAAACGGTCCAAAAGATGGCCGAAGCTTCCAACGAGTGGCGAACGCTCGTCCGGTGTCAGAAACCACTGGAAATGCACTTGCAGCGAAGGAAACGGGCTGAGCTCGAGGACTTCCGGTGCTCGTCCCAAGAAAACGTGAGCGGGAATGCCCCGGACTCAGTTTTCTCGTCCTGGGGTAAAAAGCGGTCCCCCGACGGTTTCTTCCCTTTGCTCCGTATTGGTCATAAGTCTTTCGATCTTCGGGTCTCGTGCTCCGAGGACTTCAACCCACACTCCTGGCATGCTCCCTGACACGTTTTCCGGAGGTATAGGTCGGGAAGCGAGCTCGTTGGAGGGAGAACTGTGGTGCGACCCAAAACGGTCCAAAAGATGGCCGAAGCTTCCAACAAGTGGCGAACGCTCGTCCGGTGTCAGAAACCACTGGAAATGCACTTGCAGCGAAGGAAACGGGCTGAGCTCGAGGACTTCCGGTGCTCGTCCCAAGAAAACGCGAGCGGGAATGCCCCGGACTCAGTTTTCTCGTCCTGGGGTAAAAAGCGGTCCCCCGACGGTTTCTTCCCTTTGCTCCGTATTGGTCATAAGTCTTTCGATCTTCGGGTCTCGTGCTCCGAGGACTTCAACCCACACTCCTGGCATGCTCCCTGACACGTTTTTCGGAGGTATAGGTCGGGAAGCGAGCTCGTTGGAGGGAGAACTGTGGTGCGACCCAAAACGGTCCAAAAGATGGCCGAAGCTTCCAACGAGTGGCGAACGCTCGTTCGGTGTCAGAAACCACTGGAAATGCACTTGCAGCGAAGGAAACGGGCTGAGCTCGAGGACTTCCGGTGCTCGTCCCAAGAAAACGCGAGCGGGAATGCCCCGGACTCAGTTTTCTCGTCCTGGGGTAAAAAGCGGTCCCCCGACGGTTTCTTCCCTTTGCTCCGTATTGGTCATAAGTCTTTCGATCTTCGGGTCTCGTGCTCCGAGGACTTCAACCCACACTCCTGGCATGCTCCCTGACACGTTTTCCGGAGGTATAGGTCGGGAAGCGAGCTCGTTGGAGGGAGAACTGTGGTGCGACCCAAAACGGTCCAAAAGATGGCCGAAGCTTCCAACGAGTGGCGAACGCTCGTCCGGTGTCAGAAACCACTGGAAATGCACTTGCAGCGAAGGAAACGGGCTGAGCTCGAGGACTTCCGGTGCTCGTCCCAAGAAAACGCGAGCGGGAATGCCCCGGACTCAGTTTTCTCGTCCTGGGGTAAAAAGCGGTCCCCCGACGGTTTCTTCCCTTTGCTCCGTATTGGTCATAAGTCTTTCGATCTTCGGGTCTCGTGCTCCGAGGACTTCAACCCACACTCCTGGCATGCTCCCTGACACGTTTTCCGGAGGTATAGGTCGGGAAGCGAGCTCGTTGGAGGGAGAACTGTGGTGCGACCCAAAACGGTCCAAAAGATGGCCGAAGCTTCCAACGAGTGGCGAACGCTCGTCCGGTGTCAGAAATCACTGGAAATGCACTTGCAGCGAAGGAAACGGGCTGAGCTCGAGGACTTCCGGTGCTCGTCCCAAGAAAACGCGAGCGGGAATGCCCTGGACTCAGTTTTCTCGTCCTGGGGTAAAAAGCGGTCCCCCGACGGTTTCTTCCCTTTGCTCCGTATTGGTCATAAGTCTTTCGATCTTCGGGTCTCGTGCTCCGAGGACTTCAACCCACACTCCTGGCATGCTCCCTGACACGTTTTCCGGAGGTATAGGTCGGGAAGCGAGCTCGTTGGAGGGAGAACTGTGGTGCGACCCAAAACGGTCCAAAAGATGGCCGAAGCTTCCAACGAGTGGCGAACGCTCGTCCGGTGTCAGAAACCACTGGAAATGCACTTGCAGCGAAGGAAACGGGCTGAGCTCGAGGACTTCCGGTGCTCGTCCCAAGAAAACGCGAGCGGGAATGCCCCGGACTCAGTTTTCTCGTCCTGGGGTAAAAAGCGGTCCCCCGACGGTTTCTTCCCTTTGCTCCGTATTGGTCATAAGTCTTTCGATCTTCGGGTCTCGTGCTCCGAGGACTTCAACCCACACTCCTGGCATGCTCCCTGACACGTTTTCCGGAGGTATAGGTCGGGAAGCGAGCTCGTTGGAGGGAGAACTGTGGTGCGACCCAAAACGGTCCAAAAGATGGCCGAAGCTTCCAACGAGTGGCGAACGCTCGTCCGGTGTCAGAAACCACTGGAAATGCACTTGCAGCGAAGGAAAGGGGCTGAGCTCGAGGACTTCCGGTGCTCGTCCCAAGAAAACGCGAGCGGGAATGCCTCGGACTCAGTTTTCTCGTCCTGGGGTAAAAAGCGGTCCCCCGACGGTTTCTTCCCTTTGCTCCGTATTGGTCATAGGTCTTTCGATCTTCGGGTCTCGTGCTCCGAGGACTTCAACCCACACTCCTGGCATGCTCCCTGACACCTTTTCCGGAGGTATAGGTCGGGAAGCGAGCTCGTTGGAGGGAGAACTGTGGTGCGACCCAAAACGGTCCAAAAGATGGCCGAAGCTTCCAACGAGTGGCGAACGCTCGTCCGGTGTCAGAAACCACTGGAAATGCACTTGCAGCGAAGGAAACGGGCTGAGCTCGAGGACTTCCGGTGCTCGTCCCAAGAAAACGCGAGCGGGAATGCCCTGGACTCAGTTTTCTCGTCCTGGGGTAAAAAGCGGTCCCCCGACGGTTTCTTCCCTTTGCTCCGTATTGGTCATAAGTCTTTCGATCTTCGGGTCTCGTGCTCCGAGGACTTCAACCCACACTCCTGGCATGCTCCCTGACACGTTTTCCGGAGGTATAGGTCGGGAAGCGAGCTCGTTGGAGGGAGAACTGTGGTGCGACCCAAAACGGTCCAAAAGATGGCCGAAGCTTCCAACGAGTGGCGAACGCTCGTCCGGTGTCAGAAACCACTGGAAATGCACTTGCAGCGAAGGAAACGGGCTGAGCTCGAGGACTTCCGGTGCTCGTCCCAAGAAAACGCGAGCGGGAATGCCCCGGACTCAATTTTCTCGTCCTGGGGTAAAAAGCGGTCCCCCGACGGTTTCTTCCCTTTGCTCCGTATTGGTCATAAGTCTTTCGATCTTCGGGTCTCGTGCTCCGAGGACTTCAACCCACACTCCTGGCATGCTCCCTGACACGTTTTCCGGAGGTATAGGTCGGGAAGCGAGCTCGTTGGAGGGAGAACTGTGGTGCGACCCAAAACGGTCCAAAAGATGGCCGAAGCTTCCAACGAGTGGCGAACGCTCGTCCGGTGTCAGAAACCACTGGAAATGCACTTGCAGCGAAGGAAACGGGCTGAGCTCGAGGACTTCCGGTGCTCGTCCCAAGAAAACGCTAGCGGGAATGCCCCGGACTCAGTTTTCTCGTCCTGGGGTAAAAAGCGGTCCCCCGACGGTTTCTTCCCTTTGCTCCGTATTGGTCATAAGTCTTTCGATCTTCGGGTCTCGTGCTCCGAGGACTTCAACCCACTTTCCTGGCATGCTCCCCGACACGTTTTCCGGAGGTATAGGTCGGGAAGCGAGCTCGTTGGAGGGAGAACTGTGGTGCGACCCAAAACGGTCCAAAAGATGGCCGAAGCTTCCAACGAGTGGCGAACGCTCGTCCGGTGTCGGAAACCACTGGAAATGCACTTGCAGCGAAGGAAACGGGCTGAGCTCGAGGACTTCCGGTGCTCGTCCCAAGAAAACGCGAGCGGGAATGCCCCGGACTCAGTTTTCTCGTCCTGGGGTAAAAAGCGGTCCCCCGACGGTTTCTTCCCTTTGCTCCGTATTGGTCATAAGTCTTTCGATCTTCGGGTCTCGTGCTCCGAGGACTTCAACCCACACTCCTGGCATGCTCCCTGACACGTTTTCCGGAGGTATAGGTCGGGAAGCGAGCTCGTTGGAGGGAGAACTGTGGTGCGACCCAAAACGGTCCAAAAGATGGCCGAAGCTTCCAACGAGTGGCGAACGCTCGTCCGGTGTCAGAAATCACTGGAAATGCACTTGCAGCGAAGGAAACGGGCTGAGCTCGAGGACTTCCGGTGCTCGTCCCAAGAAAACGCGAGCGGGAATGCCCCGGACTCAGTTTTCTCGTCCTGGGGTAAAAAGCGGTCCCCCGACGGTTTCTTCCCTTTGCTCCGTATTGGTCATAAGTCTTTCGATCTTCGGGTCTCGTGCTCCGAGGACTTCAACCCACACTCCTGGCATGCTCCCTGACACGTTTTCCGGAGGTATAGGTCGGGAAGCGAGCTCGTTGGAGGGAGAACTGTGGTGCGACCCAAAACGGTCCAAAAGATGGCCGAAGCTTCCAACGAGTGGCGAACGCTCGTCCGGTGTCAGAAACCACTGGAAATGCACTTGCAGCGAAGGAAAGGGGCTGAGCTCGAGGACTTCCGGTGCTCGTCCCAAGAAAACGCGAGCGGGAATGCCCCGGACTCAGTTTTCTCGTCCTGGGGTAAAAAGCGGTCCCCCGACGGTTTCTTCCCTTTGCTCCGTATTGGTCATAGGTCTTTCGATCTTCGGGTCTCGTGCTCCGAGGACTTCAACCCACACTCCTGGCATGCTCCCTGACACCTTTTCCGGAGGTATAGGTCGGGAAGCGAGCTCGTTGGAGGGAGAACTGTGGTGCGACCCAAAACGGTCCAAAAGATGGCCGAAGCTTCCAACGAGTGGCGAACGCTCGTCCGGTGTCAGAAACCACTGGAAATGCACTTGCAGCGAAGGAAACGGGCTGAGCTCGAGGACTTCCGGTGCTCGTCCCAAGAAAACGCGAGCTGGAATGCCCTGGACTCAGTTTTCTCGTCCTGGGGTAAAAAGCGGTCCCCCGACGGTTTCTTCCCTTTGCTCCGTATTGGTCATAAGTCTTTCGATCTTCGGGTCTCGTGCTCCGAGGACTTCAACCCACACTCCTGGCATGCTCCCTGACACGTTTTCCGGAGGTATAGGTCGGGAAGCGAGCTCGTTGGAGGGAGAACTGTGGTGCGACCCAAAACGGTCCAAAAGATGGCCGAAGCTTCCAACGAGTGGCGAACGCTCGTCCGGTGTCAGAAACCACTGGAAATGCACTTGCAGCGAAGGAAACGGGCTGAGCTCGAGGACTTCCGGTGCTCGTCCCAAGAAAACGCGAGCGGGAATGCCCCGGACTCAATTTTCTCGTCCTGGGGTAAAAAGCGGTCCCCCGACGGTTTCTTCCCTTTGCTCCGTATTGGTCATAAGTCTTTCGATCTTCGGGTCTCGTGCTCCGAGGACTTCAACCCACACTCCTGGCATGCTCCCTGACACGTTTTCCGGAGGTATAGGTCGGGAAGCGAGCTCGTTGGAGGGAGAACTGTGGTGCGACCCAAAACGGTCCAAAAGATGGCCGAAGCTTCCAACGAGTGGCGAACGCTCGTCCGGTGTCAGAAACCACTGGAAATGCACTTGCAGCGAAGGAAACGGGCTGAGCTCGAGGACTTCCGGTGCTCGTCCCAAGAAAACGCTAGCGGGAATGCCCCGGACTCAGTTTTCTCGTCCTGGGGTAAAAAGCGGTCCCCCGACGGTTTCTTCCCTTTGCTCCGTATTGGTCATAAGTCTTTCGATCTTCGGGTCTCGTGCTCCGAGGACTTCAACCCACTTTCCTGGCATGCTCCCCGACACGTTTTCCGGAGGTATAGGTCGGGAAGCGAGCTCGTTGGAGGGAGAACTGTGGTGCGACCCAAAACGGTCCAAAAGATGGCCGAAGCTTCCAACGAGTGGCGAACGCTCGTCCGGTGTCGGAAACCACTGGAAATGCACTTGCAGCGAAGGAAACGGGCTGAGCTCGAGGACTTCCGGTGCTCGTCCCAAGAAAACGCGAGCGGGAATGCCCCGGACTCAGTTTTCTCGTCCTGGGGTAAAAAGCGGTCCCCCGACGGTTTCTTCCCTTTGCTCCGTATTGGTCATAAGTCTTTCGATCTTCGGGTCTCGTGCTCCGAGGACTTCAACCCACTTTCCTGGCATGCTCCCCGACACGTTTTCCGGAGGTATAGGTCGGGAAGCGAGCTCGTTGGAGGGAGAACTGTGGTGCGACCCAAAACGGTCCAAAAGATGGCCGAAGCTTCCAACGAGTGGCGAACGCTCGTCCGGTGTCAGAAACCACTGGAAATGCACTTGCAGCGAAGGAAACGGGCTGAGCTCGAGGACTTCCGGTGCTCGTCCCAAGAAAACGCGAGCGGGAATGCCCCGGACTCAGTTTTCTCGTCCTGGGGTAAAAAGCGGTCCCCCGACGGTTTCTTCCCTTTGCTCCGTATTGGTCATAAGTCTTTCGATCTTCGGGTCTCGTGCTCCGAGGACTTCAACCCACACTCCTGGCATGCTCCCTGAAACGTTTTCCGGAGGTATAGGTCGGGAAGCGAGCTCGTAGGAGGGAGAACTGTGGTGCGACCCAAAACGGTCCAAAAGATGGCCGAAGCTTCCAACGAGTGGCGAACGCTCGTCCGGTGTCAGAAACCACTGGAAATGCACTTGCAGCGAAGGAAACGGGCTGAGCTCGAGGACTTCCGGTGCTCGTCCCAAGAAAACGCGAGCGGGAATGCCCCGGACTCAGTTTTCTCGTCCTGGGGTAAAAAGCGGTCCCCCGACGGTTTCTTCCCTTTGCTCCGTATTGGTCATAAGTCTTTCGATCTTTGGGTCTCGTGCTCCGAGGACTTCAACCCACACTCCTGGCATGCTCCCTGACACGTTTTCCGGAGGTATAGGTCGGGAAGCGAGCTCGTTGGAGGGAGAACTGTGGTGCGACCCAAAACGGTCCAAAAGATGGCCGAAGCTTCCAACGAGTGGCGAACGCTCGTCCGGTGCCAGAAACCACTGGAAATGCACTTGCAGCGAAGGAAACGGGCTGAGCTCGAGGACTTCCGGTGCTCGTCCCAAGAAAACGCGAGCGGGAATGCCCCGGACTCAGTTTTCTCGTCCTGGGGTAAAAAGCGGTCCCCCAACGGTTTCTTTCCTTTGCTACGTATTGGTCATAAGTCTTTCGATCTTCGGGTCTCGTGCTCCGAGGACTTCAACCCACACTCCTGGCATGCTCCCTGACACGTTTTCCGGAGGTATAGGTCGGGAAGCGAGCTCGTTGGAGGGAGAACTGTGGTGCGACCCAAAACGGTCCAAAAGATGGCCGAAGCTTCCAACGAGTGGCGAACGCTCGTCCGGTGTCAGAAACCACTGGAAATGCACTTGCAGCGAAGGAAACGGGCTGAGCTCGAGGACTTCCGGTGCTCGTCCCAAGAAAACGCGAGCGGGAATGCCCCGAACTCAGTTTTCTCGTCCTGGGGTAAAAAGCGGTCCCCCGACGGTTTCTTCCCTTTGCTCCGTATTGGTCATAAGTCTTTCGATCTTCGGGTCTCGTGCTCCGAGGACTTCAACCCACACTCCTGGCATGCTCCCTGACACGTTTTCCGGAGGTATAGGTCGGGAAGCGAGCTCGTTGGAGGGAGAACTGTGGTGCGACCCAAAACGGTCCAAAAGATGGCCGAAGCTTCCAACGAGCGGCGAACGCTCGTCCGGTGCCAGAAACCACTGGAAATGCACTTGCAGCGAAGGAAACGGGCTGAGCTCGAGGACTTTCGGTGCTCGTCCCAAGAAAACGCGAGCGGGAATGCCCCGGACTCAGTTTTCTCTTCTTGGGGTAAAAAGCGGTCTCCCGACGGTTTCTTTCCTTTGCTTCGTATTGGTCATAAGTCTTTCGATCTTCGGGTCTCGTGCTCCGAGGACTTCAACCCACACTCCTGGCATGCTCCCTGACACGTTTTCCGGAGGTATAGGTCGGGAAGCGAGCTCGTTGGAGGGAGAACTGTGGTGCGACCCAAAACGGTCCAAAAGATGGCCGAAGCTTCCAACGAGTGGCGAACGCTCGTCCGGTGTCAGAAACCACTGGAAATGCACTTGCAGCGAAGGAAACGGGCTGAGCTCGAGGACTTCCGGTGCTCGTCCCAAGAAAACGCGAGCGGGAATGCCCCGGACTCAGTTTTCTCGTCCTGGGGTAAAAAGCGGTCCCCCGACGGTTTCTTTCCTTTGCTACGTATTGGTCATAAGTCTTTCGATCTTCGGGTCTCGTGCTCCGAGGACTTCAACCCACACTCCTGGCATGCTCCCTGACACGTTTTCCGGAGGTATAGGTCGGGAAGCGAGCTCGTTGGAGGGAGAACTGTGGTGCGACCCAAAACGGTCCAAAAGATGGCCGAAGCTTCCAACGAGTGGCGAACGCTCGTCCGGTGTCAGAAACCACTGGAAATGCACTTGCAGCGAAGGAAACGGGCTGAGCTCGAGGACTTCCGGTGCTCGTCCCAAGAAAACGCGAGCGGGAATGCGCCGGACTCAGTTTTCTCGTCCTGGGGTAAAAAGCGGTCCCCCGACGGTTTCTTCCCTTTGCTCCGTATTGGTCATAAGTCTTTCGATCTTCGGGTCTCGTGCTCCGAGGACTTCAACCCACACTCCTGGCATGCTCCCTGACACGTTTTCCGGAGGTATAGGTCGGGAAGCGAGCTCGTTGGAGGGAGAACTGTGGTGCGACCCAAAACGGTCCAAAAGATGGCCGAAGCTTCCAACGAGTGGCGAACGCTCGTCCGGTGTCAGAAACCACTGGAAATGCACTTGCAGCGAAGGAAACGGGCTGAGCTCGAGGACTTCCGGTGCTCGTCCCAAGAAAACGCGAGCGGGAATGCCCCGGACTCAGTTTTCTCGTCCTGGGGTACAAAGCGGTCCCCCGACGGTTTCTTCCCTTTGCTCCGTATTGGTCATAAGTCTTTCGATCTTCGGGTCTCGTGCTTCGAGGACTTCAACCCACACTCCTGGCATGCTCCCTGACACGTTTTCCGGAGGTATAGGTCGGGAAGCGAGCTCGTTGTAGGGAGAACTGTGGTGCGACCCAAAACGGTCCAAAAGATGGCCGAAGCTTCCAACGAGTGGCAAACGCTCGTCCGGTGTCAGAAACCACTGGAAATGCACTTGCAGCGAAGGAAACGGGCTGAGCTCGAGGACTTCCGGTGCTCGTCCCAAGAAAACGCGAGCGGGAATGCCCCGGACTCAGTTTTCTCGTCCTGGGGTAAACAGCGGTCCCCCGACGGTTTCTTCCCTTTGCTCCGTATTGGTCATAAGTCTTTCGATCTTCGGGTCTCGTGCTCCGAGGACTTCAACCCACACTCCTGGCATGCTCCCTGACACGTTTTCCGGAGGTATAGGTCGGGAAGCGAGCTCGTTGGAGGGAGAACTGTGGTGCGACCCAAAACGGTCCAAAAGATGGCCGAAGCTTCCAACGAGTGGCGAACGCTCGTCCGGTGTCAGAAACCACTGGAAATGCACTTGCAGCGAAGGAAACGGGCTGAGCTCGAGGACTTCCGGTGCTCGTCCCAAGAAAACGCGAGCGGGAATGCCCCGGACTCAGTTTTCTCGTCCTGGGGTAAAAAGCGGTCCCCCGACGGTTTCTTCCCTTTGCTCCGTATTGGTCATAAGTCTTTCGATCTTCGGGTCTCGTGCTCCGAGGACTTCAACCCACACTCCTGGCATGCTCCCTGAAACGTTTTCCGGAGTTATAGGTCGGGAAGCGAGCTCGTTGGAGGGAGAACTGTGGTGCGACCCAAAACGGTCCAAAAGATGGCCGAAGCTTCCAACGAGTGGCGAACGCTCGTCCGGTGTCAGAAACCACTGGAAATGCACTTGCAGCGAAGGAAACGGGCTGAGCTCGAGGACTTCCGGTGCTCGTCCCAAGAAAACGCGAGCGGGAATGCCCCGGACTCAGTTTTCTCGTCCTGGGGTAAAAAGCGGTCCCCCGACGGTTTCTTCCCTTTGCTCCGTATTGGTCATAAGTCTTTCGATCTTCGGGTCTCGTGCTCCGAGCACTTCAACCCACACTCCTGGCATGCTCCCTGACACGTTTTCCGGAGGTATAGGTCGGGAAGCGAGCTCGTAGGAGGGAGAACTGTGGTGCGACCCAAAACGGTCCAAAGGATGGCCGAAGCTTCCAACGAGTGGCGAACGCTCGTCCGGTGTCAGAAACCACTGGAAATGCACTTGCAGCGAAGGAAACGGGCTGAGCTCGAGGACTTCCGGTGCTCGTCCCAAGAAAACGCGAGCGGGAATGCCCCGGACTCAGTTTTCTCGTCCTGGGGTAAAAAGCGGTCCCCCGACGGTTTCTTCCCTTTGCTCCGTATTGGTCATAAGTCTTTCGATCTTTGGGTCTCGTGCTCCGAGGACTTCAACCCACACTCCTGGCATGCTCCCTGACACGTTTTCCGGAGGTATAGGTCGGGAAGCGAGCTCGTTGGAGGGAGAACTGTGGTGCGACCCAAAACGGTCCAAAAGATGGCCGAAGCTTCCAACGAGTGGCGAACGCTCGTCCGGTGCCAGAAACCACTGGAAATGCACTTGCAGCGAAGGAAACGGGCTGAGCTCGAGGACTTCCGGTGCTCGTCCCAAGAAAACGCGAGCGGGAATGCCCCGGACTCAGTTTTCTCGTCCTGGGGTAAAAAGCGGTCCCCCGACGGTTTCTTTCCTTTGCTACGTATTGGTCATAAGTCTTTCGATCTTCGGGTCTCGTGCTCCGAGGACTTCAACCCACACTCCTGGCATGCTCCCTGACACGTTTTCCGGAGGTATAGGTCGGGAAGCGAGCTCGTTGGAGGGAGAACTGTGGTGCGACCCAAAACGGTCCAAAAGATGGCCGAAGCTTCCAACGAGTGGCGAACGCTCGTCCGGTGTCAGAAACCACTGGAAATGCACTTGCAGCGAAGGAAACGGGCTGAGCTCGAGGACTTCCGGTGCTCGTCCCAAGAAAACGCGAGCGGGAATGCCCCGGACTCAGTTTTCTCGTCCTGGGGTAAAAAGCGGTCCCCCGACGGTTTCTTCCCTTTGCTCCGTATTGGTCATAAGTCTTTCGATCTTCGGGTCTCGTGCTCCGAGGACTTCAACCCACACTCCTGGCATGCTCCCTGACACGTTTTCCGGAGGTATAGGTCGGGAAGCGAGCTCGTTGGAGGGAGAACTGTGGTGCGACCCAAAACGGTCCAAAAGATGGCCGAAGCTTCCAACAAGTGGCGAACGCTCGTCCGGTGCCAGAAACCACTGGAAATGCACTTGCAGCGAAGGAAACGGGCTGAGCTCGAGGACTTTCGGTGCTCGTCCCAAGAAAACGCGAGCGGGAATGCCCCGGACTCAGTTTTCTCTTCTTGGGGTAAAAAGCGGTCTCCCGACGGTTTCTTTCCTTTGCTTCGTATTGGTCATAAGTCTTTCGATCTTCGGGTCTCGTGCTCCGAGGACTTCAACCCACACTCCTGGCATGCTCCCTGACACGTTGTCCGGAGGTATAGGTCGGGAAGCGAGCTCGTTGGAGGGAGAACTGTGGTGCGACCCAAAACGGTCCAAAAGATGGCCGAAGCTTCCAACGAGTGGCGAACGCTCGTCCGGTGTCAGAAACCACTGGAAATGCACTTGCAGCGAAGGAAACGGGCTGAGCTCGAGGACTTCCGGTGCTCGTCCCAAGAAAACGCGAGCGGGAATGCCCCGGACTCAGTTTTCTCGTCTTGCGGTAAAAAGCGGTCCCCCGACGGTTTCTTTCCTTTGCTACGTATTGGTCATAAGTCTTTCGATCTTCGGGTCTCGTGCTCCGAGGACTTCAACCCACACTCCTGGCATGCTCCCTGACACGTTTTCCGGAGGTATAGGTCGGGAAGCGAGCTCGTTGGAGGGAGAACTGTGGTGCGACCCAAAACGGTCCAAAAGATGGCCGAAGCTTCCAACGAGTGGCGAACGCTCGTCCGGTGTCAGAAACCACTGGAAATGCACTTGCAGCGAAGGAAACGGGCTGAGCTCGAGGACTTCCGGTGCTCGTCCCAAGAAAACGCGAGCGGGAATGCCCCGGACTCAGTTTTCTCGTCCTGGGGTAAAAAGCGGTCCCCCGACGGTTTCTTCCCTTTGCTCCGTATTGGTCATAAGTCTTTCGATCTTCGGGTCTCGTGCTCCGAGGACTTCAACCCACACTCCTGGCATGCTCCCTGACACGTTTTCCGGAGGTATAGGTCGGGAAGCGAGCTCGTTGGAGGGAGAACTGTGGTGCGACCCAAAACGGTCCAAAAGATGGCCGAAGCTTCCAACAAGTGGCGAACGCTCGTCCGGTGCCAGAAACCACTGGAAATGCACTTGCAGCGAAGGAAACGGGCTGAGCTCGAGGACTTTCGGTGCTCGTCCCAAGAAAACGCGAGCGGGAATGCCCCGGACTCAGTTTTCTCTTCTTGGGGTAAAAAGCGGTCTCCCGACGGTTTCTTTCCTTTGCTTCGTATTGGTCATAAGTCTTTCGATCTTCGGGTCTCGTGCTCCGAGGACTTCAACCCACACTCCTGGCATGCTCCCTGACACGTTGTCCGGAGGTATAGGTCGGGAAGCGAGCTCGTTGGAGGGAGAACTGTGGTGCGACCCAAAACGGTCCAAAAGATGGCCGAAGCTTCCAACGAGTGGCGAACGCTCGTCCGGTGTCAGAAACCACTGGAAATGCACTTGCAGCGAAGGAAACGGGCTGAGCTCGAGGACTTCCGGTGCTCGTCCCAAGAAAACGCGAGCGGGAATGCCCCGGACTCAGTTTTCTCGTCTTGCGGTAAAAAGCGGTCCCCCGACGGTTTCTTTCCTTTGCTACGTATTGGTCATAAGTCTTTCGATCTTCGGGTCTCGTGCTCCGAGGACTTCAACCCACACTCCTGGCATGCTCCCTGACACGTTTTCCGGAGGTATAGGTCGGGAAGCGAGCTCGTTGGAGGGAGAACTGTGGTGCGACCCAAAACGGTCCAAAAGATGGCCGAAGCTTCCAACGAGTGGCGAACGCTCGTCCGGTGTCAGAAACCACTGGAAATGCACTTGCAGCGAAGGAAACGGGCTGAGCTCGAGGACTTCCGGTGCTCGTCCCAAGAAAACGCGAGCGGGAATGCCCCGGACTCAGTTTTCTCGTCCTGGGGTAAAAAGCGGTCCCCCGACGGTTTCTTCCCTTTGCTCCGTATTGGTCATAAGTCTTTCGATCTTCGGGTCTCGTGCTCCGAGGACTTCAACCCACACTCCTGGCATGCTCCCTGACACGTTTTCCGGAGGTATAGGTCGGGAAGCGAGCTCGTTGGAGGGAGAACTGTGGTGCGACCCAAAACGGTCCAAAAGATGGCCGAAGCTTCCAACGAGTGGCGAACGCTCGTCCGGTGCCAGAAACCACTGGAAATGCACTTGCAGCGAAGGAAACGGGCTGAGCTCGAGGACTTTCGGTGCGCGTCCCAAGAAAACGCGAGCGGGAATGCCCCGGACTCAGTTTTCTCTTCTTGGGGTAAAAAGCGGTCTCCCGACGGTTTCTTTCCTTTGCTTCGTATTGGTCATAAGTCTTTCGATCTTCGGGTCTCGTGCTCCGAGGACTTCAACCCACACTCCTGGCATGCTCCCTGACACGTTGTCCGGAGGTATAGGTCGGGAAGCGAGCTCGTTGGAGGGAGAACTGTGGTGCGACCCAAAACGGTCCAAAAGATGGCCGAAGCTTCCAACGAGTGGCGAACGCTCGTCCGGTGTCAGAAACCACTGGAAATGCACTTGCAGCGAAGGAAACGGGCTGAGCTCGAGGACTTCCGGTGCTCGTCCCAAGAAAACGCGAGCGGGAATGCCCCGGACTCAGTTTTCTCGTCTTGCGGTAAAAAGCGGTCCCCCGACGGTTTCTTCCCTTTGCTCCGTATTGGTCATAAGTCTTTCGATCTTCGGGTCTCGTGCTCCGAGGACTTCAACCCACACTCCTGGCATGCTCCCTGACACGTTTTCCGGAGGTATAGGTCGGGAAGCGAGCTCGTTGGAGGGAGAACTGTGGTGCGACCCAAAACGGTCCAAAAGAGGGCCGAAGCTTCCAACGAGTGGCGAACGCTCGTCCGGTGTCAGAAACCACTGGAAATGCACTTGCAGCGAAGGAAACGGGCTGAGCTCGAGGACTTCCGGTGCTCGTCCCAAGAAAACGCGAGCGGGAATGCCCCGGACTCAGTTTTCTCGTCCTGCGGTAAAAAGCGGTCCCCCGACGGTTTCTTCCCTTTGCTCCGTATTGGTCATAAGTCTTTCGATCTTCGGGTCTCGTGCTCCGAGGACTTCAACCCACACTCCTGGCATGCTCCCTGACACGTTTTCCGGAGGTATAGGTCGGGAAGCGAGCTCGTTGGAGGGAGAACTGTGGTGCGACCCAAAACGGTCCAAAATAGGGCCGAAGCTTCCAACGAGTGGCGAACGCTCGTCCGGTGTCAGAAACCACTGGAAATGCACTTGCAGCGAAGGAAACGGGCTGAGCTCGAGGACTTCCGGTGCTCGTCCCAAGAAAACGCGAGCGGGAATGCCCCGGACTCAGTTTTCTCGTCCTGGGGTAAAAAGCGGTCCCCCGACGGTTTCTTCCCTTCGCTCCGTATTGGTCATAAGTCTTTCGATCTTCGGGTCTCGTGCTCCGAGGACTTCAACCCACACTCCTGGCATGCTCCCTGACACGTTTTCCGGAGGTATAGGTCGGGAAGCGAGCTCGTTGGAGGGAGAACTGTGGTGCGACCCAAAACGGTCCAAAAGATGGCCGAAGCTTCCAACGAGTGGCGAACGCTCGTCCGGTGTCAGAAACCACTGGAAATGCACTTGCAGCGAAGGAAACGGGCTGAGCTCGAGGACTTCCGGTGCTCGTCCCAAGAAAACGCGAGCGGGAATGCCCTGGACTCAGTTTTCTCTTCTTGGGGTAAAAAGCGGTCTCCCGACGGTTTCTTTCCTTTGCTTCGTATTGGTCATAAGTCTTTCGATCTTCGGGTCTCGTGCTCCGAGGACTTCAACCCACACTCCTGGCATGCTCCCTGACACGTTTTCCGGAGGTATAGGTCGGGAAGCGAGCTCGTTGGAGGGAGAACTGTGGTGCGACCCAAAACGGTCCAAAAGATGGCCGAAGCTTCCAACGAGTGGCGAACGCTCGTCCGGTGTCCGAAACCACTGGAAATGCACTTGCAGCGAAGGAAACGGGCTGAGCTCGAGGACTTCCGGTGCTCGTCCCAAGAAAACGCGAGCGGGAATGCCCCGGACTCAGTTTTCTCTTCTTGGGGTAAAAAGCGGTCTCCCGACGGTTTCTTTCCTTTGCTTCGTATTGGTCATAAGTCTTTCGATCTTCGGGTCTCGTGCTCCGAGGACTTCAACCCACACTCCTGGCATGCTCCCTGACACGTTTTCCGGAGGTATAGGTCGGGAAGCGAGCTCGTTGGAGGGAGAACTGTGGTGCGACCCAAAACGGTCCAAAAGATGGCCGAAGCTTCCAACGAGTGGCGAACGCTCGTCCGGTGTCAGAAACCACTGGAAATGCACTTGCAGCGAAGGAAACGGGCTGAGCTCGAGGACTTCCGGTGCTCGTCCCAAGAAAACGCGAGCGGGAATGCCCCGGACTCAGTTTTCTCGTCTTGCGGTAAAAAGCGGTCCCCCGACGGTTTCTTCCCTTTGCTCCGTATTGGTCATAAGTCTTTCGATCTTCGGGTCTCGTGCTCCGAGGACTTCAACCCACACTCCTGGCATGCTCCCTGACACGTTTTCCGGAGGTATAGGTCGGGAAGCGAGCTCGTTGGAGGGAGAACTGTGGTGCGACCCAAAACGGTCCAAAAGAGGGCCGAAGCTTCCAACGAGTGGCGAACGCTCGTCCGGTGTCAGAAACCACTGGAAATGCACTTGCAGCGAAGGAAACGGGCTGAGCTCGAGGACTTCCGGTGCTCGTCCCAAGAAAACGCGAGCGGGAATGCCCCGGACTCAGTTTTCTCGTCCTGCGGTAAAAAGCGGTCCCCCGACGGTTTCTTCCCTTTGCTCCGTATTGGTCATAAGTCTTTCGATCTTCGGGTCTCGTGCTCCGAGGACTTCAACCCACACTCCTGGCATGCTCCCTGACACGTTTTCCGGAGGTATAGGTCGGGAAGCGAGCTCGTTGGAGGGAGAACTGTGGTGCGACCCAAAACGGTCCAAAAGAGGGCCGAAGCTTCCAACGAGTGGCGAACGCTCGTCCGGTGTCAGAAACCACTGGAAATGCACTTGCAGCGAAGGAAACGGGCTGAGCTCGAGGACTTCCGGTGCTCGTCCCAAGAAAACGCGAGCGGGAATGCCCCGGACTCAGTTTTCTCGTCCTGCGGTAAAAAGCGGTCCCCCAACGGTTTCTTCCCTTTGCTCCGTATTGGTCATAAGTCTTTCGATCTTCGGGTCTCGTGCTCCGAGGACTTCAACCCACACTCCTGGCATGCTCCCTGACACGTTTTCCGGAGGTATAGGTCGGGAAGCGAGCTCGTTGGAGGGAGAACTGTGGTGCGACCCAAAACGGTCCAAAAGATGGCCGAAGCTTCCAACGAGTGGCGAACGCTCGTCCGGTGTCAGAAACCACTGGAAATGCACTTGCACCGAAGGAAACGGGCTGAGCTCGAGGACTTCCGGTGCTCGTCCCAAGAAAACGCGAGCGGGAATGCCCCGGACTCAGTTTTCTCGTCCTGGGGTAAAAAGCGGTCCCCCGACGGTTTCTTCCCTTTGCTCCGTATTGGTCATAAGTCTTTCGATCTTCGGGTCTCGTGCTCCGAGGACTTCAACCCACACTCCTGGCATGCTCCCTGACACGTTTTCCGGAGGTATAGGTCGGGAAGCGAGCTCGTTGGAGGGAGAACTGTGGTGCGACCCAAAACGGTCCAAAAGATGGCCGAAGCTTCCAACGAGTGGCGAACGCTCGTCCGGTGTCAGAAACCACTGGAAATGCACTTGCAGCGAAGGAAACGGGCTGAGCTCGAGGACTTCCGGTGCTCGTCCCAAGAAAACGCGAGCGGGAATGCCCCGGACTCAGTTTTCTCGTCCTGGGGTAAAAAGCGGTCCCCCGACGGTTTCTTCCCTTTGCTCCGTATTGGTCATAAGTCTTTCGATCTTCGGGTCTCGTGCTCCGAGGACTTCTACCCACACTCCTGGCATGCTCCCTGACACGTTTTCCGGAGGTATAGGTCGGGAAGCGAGCTCGTTGGAGGGAGAACTGTGGTGCGACCCAAAACGGTCCAAAAGATGGCCGAAGCTTCCAACGAGTGGCGAACGCTCGTCCGGTGTCAGAAACCACTGGAAATGCACTTGCAGCGAAGGAAACGGGCTGAGCTCGAGGACTTCCGGTGCTCGTCCCAAGAAAACGCGAGCGGGAATGCCCCGGACTCAGTTTTCTCGTCCTGGGGTAAAAAGCGGTCCCCCGACGGTTTCTTCCCTTTGCTCCGTATTGGTCATAAGTCTTTCGATCTTCGGGTCTCGTGCTCCGAGGACTTCAACCCACACTCCTGGCATGCTCCCTGACACGTTTTCCGGAGGTATAGGTCGGGAAGCGAGCTCGTTGGAGGGAGAACTGTGGTGCGACCCAAAACGGTCCAAAAGATGGCCGAAGCTTCCAACGAGTGGCGAACGCTCGTCCGGTGTCAGAAACCACTGGAAATGCACTTGCAGCGAAGGAAACGGGCTGAGCTCGAGGACTTCCGGTGCTCGTCCCAAGAAAACGCGAGCGGGAATGCCCCGGACTCAGTTTTCTCGTCCTGGGGTAAAAAGCGGTCCCCCGACGGTTTCTTCCCTTTGCTCCGTTTGGTCATAAGTCTTTCGATCTTCGGGTCTCGTGCTCCGAGGACTTCAACCCACACTCCTGGCATGCTCCCTGACACGTTTTCCGGAGGTATAGGTCGGGAAGCGAGCTCGTTGGAGGGAGAACTGTGGTGCGACCCAAAACGGTCCAAAAGATGGCCGAAGCTTCCAACGAGTGGCAAACGCTCGTCCGGTGTCAGAAACCACTGGAAATGCACTTGCAGCGAAGGAAACGGGCTGAGCTCGAGGACTTCCGGTGCCCGTCCCAAGAAAACGCGAGCGGGAATGCCCCGGACTCAGTTTTCTCGTCCTGGGGTAAAAAGCGGTCCCCCGACGGTTTCTTCCCTTTGCTCCGTATTGGTCATAAGTCTTTCGATCTTCGGGTCTCGTGCTCCGAGGACTTCAACCCACACTCCTGGCATGCTCCCTGACACGTTTTCCGGAGGTATAGGTCGGGAAGCGAGCTCGTTGGAGGGAGAACTGTGGTGCGACCCAAAACGGTCCAAAAGATGGCCGAAGCTTCCAACGAGTGGCGAACGCTCGTCCGGTGTCAGAAACCACTGGAAATGCACTTGCAGCGAAGGAAACGGGCTGAGCTCGAGGACTTCCGGTGCTCGTCCCAAGAAAACGCGAGCGGGAATGCCCCGGACTCAGTTTTCTCGTCCTGGGGTAAAAAGCGGTCCCCCGACGGTTTCTTCCCTTTGCTCCGTATTGGTCATAAGTCTTTCGATCTTCGGGTCTCGTGCTCCGAGGACTTCAACCCACACTCCTGGCATGCTCCCTGACACGTTTTCCGGAGGTATAGGTCGGGAAGCGAGCTCGTTGGAGGGAGAACTGTGGTGCGACCCAAAACGGTCCAAAAGATGGCCGAAGCTTCCAGCGAGTGGCGAACGCTCGTCCGGTGTCAGAAACCACTGGAAATGCACTTGCAGCGAAGGAAACGGGCTGAGCTCGAGGACTTCCGGTGCCCGTCCCAAGAAAACGCGAGCGGGAATGCCCCGGACTCAGTTTTCTCGTCCTGGGGTAAAAAGCGGTCCCCCGACGGTTTCTTCCCTTTGCCCCGTATTGGTCATAAGTCTTTCGATCTTCGGGTCTCGTGCTCCGAGGACTTCAACCCACACTCCTGGCATGCTCCCTGACACGTTTTCCGGAGGTATAGGTCGGGAAGCGAGCTCGTTGGAGAGAGAACTGTGGTGCGACCCAAAACGGTCAAAAAGATGGCCGAAGCTTCCAACGAGTGGCGAACGCTCGTCCGGTGTCAGAAACCACTGGAAATGCACTTGCAGCGAAGGAAACGGGCTGAGCTCGAGGACTTCCGGTGCCCGTCCCAAGAAAACGCGAGCGGGAATGCCCCGGACTTAGTTTTCTCGTCCTGGGGTAAAAAGCGGTCCCCCGACGGTTTCTTCCCTTTGCTCCGTATTGGTCATAAGTCTTTCGATCTTCGGGTCTCGTGCTCCGAGGACTTCAACCCACACTCCTGGCATGCTCCCTGACACGTTTTCCGGAGGTATAGGTCGGGAAGCGAGCTCGTTGGAGGGAGAACTGTGGTGCGACCCAAAACGGTCCAAAAGATGGCCGAAGCTTCCAACGAGTGGCGAACGCTCGTCCGGTGTCAGAAACCACTGGAAATGCACTTGCAGCGAAGGAAACGGGCTGAGCTCGAGGACTTCCGGTGCCCGTCCCAAGAAAACGCGAGCGGGAATGCCCCGGACTCAGTTTTCTCGTCCTGGGGTAAAAAGCGGTCCCCCGACGGTTTCTTCCCTTTGCTCCGTATTGGTCATAAGTCTTTCGATCTTCGGGTCTCGTGCTCCGAGGACTTCAACCCACACTCCTGGCATGCTCCCTGACACGTTTTCCGGAGGTATAGGTCGGGAAGCGAGCTCGTTGGAGGGAGAACTGTGGTGCGACCCAAAACGGTCCAAAAGATGGCCGAAGCTTCCAACGAGTGGCGAACGCTCGTCCGGTGTCAGAAACCACTGGAAATGCACTTGCAGCGAAGGAAACGGGCTGAGCTCGAGGACTTCCGGTGCCCGTCCCAAGAAAACGTGAGCGGGAATGCCCCGGACTCAGTTTTCTCGTCCTGGGGTAAAAAGCGGTCCCCCGACGGTTTCTTCCCTTTGCTCCGTATTGGTCATAAGTCTTTCGATCTTCGGGTCTCGTGCTCCGAGGACTTCAACCCACACTCCTGGCATGCTCCCTGACACGTTTTCCGGAGGTATAGGTCGGGAAGCGAGCTCGTTGGAGGGAGAACTGTGGTGCGACCCAAAACGGTCCAAAAGATGGCCGAAGCTTCAAACGAGTGGCGAACGCTCGTCCGGTGTCAGAAACCACTGGAAATGCACTTGCAGCGAAGGAAACGGGCTGAGCTCGAGGACTTCCGGTGCTCGTCCCAAGAAAACGCGAGCGGGAATGCCCCGGACTCAGTTTTCTCGTCCTGGGGTAAAAAGCGGTCCCCCGACGGTTTCTTCCCTTTGCTCCGTATTGGTCATAAGTCTTTCGATCTTCGGGTCTCGTGCTCCGAGGACTTCAACCCACACTCCTGGCATGCTCCCTGACACGTTTTCCGGAGGTATAGGTCGGGAAGCGAGCTCGTTGGAGGGAGAACTGTGGTGCGACCCAAAACGGTCAAAAAGATGGCCGAAGCTTCCAACGAGTGGCGAACGCTCGTCCGGTGTCAGAAACCACTGGAAATGCACTTGCAGCGAAGGAAACGGGCTGAGCTCGAGGACTTCCGGTGCCCGTCCCAAGAAAACGCGAGCGGGAATGCCCCGGACTCAGTTTTCTCGTCCTGGGGTAAAAAGCGGTCCCCCGACGGTTTCTTCCCTTTGCTCCGTATTGGTCATAAGTCTTTCGATCTTCGGGTCTCGTGCTCCGAGGACTTCAACCCACACTCCTGGCATGCTCCCTGACACGTTTTCCGGAGGTATAGGTCGGGAAGCGAGCTCGTTGGAGGGAGAACTGTGGTGCGACCCAAAACGGTCCAAAAGATGGCCGAAGCTTCCAACGAGTGGCGAACGCTCGTCCGGTGTCAGAAACCACTGGAAATGCACTTGCAGCGAAGGAAACGGGCTGAGCTCGAGGACTTCCGGTGCCCGTCCCAAGAAAACGCGAGCGGGAATGCCCCGGACTCAGTTTTCTCGTCCTGGGGTAAAAAGCGGTCCCCCGACGGTTTCTTCCCTTTGCTCCGTATTGGTCATAAGTCTTTCGATCTTCGGGTCTCGTGCTCCGAGGACTTCAACCCACACTCCTGGCATGCTCCCTGACACGTTTTCCGGAGGTATAGGTCGGGAAGCGAGCTCGTTGGAGGGAGAACTGTGGTGCGACCCAAAACGGTCCAAAAGATGGCCGAAGCTTCCAACGAGTGGCGAACGCTCGTCCGGTGTCAGAAACCACTGGAAATGCACTTGCAGCGAAGGAAACGGGCTGAGCTCGAGGACTTCCGGTGCTCGTCCCAAGAAAACGCGAGCGGGAATGCCCCGGACTCAGTTTTCTCGTCCTGGGGTAAAAAGCGGTCCCCCGACGGTTTCTTCCCTTTGCTCCGTATTGGTCATAAGTCTTTCGATCTTCGGGTCTCGTGCTCCGAGGACTTCAACCCACACTCCTGGCATGCTCCCTGACACGTTTTCCGGAGGTATAGGTCGGGAAGCTAGCTCGTTGGAGGGAGAACTGTGGTGCGACCCAAAACGGTCCAAAAGATGGCCGAAGCTTCCAACGAGTGGCGAACGCTCGTCCGGTGTCAGAAACCACTGGAAATGCACTTGCAGCGAAGGAAACGGGCTGAGCTCGAGGACTTCCGGTGCTCGTCCCAAGAAAACGCGAGCGGGAATGCCCCGGACTCAGTTTTCTCGTCCTGGGGTAAAAAGCGGTCCCCCGACGGTTTCTTCCCTTTGCTCCGTATTGGTCATAAGTCTTTCGATCTTCGGGTCTCGTGCTCCGAGGACTTCAACCCACACTCCTGGCATGCTCCCTGACACGTTTTCCGGAGGTATAGGTCGGGAAGCGAGCTCGTTGGAGGGAGAACTGTGGTGCGACCCAAAACGGTCCAAAAGATGGCCGAAGCTTCCAACGAGTGGCGAACGCTCGTCCGGTGTCAGAAACCACTGGAAATGCACTTGCAGCGAAGGAAACGGGCTGAGCTCGAGGACTTCCGGTGCCCGTCCCAAGAAAACGCGAGCGGGAATGCCCCGGACTCAGTTTTCTCGTCCTGGGGTAAAAAGCGGTCCCCCGACGGTTTCTTCCCTTTGCTCCGTATTGGTCATAAGTCTTTCGATCTTCGGGTCTCGTGCTCCGAGGACTTCAACCCACACTCCTGGCATGCTCCCTGACACGTTTTCCGGAGGTATAGGTCGGGAAGCGAGCTCGTTGGAGGGAGAACTGTGGTGCGACCCAAAACGGTCCAAAAGATGGCCGAAGCTTCAAACGAGTGGCGAACGCTCGTCCGGTGTCAGAAACCACTGGAAATGCACTTGCAGCGAAGGAAACGGGCTGAGCTCGAGGACTTCCGGTGCTCGTCCCAAGAAAACGCGAGCGGGAATGCCCCGGACTCAGTTTTCTCGTCCTGGGGTAAAAAGCGGTCCCCCGACGGTTTCTTCCCTTTGCTCCGTATTGGTCATAAGTCTTTCGATCTTCGGGTCTCGTGCTCCGAGGACTTCAACCCACACTCCTGGCATGCTCCCTGACACGTTTTCCGGAGGTATAGGTCGGGAAGCGAGCTCGTTGGAGGGAGAACTGTGGTGCGACCCAAAACGGTCAAAAAGATGGCCGAAGCTTCCAACGAGTGGCGAACGCTCGTCCGGTGTCAGAAACCACTGGAAATGCACTTGCAGCGAAGGAAACGGGCTGAGCTCGAGGACTTCCGGTGCCCGTCCCAAGAAAACGCGAGCGGGAATGCCCCGGACTCAGTTTTCTCGTCCTGGGGTAAAAAGCGGTCCCCCGACGGTTTCTTCCCTTTGCTCCGTATTGGTCATAAGTCTTTCGATCTTCGGGTCTCGTGCTCCGAGGACTTCAACCCACACTCCTGGCATGCTCCCTGACACGTTTTCCGGAGGTATAGGTCGGGAAGCGAGCTCGTTGGAGGGAGAACTGTGGTGCGACCCAAAACGGTCCAAAAGATGGCCGAAGCTTCCAACGAGTGGCGAACGCTCGTCCGGTGTCAGAAACCACTGGAAATGCACTTGCAGCGAAGGAAACGGGCTGAGCTCGAGGACTTCCGGTGCCCGTCCCATGAAAACGCGAGCGGGAATGCCCCGGACTCAGTTTTCTCGTCCTGGGGTAAAAAGCGGTCCCCCGACGGTTTCTTCCCTTTGCTCCGTATTGGTCATAAGTCTTTCGATCTTCGGGTCTCGTGCTCCGAGGACTTCAACCCACACTCCTGGCATGCTCCCTGACACGTTTTCCGGAGGTATAGGTCGGGAAGCGAGCTCGTTGGAGGGAGAACTGTGGTGCGACCCAAAACGGTCCAAAAGATGGCCGAAGCTTCCAACGAGTGGCGAACGCTCGTCCGGTGTCAGAAACCACTGGAAATGCACTTGCAGCGAAGGAAACGGGCTGAGCTCGAGGACTTCCGGTGCCCGTCCCAAGAAAACGTGAGCGGGAATGCCCCGGACTCAGTTTTCTCGTCCTGGGGTAAAAAGCGGTCCCCCGACGGTTTCTTCCCTTTGCTCCGTATTGGTCATAAGTCTTTCGATCTTCGGGTCTCGTGCTCCGAGGACTTCAACCCACACTCCTGGCATGCTCCCTGACACGTTTTCCGGAGGTATAGGTCGGGAAGCGAGCTCGTTGGAGGGAGAACTGTGGTGCGACCCAAAACGGTCCAAAAGATGGCCGAAGCTTCAAACGAGTGGCGAACGCTCGTCCGGTGTCAGAAACCACTGGAAATGCACTTGCAGCGAAGGAAACGGGCTGAGCTCGAGGACTTCCGGTGCTCGTCCCAAGAAAACGCGAGCGGGAATGCCCCGGACTCAGTTTTCTCGTCCTGGGGTAAAAAGCGGTCCCCCGACGGTTTCTTCCCTTTGCTCCGTATTGGTCATAAGTCTTTCGATCTTCGGGTCTCGTGCTCCGAGGACTTCAACCCACACTCCTGGCATGCTCCCTGACACGTTTTCCGGAGGTATAGGTCGGGAAGCGAGCTCGTTGGAGGGAGAACTGTGGTGCGACCCAAAACGGTCAAAAAGATGGCCGAAGCTTCCAACGAGTGGCGAACGCTCGTCCGGTGTCAGAAACCACTGGAAATGCACTTGCAGCGAAGGAAACGGGCTGAGCTCGAGGACTTCCGGTGCCCGTCCCAAGAAAACGCGAGCGGGAATGCCCCGGACTCAGTTTTCTCGTCCTGGGGTAAAAAGCGGTCCCCCGACGGTTTCTTCCCTTTGCTCCGTATTGGTCATAAGTCTTTCGATCTTCGGGTCTCGTGCTCCGAGGACTTCAACCCACACTCCTGGCATGCTCCCTGACACGTTTTCCGGAGGTATAGGTCGGGAAGCGAGCTCGTTGGAGGGAGAACTGTGGTGCGACCCAAAACGGTCCAAAAGATGGCCGAAGCTTCCAACGAGTGGCGAACGCTCGTCCGGTGTCAGAAACCACTGGAAATGCACTTGCAGCGAAGGAAACGGGCTGAGCTCGAGGACTTCCGGTGCCCGTCCCAAGAAAACGCGAGCGGGAATGCCCCGGACTCAGTTTTCTCGTCCTGGGGTAAAAAGCGGTCCCCCGACGGTTTCTTCCCTTTGCTCCGTATTGGTCATAAGTCTTTCGATCTTCGGGTCTCGTGCTCCGAGGACTTCAACCCACACTCCTGGCATGCTCCCTGACACGTTTTCCGGAGGTATAGGTCGGGAAGCGAGCTCGTTGGAGGGAGAACTGTGGTGCGACCCAAAACGGTCCAAAAGATGGCCGAAGCTTCCAACGAGTGGCGAACGCTCGTCCGGTGTCAGAAACCACTGGAAATGCACTTGCAGCGAAGGAAACGGGCTGAGCTCGAGGACTTCCGGTGCTCGTCCCAAGAAAACGCGAGCGGGAATGCCCCGGACTCAGTTTTCTCGTCCTGGGGTAAAAAGCGGTCCCCCGACGGTTTCTTCCCTTTGCTCCGTATTGGTCATAAGTCTTTCGATCTTCGGGTCTCGTGCTCCGAGGACTTCAACCCACACTCCTGGCATGCTCCCTGACACGTTTTCCGGAGGTATAGGTCGGGAAGCTAGCTCGTTGGAGGGAGAACTGTGGTGCGACCCAAAACGGTCCAAAAGATGGCCGAAGCTTCCAACGAGTGGCGAACGCTCGTCCGGTGTCAGAAACCACTGGAAATGCACTTGCAGCGAAGGAAACGGGCTGAGCTCGAGGACTTCCGGTGCTCGTCCCAAGAAAACGCGAGCGGGAATGCCCCGGACTCAGTTTTCTCGTCCTGGGGTAAAAAGCGGTCCCCCGACGGTTTCTTCCCTTTGCTCCGTATTGGTCATAAGTCTTTCGATCTTCGGGTCTCGTGCTCCGAGGACTTCAACCCACACTCCTGGCATGCTCCCTGACACGTTTTCCGGAGGTATAGGTCGGGAAGCGAGCTCGTTGGAGGGAGAACTGTGGTGCGACCCAAAACGGTCCAAAAGATGGCCGAAGCTTCCAACGAGTGGCGAACGCTCGTCCGGTGTCAGAAACCACTGGAAATGCACTTGCAGCGAAGGAAACGGGCTGAGCTCGAGGACTTCCGGTGCCCGTCCCAAGAAAACGCGAGCGGGAATGCCCCGGACTCAGTTTTCTCGTCCTGGGGTAAAAAGCGGTCCCCCGACGGTTTCTTCCCTTTGCTCCGTATTGGTCATAAGTCTTTCGATCTTCGGGTCTCGTGCTCCGAGGACTTCAACCCACACTCCTGGCATGCTCCCTGACACGTTTTCCGGAGGTATAGGTCGGGAAGCGAGCTCGTTGGAGGGAGAACTGTGGTGCGACCCAAAACGGTCCAAAAGATGGCCGAAGCTTCAAACGAGTGGCGAACGCTCGTCCGGTGTCAGAAACCACTCGAAATGCACTTGCAGCGAAGGAAACGGGCTGAGCTCGAGGACTTCCGGTGCTCGTCCCAAGAAAACGCGAGCGGGAATGCCCCGGACTCAGTTTTCTCGTCCTGGGGTAAAAAGCGGTCCCCCGACGGTTTCTTCCCTTTGCTCCGTATTGGTCATAAGTCTTTCGATCTTCGGGTCTCGTGCTCCGAGGACTTCAACCCACACTCCTGGCATGCTCCCTGACACGTTTTCCGGAGGTATAGGTCGGGAAGCGAGCTCGTTGGAGGGAGAACTGTGGTGCGACCCAAAACGGTCCAAAAGATGGCCGAAGCTTCCAACGAGTGGCGAACGCTCGTCCGGTGTCAGAAACCACTGGAAATGCACTTGCAGCGAAGGAAACGGGCTGAGCTCGAGGACTTCCGGTGCTCGTCCAAAGAGAACGCGAGCGGGAATGCCCCGGACTCAGTTTTCTCGTCCTGGGGTAAAAAGCGGTCCCCCGACGGTTTCTTCCCTTTGCTCCGTATTGGTCATAAGTCTTTCGATCTTCGGGTCTCGTGCTCCGAGGACTTCAACCCACACTCCTGGCATGCTCCCTGACACGTTTTCCGGAGGTATAGGTCGGGAAGCGAGCTCGTTGGAGGGAGAACTGTGGTGCGACCCAAAACGGTCCAAAAGATGGCCGAAGCTTCCAACGAGTGGCGAACGCTCGTCCGGTGTCAGAAACCACTGGAAATGCACTTGCAGCGAAGGAAACGGGCTGAGCTCGAGGACTTCCGGTGCTCGTCCCAAGAAAACGCGAGCGGGAATGCCCCGGACTCAGTTTTCTCGTCCTGGGGTAAAAAGCGGTCCCCCGACGGTTTCTTCCCTTTGCTCCGTATTGGTCATAAGTCTTTCGATCTTCGGGTCTCGTGCTCCGAGGACTTCAACCCACACTCCTGGCATGCTCCCTGACACGTTTTCCGGAGGTATAGGTCGGGAAGCTAGCTCGTTGGAGGGAGAACTGTGGTGCGACCCAAAACGGTCCAAAAGATGGCCGAAGCTTCCAACGAGTGGCGAACGCTCGTCCGGTGTCAGAAACCACTGGAAATGCACTTGCAGCGAAGGAAACGGGCTGAGCTCGAGGACTTCCGGTGCCCGTCCCAAGAAAACGCGAGCGGGAATGCCCCGGACTCAGTTTTCTGGTCCTGGGGTAAAAAGCGGTCCCCCGACGGTTTCTTCCCTTTGCTCCGTATTGGTCATAAGTCTTTCGATCTTCGGGTCTCGTGCTCCGAGGACTTCAACCCACACTCCTGGCATGCTCCCTGACACGTTTTCCGGAGGTATAGGTCGGGAAGCGAGCTCGTTGGAGGGAGAACTGTGGTGCGACCCAAAACGGTCCAAAAGATGGCCGAAGCTTCCAACGAGTGGCGAACGCTCGTCCGGTGTCAGAAACCACTGGAAATGCACTTGCAGCGAAGGAAACGGGCTGAGCTCGAGGACTTCCGGTGCTCGTCCCAAGAAAACGCGAGCGCGAATGCCCCGGACTCAGTTTTCTCGTCCTGGGGTAAAAAGCGGTCCCCCGACGGTTTCTACCCTTTGCTCCGTATTGGTCATAAGTCTTTCGATCTTCGGGTCTCGTGCTCCGAGGACTTCAACCCACACTCCTGGCATGCTCCCTGACACGTTTTCCGGAGGTATAGGTCGGGAAGCGAGCTCGTTGGAGGGAGAACTGTGGTGCGACCCAAAACGGTCCAAAAGATGGCCGAAGCTTCCAACGAGTGGCGAACGCTCGTCCGGTGTCAGAAACCACTGGAAATGCACTTGCAGCGAAGGAAACGGGCTGAGCTCGAGGACTTCCGGTGCTCGTCCCAAGAAAACGCGAGCGGGAATGCCCCGGACTCAGTTTTCTCGTCCTGGGGTAAAAAGCGGTCCCCCGACGGTTTCTTCCCTTTGCTCCGTATTGGTCATAAGTCTTTCGATCTTCGGGTCTCGTGCTCCGAGGACTTCAACCCACACTCCTGGCATGCTCCCTGACACGTTTTCCGGAGGTATAGGTCGGGAAGCGAGCTCGTTGGAGGGAGAACTGTGGTGCGACCCAAAACGGTCCAAAAGATGGCCGAAGCTTCCAACGAGTGGCGAACGCTCGTCCGGTGTCAGAAACCACTGGAAATGCACTTGCAGCGAAGGAAACGGGCTGAGCTCGAGGACTTCCGGTGCTCGTCCCAAGAGAACGCGAGCGGGAATGCCCCGGACTCAGTTTTCTCGTCCTGGGGTAAAAAGCGGTCCCCCGACGGTTTCTTCCCTTTGCTCCGTATTGGTCATAAGTCTTTCGATCTTCGGGTCTCGTGCTCCGAGGACTTCAACCCACACTCCTGGCATGCTGCCTGACACGTTTTCCGGAGGTGTAGGTCGGGAAGCGAGCTCGTTGGAGGGAGAACTGTGGTGCGACCCAAAACGGTCCAAAAGATGGCCGAAGCTTTTAACGAGTGGCGAACGCTCGTCCGGTGTCAGAAACCACTGGAAATGCACTTGCAGCGAAGGAAACGGGCTGAGCTCGAGGACTTCCGGTGCTCGTCCCAAGAGAACGCGAGCGGGAATGCCCCGGACTCAGTTTTCTCGTCCTGGGGTAAAAAGCGGTCCCCCGACGGTTTCTTCCCTTTGCTCCGTATTGGTCATAAGTCTTTCGATCTTCGGGTCTCGTGCTCCGAGGACTTCAACCCACACTCCTGGCATGCTCCCTGACACGTTTTCTGGAGGTATAGGTCGGGAAGCCAGCTCGTTGGAGGGAGAACTGTGGTGCGACCCAAAACGGTCCAAAAGATGGCCGAAGCTTCCAACGAGTGGCGAACGCTCGTCCGGTGTCAGAAACCACTGGAAATGCACTTGCAGCGAAGGAAACAGGCTGAGCTCGAGGACTTCCGGTGCTCGTCCCAAGAAAACGCGAGCGGGAATGCCCCGGACTCAGTTTTCTCGTCCTGGGGTAAAAAGCGGTCACCCGACGGTTTCTTCCCTTTGCTCCGTATTCGTCATAAGTCTTTCGATCTTCGGGTCTCGTGCTCCGAGGACTTCAACCCACACTCCTGGCATGCTCCCTGACACGTTTTCCGGAGGTATAGGTCGGGAAGCGAGCTCGTTGGAGGGAGAACTGTGGTGCGACCCAAAACGGTCCAAAAGATGGCCGAAGCTTCCAACGAGTGGCGAACGCTCGTCCGGTGTCAGAAACCACTGGAAATGCACTTGCAGCGAAGGAAACGGGCTGAGCTCGAGGACTTCCGGTGCTCGTCCCAAGAAAACGCGAGCGGGAATGCCCCGGACTCAGTTTTCTCGTCCTGGGGTAAAAAGCGGTCCCCCGACGGTTTCTTCCCTTTGCTCCGTATTGGTCATAAGTCTTTCGATCTTCGGGTCTCGTGCTCCGAGGACTTCAACCCACACTCCTGGCATGCTCCCTGACACGTTTTCCGGAGGTATAGGTCGGGAAGCGAGCTCGTTGGAGGGAGAACTGTGGTGCGACCCAAAACGGTCCAAAAGATGGCCGAAGCTTCCAACGAGTGGCGAACGCTCGTCCGGTGTCAGAAACCACTGGAAATGCACTTGCAGCGAAGGAAACGGGCTGAGCTCGAGGACTTTCGGTGCTCGTCCCAAGAAAACGCGAGCGGGAATGCCCCGGACTCAGTTTTCTCGTCCTGGGGTAAAAAGCGGTCCCCCGACGGTTTCTTCCCTTTGCTCCGTATTGGTCATAAGTCTTTCGATCTTCGGGTCTCGTGCTCCGAGGACTTCAACCCACACTCCTGGCATGCTCCCTGACACGTTTTCCGGAGGTATAGGTCGGGAAGCGAGCTCGTTGGAGGGAGAACTGTGGTGCGACCCAAAACGGTCCAAAAGATGGCCGAAGCTTCCAACGAGTGGCGAACGCTCGTCCGGTGTCAGAAACCACTGGAAATGCACTTGCAGCGAAGGAAACGGGCTGAGCTCGAGGACTTCCGGTGCTCGTCCCAAGAAAACACGAGCGGGAATGCCCCGGACTCAGTTTTCTCGTCCTGGGGTAAAAAGCGGTCCCCCGACGGTTTCTTCCCTTTGCTCCGTATTGGTCATAAGTCTTTCGATCTTTGGGTCTCGTGCTCCGAGGACTTCAACCCACACTCCTGGCATGCTCCCTGACACGTTTTATGGAGGTATAGGTCGGGAAGCGAGCTCGTTGGAGGGAGAACTGTGGTGCGACCCAAAACGGTCCAAAAGATGGCCGAAGCTTCCAACGAGTGGCGAACGCTCGTCCGGTGTCAGAAACTACTGGAAATGCACTTGCAGCGAAGGAAACGGGCTGAGCTCGAGGACTTCCGGTGCTCGTCCCAAGAAAACACGAGCGGGAATGCCCCGGACTCAGTTTTCTCGTCCTGGGGTAAAAAGCGGTCCCCCGACGGTTTCTTCCCTTTGCTCCGTATTGGTCATAAGTCTTTCGATCTTCGGGTCTCGTGCTCCGAGGACTTCAACCCACACTCCTGGCATGCTGCCTGACACGTTTTCCGGAGGTATAGGTCGGGAAGCGAGCTCGTTGGAGGGAGAACTGTGGTGCGACCCAAAACGGTCCAAAAGATGGCCGAAGCTTCCAACGAGTGGCGAACGCTCGTCCGGTGTCAGAAACCACTGGAAATGCACTTGCAGTGAAGGAAACGGGCTGAGCTCGAGGACTTCCGGTGCTCGTCCCAAGAGAACGCGAGCGGGAATGCCCCGGACTCAGTTTTCTCGTCCTGGGGTAAAAAGCGGTCCCCCGACGGTTTCTTCCCTTTGCTCCGTATTGGTCATAAGTCTTTCGATCTTCGGGTCTCGTGCTCCGAGGACTTCAACCCACACTCCTAGCATGCTCCCTGACACGTTTTCTGGAGGTATACGTCGGGAAGCCAGCTCGTTGGAGGGAGAACTGTGGTGCGACCCAAAACGGTCCAAAAGATGGCCGAAGCTTCCAACGAGTGGCGAACGCTCGTCCGGTGTCAGAAACCACTGAAAATGCACTTGCAGCGAAGGAAACAGGCTGAGCTCGAGGACTTCCAGTGCTCGTCCCAAGAAAACGCGAGCGGGAATGCCCCGGACTCAGTTTTCTCGTCCTGGGGTAAAAAGCGGTCACCCGACGGTTTCTTCCCTTTGCTCCGTATTCGTCATAAGTCTTTCGATCTTCGGGTCTCGTGCTCCGAGGACTTCAACCCACACTCCTGGCATGCTCCCTGACACGTTTTCCGGAGGTATAGGTCGGGAAGCGAGCTCGTTGGAGGGAGAACTGTGGTGCGACCCAAAACGGTCCAAAAGATGGCCGAAGCTTCCAACGAGTGGCGAACGCTCGTCCGGTGTCAGAAACCACTGGAAATGCACTTGCAGCGAAGGAAACGGGCTGAGCTCGAGGACTTCCGGTGCTCGTCCCAAGAAAACGCGAGCGGGAATGCCCCGGACTCAGTTTTCTCGTCCTGGGGTAAAAAGCGGTCCCCCGACGGTTTCTTCCCTTTGCTCCGTATTGGTCATAAGTCTTTCGATCTTCGGGTCTCGTGCTCCGAGGACTTCAACCCACACTCCTGGCATGCTCCCTGACACGTTTTCCGGAGGTATAGGTCGGGAAGCGAGCTCGTTGGAGGGAGAACTGTGGTGCGACCCAAAACGGTCCAAAAGATGGCCGAAGCTTCCAACGAGTGGCGAACGCTCGTCCGGTGTCAGAAACCACTGGAAATGCACTTGCAGCGAAGGAAACGGGCTGAGCTCGAGGACTTCCGGTGCTCGTCCCAAGAAAACGCGAGCGGGAATGCCCCGGACTCAGTTTTCTCGTCCTGGGGTAAAAAGCGGTCCCCCGACGGTTTCTTCCCTTTGCTCCGTATTGGTCATAAGTCTTTCGATCTTTGGGTCTCGTGCTCCGAGGACTTCAACCCACACTCCTGGCATGCTCCCTGATACGTTTTCCGGAGGTATAGGTCGGGAAGCGAGCTTGTTGGAGGGAGAACTGTGGTGCGACCCAAAACGGTCCAAAAGATGGCCGAAGCTTCCAACGAGTGGCGAACGCTCGTCCGGTGTCAGAAACCACTGGAAATGCACTTGCAGCGAAGGAAACGGACTGAGCACGAGGACTTCCGGTGCTCGTCCCAAGAAGACGCGAGCGGGAATTCCCCGGACTCAGTTTTCTCGTCCTGGGGTAAAAAGCGGTCCCCCGACGGTTTCTTCCCTTTGCTCCGTATTGGTCATAAATCTTTCGATCTTCGAGTCTCGTGCTCCGAGGACTTCAACCCACACTCCTGGCATGCTCCCTGACACGTTTTCCGGAGGTATAGGTCGGGAAGCGAGCTCGTTGGAGGGAGAACTGTGGTGCGACCCAAAACGGTCCAAAAGATGGCCGAAGCTTCCAACGAGTGGCGAACGCTCGTCCGGTGTCAGAAACCACTGGAAATGCACTTGCAGCGAAGGAAACGGGCTGAGCTCGAGGACTTCCGGTGCTCGTCCCAAGAAGACGCGAGCGGGAATGCCCCGGACTCAGTTTTCTCGTCCTAGGGTAAAAAGCGGTCCCCCGACGGTTTCTTCCCTTTGCTCCGTATTGGTCATAAGTCTTTCGATCTTCGGGTCTCGTGCTCCGAGGACTTCAACCCACACTCCTGGCATGCTCCCGGACACGTTTTCCGGAGGTATAGGTCGGGAAGCGAGCTCGTTGGAGGGAGAACTGTGGTGCGACCCAAAACGGTCCAAAAGATGGCCGAAGCTTCCAACGAGTGGCGAACGCTCGTTCGGTGTCAGAAACCACTGGAAATGCACTTGCAGCGAAGGAAACGGACTGAGCACGAGGACTTCCGGTGCTCGTCCCAAGAAGACGCGAGCGGGAATGCCCCGGACTCAGTTTTCTCGTCCTGGGGTAAAAAGCGGTCCCCCGACGGTTTCTTCCCTTTGCTCCGTATTGGTCATAAGTCTTTCGATCTTCGGGTCTCGTGCTTCGAGGACTTCAACCCACACTCCTGGCATGCTCCCTGACACGTTTTCCGGAGGTATAGGTCGGGAAGCGAGCTCGTTGGAGGGAGAACCGTGGTGCGACCCAAAACGGTCCAAAAGATGGCCGAAGCTTCCAACGAGTGGCGAACGCTCGTCCGGTGTCAGAAACCACTGGAAATGCACTTGCAGCGAAGGAAACGGGCTGAGCTCGAGGACTTCCGGTGCTCGTCCCAAGAAAACGCAAGCGGGAATGCCCCGGACTCAGTTTTCTCGTCCTGGGGTAAAAAGCGGTCCCCCGACGGTTTCTTCCCTTTGCTCCGTATTGGTCATAAGTCTTTCGATCTTCGGGTCTCGTGCTCCGAGGACTTCAACCCACACTCCTGGCATGCTCCCTGACACGTTTTCCGGAGGTATAGGTCGGGAAGCGAGCTCGTTGGAGGGAGAACTGTGGTGCGACCCAAAACGGTCCAAAAGATGGCCGAAGCTTCCAACGAGTGGCGAACGCTCGTCCGGTGTCAGAAACCACTGGAAATGCACTTGCAGCGAAGGAAATGGGCTGAGCTCGAGGACTTCCGGTGCTCGTCCCAAGAAAACGCGAGCGGAAATGCCCCGGACTCAGTTTTCTCGTCCTGGGGTAAAAAGCGGTCCCCCGACGGTTTCTTCCCTTTGCTCCGTATTGGTCATAAGTCTTTCGATCTTCGGGTCTCGTGCTCCGAGGACTTCAACCCACACTCCTGGCATGCTCCCGGACACGTTTTCCGGAGGTATAGGTCGGGAAGCGAGCTCGTTGGAGGGAGAACTGTGGTGCGACCCAAAACGGTCCAAAAGATGGCCGAAGCTTCCAACGAGTGGCGAACGCTCGTCCGGTGTCATAAACCACTGGAAATGCACTTGCAGCGAAGGAAACGGGCTGAGCTCGAGGACTTCCGGTGCTCGTCCCAAGAAAACGCGAGCGGGAATGCCCCGGACTCAGTTTTCTCGTCCTGGGGTAAAAAGCGGTCCCCCGACGGTTTCTTCCCTTTGCTCCGTATTGGTCATAAGTCTTTCGATCTTCGGGTCTCGTGCTCCGAGGACTTCAACCCACACTCCTGGCATGCTCCCTGACACGTTTTCCGGAGGTATAGGTCGGGAAGCGAGCTCGTTGGAGGGAGAACTGTGGTGCGACCCAAAACGGTCTAAAAGATGGCCGAAGCTTCCAACGAGTGGCGAACGCTCGTCCGGTGTCAGAAACCACTGGAAATGCACTTGCAGCGAAGGAAACGGACTGAGCACGAGGACTTCCGGTGCTCGTCCCGAGAAGACGCGAGCGGGAATGCCCCGGACTCAGTTGTCTCGTCCTGGGGTAAAAAGCGGTCCCCCGACGGTTTCTTCCCTTTGCTCCGTATTGGTCATAAGTCTTTCGATCTTCGGGTCTCGTGCTCCGAGGACTTCAACCCACACTCCTGGCATGCTCCCTGACAGGTTTTCCGGAGGTATAGGTCGGGAAGCGAGCTCGTTGGAGGGAGAACTGTGGTGCGACCCAAAACGGTCCAAAAGATGGCCGAAGCTTCCAACGAGTGGCGAACGCTCGTCCGGTGTCAGAAATCACTGGAAATGCACTTGCAGCGAAGGAAACGGGCTGAGCTCGAGGACTTCCGGTGCTCGTCCCAAGAAAACGCGAGCGGAAATGCCCCGGACTCAGTTTTCTCGTCCTGGGGTAAAAAGCGGTCCCCCGACGATTTCTTCCCTTTGCTCCGTATTGGTCATAAGTCTTTCGATCTTCGGGTCTCGTGCTCCGAGGACTTCAACCCACACTCCTGGCATGCTCCCTGACACGTTTTCCGGAGGTATAGGTCGGGAAGCGAGCTCGTTGGAGGGAGAACTGTGGTGCGACCCAAAACGGTCCAAAAGATGGCCGAAGCTTCCAACGAGTGGCGAACGCTCGTCCGGTGTCAGAAACCACTGGAAATGCACTTGCAGCGAAGGAAACGGGCTGAGCTCGAGGACTTCCGGTGCTCGTCCCAAGAAAACGCGAGCGGGAATGCCCCGGACTCAGTTTTCTCGTCCTGGGGTAAAAAGCGGTCCCCCGACGGTTTCTTCCCTTTGCTCCGTATTGGTCATAAGTCTTTCGATCTTCGGGTCTCGTGCTCCGAGGACTTCAACCCACACTCCTGGCATGCTCCCTGACACGTTTTCCGGAGGTATAGGTCGGGAAGCGAGCTCGTTGGAGGGAGAACTGTGGTGCGACCCAAAACGGTCCAAAAGATGGCCGAAGCTTCCAACGAGTGGCGAACGCTCGTCCGGTGTCAGAAACCACTGGAAATGCACTTGCAGCGAAGGAAACGGGCTGAGCTCGAGGACTTCCGGTGCTCGTCCCAAGAAAACGCGAGCGGGAATGCCTCGGACTCAGTTTTCTCGTCCTCGGGTAAAAAGCGGTCCCCCGACCGTTTCTTCCCTTTGCTCCGTATTGGTCATAAGTCTTTCGATCTTCGGGTCTCGTGCTCCGAGGACTTCAACCCACACTCCTGGCATGCTCCCTGACACGTTTTCCGGAGGTATAGGTCGGGAAGCGAGCTCGTTGGAGGGAGAACTGTGGTGCGACCCAAAACGGTCCAAAAGATGGCCGAAGCTTCCAACGAGTGGCGAACGCTCGTCCGGTGTCAGAAACCACTGGAAATGCACTTGCAGCGAAGGAAACGGGCTGAGCTCGAGGACTTCCGGTGCTCGTCCCAAGAAAACGCGAGCGGGAATGCCCCGGACTCAGTTTTCTCGTCCTGGGGTAAAAAGCGGTCCCCCGACGGTTTCTTCCCTTTGCTCCGTATTGGTCATAAGTCTTTCGATCTTCGGGTCTCGTGCTCCGAGGACTTCTACCCACACTCCTGGCATGCTCCCTGACACGTTTTCCGGAGGTATAGGTCGGGAAGCAAGCTCGTTGGAGGGAGAACTGTGGTGCGACCCAAAACGGTCCAAAAGATGGCCGAAGCTTCCAACGAGTGGCGAACGCTCGTCCGGTGTCAGAAACCACTGGAAATGCACTTGCAGCGAAGGAAACGGGCTGAGCTCGAGGACTTCCGGTGCTCGTCCCAAGAAAACGCGAGCGGGAATGCCCCGGACTCAGTTTTCTCGTCCTGGGGTAAAAAGCGGTCCCCCGACGGTTTCTTCCCTTTGCTCCGTATTGGTCATAAGTCTTTCGATCTTCGGGTCTCGTGCTCCGAGGACTTCAACCCACACTCCTGGCATGCTCCCTGACACGTTTTCCGGAGGTATAGGTCGGGAAGCGAGCTCGTTGGAGGGAGAACTGTGGTGCGACCCAAAACGGTCCAAAAGATGGCCGAAGCTTCCAACGAGTGGCGAACGCTCGTCCGGTGTCAGAAACCACTCGAAATGCACTTGCAGCGAAGGAAACGGGCTGAGCTCGAGGACTTCCGGTGCTCGTCCCAAGAAAACGCGAGCGGGAATGCCCCGGACTCAGTTTTCTCGTCCTGGGGTAAAAAGCGGTCCCCGACCGTTTCTTCCCTTTGCTCCGTATTGGTCATAAGTCTTTCGATCTTCGGGTCTCGTGCTCCGAGGACTTCAACCCACACTCCTGGCATGCTCCCTGACACGTTTTCCGGAGGTATAGGTCGGGAAGCGAGCTCGTTGGAGGGAGAACTGTGGTGCGACCCAAAACGGTCCAAAAGATGGCCGAAGCTTCCAACGAGTGGCGAACGCTCGTCCGGTGTCAGAAACCACTGGAAATGCACTTGCAGCGAAGGAAACGGGCCGAGCTCGAGGACTTCCGGTGCTCGTCCCAAGAAAACGCGAGCGGGAATGCCCCGGACTCAGTTTTCTCGTCCTGGGGTAAAAAGCGGTCCCCCGACGGTTTCTTCCCTTTGCTCCGTATTGGTCATAAGTCTTTCGATCTTCGGGTCTCGTGCTCCGAGGACTTCAACCCACACTCCTGGCATGCTCCCTGACACGTTTTCCGGAGGTATAGGTCGGGAAGCGAGCTCGTTGGAGGGAGAACTGTGGTGCGACCCAAAACGGTCCGGCCGAAGCTTCCAACGAGTGGCGAACGCTCGTCCGGTGTCAGAAACCACTGGAAATGCACTTGCAGCGAAGGAAACGGGCTGAGCTCGAGGACTTCCGGTGCTCGTCCCAAGAAAACGCGAGCGGGAATGCCCCGGACTCAGTTTTCTCGTCCTGGGGTAAAAAGCGGTCCCCCGACGGTTTCTTCCCTTTGCTCCGTATTGGTCATAAGTCTTTCGATCTTCGGGTCTCGTGCTCCGAGGACTTCAACCCACACTCCTGGCATGCTCCCTGACACGTTTTCCGGAGGTATAGGTCGGGAAGCGAGCTCGTTGGAGGGAGAACTGTGGTGCGACCCAAAACGGTCCAAAAGATGGCCGAAGCTTCCAACGAGTGGCGAACGCTCGTCCGGTGTCAGAAACCACTGGAAATGCACTTGCAGCGAAGGAAACGGGCTGAGCTCGAGGACTTCCGGTGCTCGTCCCAAGAAAACGCGAGCGGGAATGCCCCGGACTCAGTTTTCTCGTCCTGGGGTAAAAAGCGGTCCCCCGACCGTTTCTTCCCTTTGCTCCGTATTGGTCATAAGTCTTTCGATCTTCGGGTCTCGTGCTCCGAGGACTTCAACCCACACTCCTGGCATGCTCCCTGACACGTTTTCCGGAGGTATAGGTCGAGAAGCGAGCTCGTTGGAGGGAGAACTGTGGTGCGACCCAAAACAGTCCAAAAGATGGCCGAAGCTTCCAACGAGTGGCGAACGCTCGTCCGGTGTCAGAAACCACTGGAAATGCACTTGCAGCGAAGGAAACGGGCTGAGCTCGAGGACTTCCGGTGCTCGTCCCAAGAAAATGCGAGCGGGAATGCCCCGGACTCAGTTTTCTCGTCCTGGGGTAAAAAGCGGTCCCCCGACGGTTTCTTCCCTTTGCTCCGTATTGGTCATAAGTCTTTCGATCTTCGGGTCTCGTGCTCCGAGGACTTCAACCCACACTCCTGGCATGCTCCCTGACACGTTTTCCGGAGGTATAGGTCGGGAAGCGAGCTCGTTGGAGGGAGAACTGTGGTGCGACCCAAAACGGTCCGGCCGAAGCTTCCAACGAGTGGCGAACGCTCGTCCGGTGTCAGAAACCACTGGAAATGCACTTGCAGCGAAGGAAACGGGCTGAGCTCGAGGACTTCCGGTGCTCGTCCCAAGAAAACGCGAGCGGGACTGCCCCGGACTCAGTTTTCTCGTCCTGGGGTAAAAAGCGGTCCCCCGACCGTTTCTTCCCTTTGCTCCGTATTGGTCATAAGTCTTTCGATCTTCGGGTCTCGTGCTCCGAGGACTTCAACCCACACTCCTGGCATGCTCCCTGACACGTTTTCCGGAGGTATAGGTCGGGAACCGAGCTCGTTGGAAGGAGAACTGTGGTGCGACCCAAAACGGTCCGGCCGAAGCTTCCAACGAGTGGCGAACGCTCGTCCGGTGTCAGAAACCACTGGAAATGCACTTGCAGCGAAGGAAACGGGCTGAGCTCGAGAACTTCCGGTGCTCGTCCCAAGAAAACGCGAGCGGGAATGCCCCGGACTCAGTTTTCTCGTCCTGGGGTAAAAAGCGGTCCCCCGACCGTTTCTTCCCTTTGCTCCGTATTGGTCATAAGTCTTTCGATCTTCGGGTCTCGTGCTCCGAGGACTTCAACCCACACTCCTGGCATGCTCCCTGACACGTTTTCCGGAGGTATAGGTCGGGAACCGAGCTCGTTGGAGGGAGAACTGTGGTGCGACCCAAAACGGTCCAAAAGATGGCCGAAGCTTCCAACGAGTGGCGAACGCTCGTCCGGTGTCAGAAACCACTGGAAATGCACTTGCAGCGAAGGAAACGGGCTGAGCTCGAGGACTTCCGGAGCTCGTCCCAAGAAAACGCGAGCGGGAATGCCCCGGACTCAGTTTTCTCGTCCTGGGGTAAAAAGCGGTCCCCCGACGGTTTCTTCCCTTTGCTCCGTATTGGTCATAAGTCTTTCGATCTTCGGGTCTCGTGCTCCGAGGACTTCAACCCACACTCCTGGCATGCTCCCTGACACGTTTTCCGGAGGTATAGGTCGGGAAGCGAGCTCGTTGGAGGGAGAACTGTGGTGCGACCCAAAACGGTCCAAAAGATGGCCGAAGCTTCCAACGAGTGGCGAACGCTCGTCCGGTGTCAGAAACAACTGGAAATGCACTTGCAGCGAAGGAAACGGGCTGAGCTCGAGGACTTCCGGTGCTCGTCCCAAGAAAACGCGAGCGGGAATGCCCCGGGCTCAGTTTTCTCGTCCTGGGGTAAAAAGCGGTCCCCCGACGGTTTCTTCCCTTTGCTCCGTATTGGTCATAAGTCTTTCGATCTTCGGGTCTCGTGCTCCGAGGACTTCAACCCACACTCCTGGCATGCTCCCTGACACGTTTTCCGGAGGTATAGGTCGGGAAGCGAGCTCGTTGGAGGGAGAACTGTGGTGCGACCCAAAACGGTCCAAAAGATGGCCGAAGCTTCCAACGAGTGGCGAACGCTCGTCCGGTGTCAGAAACCACTGGAAATGCACTTGCAGCGAAGGAAACGGGCTGAGCTCGAGGACTTCCGGTGCTCGTCCCAAGAAAACGCGAGCGGGAATGCCCTGGACTCAGTTTTCTCGTCCTGGGGTAAAAAGCGGTCCCCCGACGGTTTCTTCCCTTTGCTCCGTATTGGTCATAAGTCTTTCGATCTTCGGGTCTCGTGCTCCGAGGACTTCAACCCACACTCCTGGCATGCTCCCTGACACGTTTTCCGGAGGTATAGGTCGGGAAGCGAGCTCGTTGGAGGGAGAACTGTGGTGCGACCCAAAACGGTCCAAAAGATGGCCGAAGCTTCCAACGAGTGGCGAACGCTCGTCCGGTGTCAGAAACCACTGGAAATGCACTTGCAGCGAAGGAAACGGGCTGAGCTCGAGGACTTCCGGTGCTCGTCCCAAGAAAACGCGAGCGGGAATGCCCCGGACTCAGTTTTCTCGTCCTGGGGTAAAAAGCGGTCCCCCGACGGTTTCTTCCCTTTGCTCCGTATTGGTCATAAGTCTTTCGATCTTCGGGTCTCGTGCTCCGAGGACTTCAACCCACACTCCTTGCATGCTCCCTGACACGTTTTCCGGAGGTATAGGTCGGGAAGCGAGCTCGTTGGAGGGAGAACTGTGGTGCGACCCAAAACGGTCCAAAAGATGGCCGAAGCTTCCAACGAGTGGCGAACGCTCGTCCGGTGTCAGAAACCACTCGAAATGCACTTGCAGCGAAGGAAACGGGCTGAGCTCGAGGACTTCCGGAGCTCGTCCCAAGAAAACGCGAGCGGGAATGCCCCGGACTCAGTTTTCTCGTCCTGGGGTAAAAAGCGGTCCCCCGACGGTTTCTTCCCTTTGCTCCGTATTGGTCATAAGTCTTTCGATCTTCGGGTCTCGTGCTCCGAGGACTTCAACCCACACTCCTGGCATGCTCCCTGACACGTTTTCCGGAGGTATAGGTCGGGAACCGAGCTCGTTGGAGGGAGAACTGTGGTGCGACCCAAAACGGTCCAAAAGATGGCCGAAGCTTCCAACGAGTGGCGAACGCTCGTCCGGTGTCAGAAACCACTGGAAATGCACTTGCAGCGAAGGAAACGGGCTGAGCTCGAGGACTTCCGGAGCTCGTCCCAAGAAAACGCGAGCGGGAATGCCCCGGACTCAGTTTTCTCGTCCTGGGGTAAAAAGCGGTCCCCCGACGGTTTCTTCCCTTTGCTCCGTATTGGTCATAAGTCTTTCGATCTTCGGGTCTCGTGCTCCGAGGACTTCAACCCACACTCCTGGCATGCTCCCTGACACGTTTTCCGGAGGTATAGGTCGGGAAGCGAGCTCGTTGGAGGGAGAACTGTGGTGCGACCAAAAACGGTCCAAAAGATGGCCGAAGCTTCCAACGAGTGGCGAACGCTCGTCCGGTGTCAGAAACCACTGGAAATGCACTTGCAGCGAAGGAAACGGGCTGAGCTCGAGGACTTCCGGTGCTCGTCCCAAGAAAACGCGAGCGGGAATGCCCTGGACTCAGTTTTCTCGTCCTGGGGTAAAAAGCGGTCCCCCGACGGTTTCTTCCCTTTGCTCCGTATTGGTCATAAGTCTTTCGATCTTCGGGTCTCGTGCTCCGAGGACTTCAACCCACACTCCTGGCATGCTCCCTGACACGTTTTCCGGAGGTATAGGTCGGGAAGCGAGCTCGTTGGAGGGAGAACTGTGGTGCGACCCAAAACGGTCCAAAAGATGGCCGAAGCTTCCAACGAGTGGCGAACGCTCGTCCGGTGTCAGAAACCACTGGAAATGCACTTGCAGCGAAGGAAACGGGCTGAGCTCGAGGACTTCCGGTGCTCGTCCCAAGAAAACGCGAGCGGGAATGCCCCGGACTCAGTTTTCTCGTCCTGGGGTAAAAAGCGGTCCCCCGACGGTTTCTTCCCTTTGCTCCGTATTGGTCATAAGTCTTTCGATCTTCGGGTCTCGTGCTCCGAGGACTTCAACCCACACTCCTTGCATGCTCCCTGACACGTTTTCCGGAGGTATAGGTCGGGAAGCGAGCTCGTTGGAGGGAGAACTGTGGTGCGACCCAAAACGGTCCAAAAGATGGCCGAAGCTTCCAACGAGTGGCGAACGCTCGTCCGGTGTCAGAAACCACTCGAAATGCACTTGCAGCGAAGGAAACGGGCTGAGCTCGAGGACTTCCGAAGCTCGTCCCAAGAAAACGCGAGCGGGAATGCCCCGGACTCAGTTTTCTCGTCCTGGGGTAAAAAGCGGTCCCCCGACGGTTTCTTCCCTTTGCTCCGTATTGGTCATAAGTCTTTCGATCTTCGGGTCTCGTGCTCCGAGGACTTCAACCCACACTCCTGGCATGCTCCCTGACACGTTTTCCGGAGGTATAGGTCGGGAACCGAGCTCGTTGGAGGGAGAACTGTGGTGCGACCCAAAACGGTCCAAAAGATGGCCGAAGCTTCCAACGAGTGGCGAACGCTCGTCCGGTGTCAGAAACCACTGGAAATGCACTTGCAGCGAAGGAAACGGGCTGAGCTCGAGGACTTCCGGAGCTCGTCCCAAGAAAACGCGAGCGGGAATGCCCCGGACTCAGTTTTCTCGTCGTGGGGTAAAAAGCGGTCCCCCGACGGTTTCTTCCCTTTGCTCCGTATTGGTCATAAGTCTTTCGATCTTCGGGTCTCGTGCTCCGAGGACTTCAACCCACACTCCTGGCATGCTCCCTGACACGTTTTCCGGAGGTATAGGTCGGGAAGCGAGCTCGTTGGAGGGAGAACTGTGGTGCGACCCAAAACGGTCCAAAAGATGGCCGAAGCTTCCAACGAGTGGCGAACGCTCGTCCGGTGTCAGAAACAACTGGAAATGCACTTGCAGCGAAGGAAACGGGCTGAGCTCGAGGACTTCCGGTGCTCGTCCCAAGAAAACGCGAGCGGGAATGCCCCGGGCTCAGTTTTCTCGTCCTGGGGTAAAAAGCGGTCCCCCGACGGTTTCTTCCCTTTGCTCCGTATTGGTCATAAGTCTTTCGATCTTCGGGTCTCGTGCTCCGAGGACTTCAACCCACACTCCTGGCATGCTCCCTGACACGTTTTCCGGAGGTATAGGTCGGGAAGCGAGCTCGTTGGAGGGAGAACTGTGGTGCGACCCAAAACGGTCCAAAAGATGGCCGAAGCTTCCAACGAGTGGCGAACGCTCGTCCGGTGTCAGAAACCACTGGAAATGCACTTGCAGCGAAGGAAACGGGCTGAGCTCGAGGACTTCCGGTGCTCGTCCCAAGAAAACGCGAGCGGGAATGCCCTGGACTCAGTTTTCTCGTCCTGGGGTAAAAAGCGGTCCCCCGACGGTTTCTTCCCTTTGCTCCGTATTGGTCATAAGTCTTTCGATCTTCGGGTCTCGTGCTCCGAGGACTTCAACCCACACTCCTGGCATGCTCCCTGACACGTTTTCCGGAGGTATAGGTCGGGAAGCGAGCTCGTTGGAGGGAGAACTGTGGTGCGACCCAAAACGGTCCAAAAGATGGCCGAAGCTTCCAACGAGTGGCGAACGCTCGTCCGGTGTCAGAAACCACTGGAAATGCACTTGCAGCGAAGGAAACGGGCTGAGCTCGAGGACTTCTGGTGCTCGTCCCAAGAAAACGCGAGCGGGAATGCCCCGGACTCAGTTTTCTCGTCCTGGGGTAAAAAGCGGTCCCCCGACGGTTTCTTCCCTTTGCTCCGTATTGGTCATAAGTCTTTCGATCTTCGGGTCTCGTGCTCCGAGGACTTCAACCCACACTCCTGGCATGCTCCCTGACACGTTTTCCGGAGGTATAGGTCGGGAAGCGAGATCGTTGGAGGGAGAACTGTGGTGCGACCCAAAACGGTCCAAAAGATGGCCGAAGCTTCCAACGAGTGGCGAACGCTCGTCCGGTGTCAGAAACCACTGGAAATGCACTTGCAGCGAAGGAAACGGGCTGAGCTCGAGGACTTCCGGTGCTCGTCCCAAGAAAACGCGAGCGGGAATGCCCCGGACTCAGTTTTCTCGTCCTGGGGTAAAAAGCGGTCCCCCGACGGTTTCTTCCCTTTGCTCCGTATTGGTCATAAGTCTTTCGATCTTCGGGTCTCGTGCTCCGAGGACTTACACCCACACTCCTGGCATGCTCCCTGACACGTTTTCCGGAGGTATAGGTCGGGAAGCGAGCTCGTTGGAGGGAGAACTGTGGTGCGACCCAAAACGGTCCAAAAGATGGCCGAAGCTTCCAACGAGTGGCGAACGCTCGTCCGGTGTCAGAAACCACTGGAAATGCACTTGCAGCGAAGGAAACGGGCTGAGCTCGAGGACTTCCGGTGCTCGTCCCAAGAAAACGCGAGCGGGAATGCCCCGGACTCAGTTTTCTCGTCCTGGGGTAAAAAGCGGTCCCCCGACGGTTTCTTCCCTTTGCTCCGTATTGGTCATAAGTCTTTCGATCTTCGGGTCTCGTGCTCCGAGGACTTCAACCCACACTCCTGGCATGCTCCCTGACACGTTTTCCAGAGGTATAGGTCGGGAAGCGAGGTCGTTGGAGGGAGAACTGTGGTTCGACCCAAAACGGTCCAAAAGATGGCCGAAGCTTCCAACGAGTGGCGAACGCTCGTCCGGTGTCAGAAACCACTGGAAATGCACTTGCAGCGAAGGAAACGGGCTGAGCTCGAGGACTTCCGGTGCTCGTCCCAAGAAAACGCGAGCGGGAATGCCCCGGACTCAGTTTTCTCGTCCTGGGGTAAAAAGCGGTCCCCCGACGGTTTCTTCCCTTTGCTCCGTATTGGTCATAAGTCTTTCGATCTTCGGGTCTCGTGCTCCGAGGACTTCAACCCACACTCCTTGCATGCTCCCTGACACGTTTTCCGGAGGTATAGGTCGGGAAGCGAGCTCGTTGGAGGGAGAACTGTGGTGCGACCCAAAACGGTCCAAAAGATGGCCGAAGCTTCCAACGAGTGGCGAACGCTCGTCCGGTGTCAGAAACCACTGGAAATGCACTTGCAGCGAAGGAAACAGGCGGAGCTCGAGGACTTCCGGTGCTCGTCCCAAGAAAACGCGAGCGGGAATGCCCCGGACTCAGTTTTCTCGTCGTGGGGTAAAAAGCGGTCCCCCGACGGTTTCTTCCCTTTGCTCCGTATTGGTCATAAGTCTTTCGATCTTTGGGTCTCGTGCTCCGAGGACTTCAACCCACACTCCTGGCATGCTCCCTGACACGTTTTTCGGAGGTATAGGTCGGGAAGCGAGCTCGTTGGAGGGAGAACTGTGGTGCGACCCAAAACGGTCCAAAAGATGGCCGAAGCTTCCAACGAGTGGCGAACGCTCGTCCGGTGTCAGAAACCACTGGAAATGCACTTGCAGCGAAGGAAACGGGCTGAGCTCGAGGACTTCCGGTGCTCGTCCCAAGAAAACGCGAGCGGGAATGCCCCGGACTCAGTTTTCTCGTCCTGGGGTAAAAAGCGGTCCCCCGACGGTTTCTTCCCTTTGCTCCGTATTGGTCATAAGTCTTTCGATCTTCGGGTCTCGTGCTCCGAGGACTTCAACCCACACTCCTGGCATGCTCCCTGACACGTTTTCCAGAGGTATAGGTCGGGAAGCGAGGTCGTTGGAGGGAGAACTGTGGTGCGACCCAAAACGGTCCAAAAGATGGCCGAAGCTTCCAACGAGTGGCGAACGCTCGTCCGGTGTCAGAAACCACTGGAAATGCACTTGCAGCGAAGGAAACGGGCTGAGCTCGAGGACTTCCGGTGCTCGTCCCAAGAAAACGCGAGCGGGAATGCCCCGGACTCAGTTTTCTCGTCCTGGGGTAAAAAGCGGTCCCCCGACGGTTTCTTCCCTTTGCTCCGTATTGGTCATAAGTCTTTCGATCTTCGGGTCTCGTGCTCCGAGGACTTCAACCCACACTCCTTGCATGCTCCCTGACACGTTTTCCGGAGGTATAGGTCGGGAAGCGAGCTCGTTGGAGGGAGAACTGTGGTGCGACCCAAAACGGTCCAAAAGATGGCCGAAGCTTCCAACGAGTGGCGAACGCTCGTCCGGTGTCAGAAACCACTGGAAATGCACTTGCAGCGAAGGAAACAGGCGGAGCTCGAGGACTTCCGGTGCTCGTCCCAAGAAAACGCGAGCGGGAATGCCCCGGACTCAGTTTTCTCGTCGTGGGGTAAAAAGCGGTCCCCCGACGGTTTCTTCCCTTTGCTCCGTATTGGTCATAAGTCTTTCGATCTTTGGGTCTCGTGCTCCGAGGACTTCAACCCACACTCCTGGCATGCTCCCTGACACGTTTTCCGGAGGTATAGGTCGGGAAGCGAGCTCGTTGGAGGGAGAACTGTGGTGCGACCCAAAACGGTCCAAAAGATGGCCGAAGCTTCCAACGAGTGGCGAACGCTCGTCCGGTGTCAGAAACCACTGGAAATGCACTTGCAGCGAAGGAAACGGGCTGAGCTCGAGGACTTCCGGTGCTCGTCCCAAGAAAACGCGAGCGGGAATGCCCCGGACTCAGTTTTCTCGTCCTGGGGTAAAAAGCGGTCCCCCGACGGTTTCTTCCCTTTGCTCCGTATTGGTCATAAGTCTTTCGATCTTCGGGTCTCGTGCTCCGAGGACTTCAACCCACACTCCTGGCATGCTCCCTGACACGTTTTCCAGAGGTATAGGTCGGGAAGCGAGGTCGTTGGAGGGAGAACTGTGGTGCGACCCAAAACGGTCCAAAAGATGGCCGAAGCTTCCAACGAGTGGCGAACGCTCGTCCGGTGTCAGAAACCACTGGAAATGCACTTGCAGCGAAGGAAACGGGCTGAGCTCGAGGACTTCCGGTGCTCGTCCCAAGAAAACGCGAGCGGGAATGCCCCGGACTCAGTTTTCTCGTCCTGGGGTAAAAAGCGGTCCCCCGACGGTTTCTTCCCTTTGCTCCGTATTGGTCATAAGTCTTTCGATCTTCGGGTCTCGTGCTCCGAGGACTTCAACCCACACTCCTTGCATGCTCCCTGACACATTTTCCGGAGGTATAGGTCGGGAAGCGAGGTCGTTGGAGGGAGAACTGTGGTGCGACCCAAAACGGTCCAAAAGATGGCCGAAGCTTCCAACGAGTGGCGAACGCTCGTCCGGTGTCAGAAACCACTGGAAATGCACTTGCAGCGAAGGAAACGGGCTGAGCTCGAGGACTTCCGGTGCTCGTCCCAAGAAAACGCGAGCGGGAATGCCCCGGACTCAGTTTTCTCGTCGTGGGGTAAAAAGCGGTCCCCCGACGGTTTCTTCCCTTTGCTCCGTATTGGTCATAAGTCTTTCGATCTTTGGGTCTCGTGCTCCGAGGACTTCAACCCACACTCCTGGCATGCTCCCTGACACGTTTTCCGGAGGTATAGGTCGGGAAGCGAGCTCGTTGGAGGGAGAACTGTGGTGCGACCCAAAACGGTCCAAAAGATGGCCGAAGCTTCCAACGAGTGGCGAACGCTCGTCCGGTGTCAGAAACCACTGGAAATGCACTTGCAGCGAAGGAAACGGGCTGAGCTCGAGGACTTCCGGTGCTCGTCCCAAGAAAACGCGAGCGGGAATGCCCCGGACTCAGTTTTCTCGTCCTGGGGTAAAAAGCGGTCCCCCGACGGTTTCTTCCCTTTGCTCCGTATTGGTCATAAGTCTTTCGATCTTCGGGTCTCGTGCTCCGAGGACTTCAACCCACACTCCTGGCATGCTCCCTGACACGTTTTCCGGAGGTATAGGTCGGGAAGCGAGCTCGTTGGAGGGAGAACTGTGGTGCGACCCAAAACGGTCCAAAAGATGGCCGAAGCTTCCAACGAGTGGCGAACGCTCGTCCGGTGTCAGAAACCACTGGAAATGCACTTGCAGCGAAGGAAACGGGCTGAGCTCGAGGACTTCCGGTGCTCGTCCCAAGAAAACGCGAGCGGGAATGCCCCGGACTCAGTTTTCTCGTCCTGGGGTAAAAAGCGGTCCCCCGACGGTTTCTTCCCTTTGCTCCGTATTGGTCATAAGTCTTTCGATCTTCGGGTCTCGTGCTCCGAGGACTTACACCCACACTCCTGGCATGCTCCCTGACACGTTTTCCGGAGGTATAGGTCGGGAAGCGAGCTCGTTGGAGGGAGAACTGTGGTGCGACCCAAAACGGTCCAAAAGATGGCCGAAGCTTCCAACGAGTGGCGAACGCTCGTCCGGTGTCAGAAACCACTGGAAATGCACTTGCAGCGAAGGAAACGGGCTGAGCTCGAGGACTTCCGGTGCTCGTCCCAAGAAAACGCGAGCGGGAATGCCCCGGACTCAGTTTTCTCGTCCTGGGGTAAAAAGCGGTCCCCCGACGGTTTCTTCCCTTTGCTCCGTATTGGTCATAAGTCTTTCGATCTTCGGGTCTCGTGCTCCGAGGACTTACACCCACACTCCTGGCATGCTCCCTGACACGTTTTCCGGAGGTATAGGTCGGGAAGCGAGCTCGTTGGAGGGAGAACTGTGGTGCGACCCAAAACGGTCCAAAAGATGGCCGAAGCTTCCAACGAGTGGCGAACGCTCGTCCGGTGTCAGAAACCACTGGAAATGCACTTGCAGCGAAGGAAACGGGCTGAGCTCGAGGACTTCCGGTGCTCGTCCCAAGAAAACGCGAGCGGGAATGCCCCGGACTCAGTTTTCTCGTCCTGGGGTAAATAGCGGTCCCCCGACGGTTTCTTCCCTTTGCTCCGTATTGGTCATAAGTCTTTCGATCTTCGGGTCTCGTGCTCCGAGGACTTCAACCCACACTCCTGACATGCTCCCTGACACGTTTTCCAGAGGTATAGGTCGGGAAGCGAGGTCGTTGGAGGGAGAACTGTGGTGCGACCCAAAACGGTCCAAAAGATGGCCGAAGCTTCCAACGAGTGGCGAACGCTCGTCCGGTGTCAGAAACCACTGGAAATGCACTTGCAGCGAAGGAAACGGGCTGAGCTCGAGGACTTCCGGTGCTCGTCCCAAGAAAACGCGAGCGGGAATGCCCCGGACTCAGTTTTCTCGTCGTGGGGTAAAAAGCGGTCCCCCGACGGTTTCTTCCCTTTGCTCCGTATTGGTCATAAGTCTTTCGATCTTCGGGTCTCGTGCTCCGAGGACTTCAACCCACACTCCTGGCATGCTCCCTGACACGTTTTCCGGAGGTATAGGTCGGGAAGCGAGCTCGTTGGAGGGAGAACTGTGGTGCGACCCAAAACGGTCCAAAAGATGGCCGAAGCTTCCAACGAGTGGCGAACGCTCGTCCGGTGTCAGAAACCACTGGAAATGCACTTGCAGCGAAGGAAACAGGCGGAGCTCGAGGACTTCCGGTGCTCGTCCCAAGAAAACGCGAGCGGGAATGCCCCGGACTCAGTTTTCTCGTCGTGGGGTAAAAAGCGGTCCCCCGACGGTTTCTTCCCTTTGCTCCGTATTGGTCATAAGTCTTTCGATCTTTGGGTCTCGTGCTCCGAGGACTTCAACCCACACTCCTGGCATGCTCCCTGACACGTTTTCCGGAGGTATAGGTCGGGAAGCGAGCTCGTTGGAGGGAGAACTGTGGTGCGACCCAAAACGGTCCAAAAGATGGCCGAAGCTTCCAACGAGTGGCGAACGCTCGTCCGGTGTCAGAAACCACTGGAAATGCACTTGCAGCGAAGGAAACGGGCTGAGCTCGAGGACTTCCGGTGCTCGTCCCAAGAAAACGCGAGCGGGAATGCCCCGGACTCAGTTTTCTCGTCCTGGGGTAAAAAGCGGTCCCCCGACGGTTTCTTCCCTTTGCTCCGTATTGGTCATAAGTCTTTCGATCTTCGGGTCTCGTGCTCTGAGGACTTCAACCCACACTCCTGGCATGCTCCCTGACACGTTTTCCGGAGGTATAGGTCGGGAAGCGAGCTCGTTGGAGGGAGAACTGTGGTGCGACCCAAAACGGTCCAAAAGATGGCCGAAACTTCCAACGAGTGGCGAACGCTCGTCCGGTGTCAGAAACCACTGGAAATGCACTTGCAGCGAAGGAAACGGGCTGAGCTCGAGGACTTCCGGTGCTCGTCCCAAGAAAACGCGAGCGGGAATGCCCCGAACTCAGTTTTCTCGTCCTGGGGTAAAAAGCGGTCCCCCGACGGTTTCTTCCCTTTGCTCCGTATTGGTCATAAGTCTTTCGATCTTCGGGTCTCGTGCTCCGAGGACTTCAACCCACACTCCTGGCATGCTCCCTGACACGTTTTCCGGAGGTATAGGTCGGGAAGCGAGCTCGTTGGAGGGAGAACTGTGGTGCGACCCAAAACGGTCCAAAAGATGGCCGAAGCTTCCAACGAGTGGCGAACGCTCGTCCGGTGTCAGAAACCACTGGAAATGCACTTGCAGCGAAGGAAACGGGCTGAGCTCGAGGACTTCCGGTGCTCGTCCCAAGAAAACGCGAGCGGGAATGCCCCGGACTCAGTTTTCTCGTCCTGGGGTAAAAAGCGGTCCCCCGACGGTTTCTTCCCTTTGCTCCGTATTGGTCATAAGTCTTTCGATCTTCGGGTCTCGTGCTCCGAGGACTTCAACCCACACTCCTGGCATGCTCCCTGACACGTTTTCCGGAGGTATAGGTTGGGAAGCGAGCTCGTTGGAGGGAGAACTGTGGTGCGACCAAAAACGGTCCAAAAGATGGCCGAAGCTTCCAACGAGTGGCGAACGCTCGTCCGGTGTCAGAAACCACTGGAAATGCACTTGCAGCGAAGGAAACGGGCTGAGCTCGAGGACTTCCGGTGCTCGTCCCAAGAAAACGCGAGCGGGAATGCCCCGGACTCAGTTTTCTCGTCCTGGGGTAAAAAGTGGTCCCCCGACGGTTTCTTCCCTTTGCTCCGTATTGGTCATAAGTCTTTCGATCTTCGGGTCTCGTGCTCCGAGGACTTCAACCCACACTCCTGGCATGCTCCCTGACACGTTTTCCGGAGGTATTGGTCGGGAAGCGAGCTCGTTGGAGGGAGAACTGTGGTGCGACCCAAAACGGTCCAAAAGATGGCCGAAGCTTCCAACGAGTGGCGAACGCTCGTCCGGTGTCAGAAACCACTGGAAATGCACTTGCAGCGAAGGAAACGGGCTGAGCTCGAGGACTTCCGGTGCTCGTCCCAAGAAAACGCGAGCGGGAATGCCCCGGACTCAGTTTTCTCGTCCTGGGGTAAAAAGCGGTCCCCCGACGGTTTCTTCCCTTTGCTCCGTATTGGACATAAGTCTTTCGATCTTCGGGTCTCGTGCTCCGAGGACTTCAACCCACACTCCTGGCATGCTCCCTGACACGTTTTCCGGAGGTATAGGTCGGGAAGCGAGCTCGTTGGAGGGAGAACTGTGGTGCGACTCAAAACGGTCCAAAAGATGGCCGAAGCTTCCAACGAGTGGCGAACGCTCGTCCGGTGTCAGAAACCACTGGAAATGCACTTGCAGCGAAGGAAACGGGCTGAGCTCGAGGACTTCCGGTGCTCGTCCCAAGAAAACGCGAGCGGGAATGCCCCGGACTCAGTTTTCTCGTCCTGGGGTAAAAAGCGGTCCCCCGACGGTTTCTTCCCTTTGCTCCGTATTGGTCATAAGTCTTTCGATCTTCGGGTCTCGTGCTCCGAGGACTTCAACCCACACTCCTGGCATGCTCCCTGACACGTTTTCCGGAGGTATAGGTTGGGAAGCGAGCTCGTTGGAGGGAGAACTGTGGTGCGACCAAAAACGGTCCAAAAGATGGCCGAAGCTTCCAACGAGTGGCGAACGCTCGTCCGGTGTCAGAAACCACTGGAAATGCACTTGCAGCGAAGGAAACGGGCCGAGCTCGAGGACTTCCGGTGCTCGTCCCAAGAAAACGCGAGCGGGAATGCCCCGGACTCAGTTTTCTCGTCCTGGGGTAAAAAGTGGTCCCCCGACGGTTTCTTTCCTTTTGCTCCGTATTGGTCATAAGTCTTTCGATCTTCGGGTCTCGTGCTCCGAGGACTTCAACCCACACTCCTGGCATGCTCCCTGACACGTTTTCCGGAGGTATTGGTCGGGAAGCGAGCTCGTTGGAGGGAGAACTGTGGTGCGACCCAAAACGGTCCAAAAGATGGCCGAAGCTTCCAACGAGTGGCGAACGCTCGTCCGGTGTCAGAAACCACTGGAAATGCACTTGCAGCGAAGGAAACGGGCTGAGCTCGAGGACTTCCGGTGCTCGTCCCAAGAAAACGCGAGCGGGAATGCCCCGGACTCAGTTTTCTCGTCCTGGGGTAAAAAGCGGTCCCCCGACGGTTTCTTCCCTTTGCTCCGTATTGGTCATAAGTCTTTCGATCTTCGGGTCTCGTGCTCCGAGGACTTCAACCCACACTCCTGGCATGCTCCCTGACACGTTTTCCGGAGGTATAGGTCGGGAAGCGAGCTCGTTGGAGGGAGAACTGTGGTGCGACCCAAAACGGTCCAAAAGATGGCCGAAGCTTCCAACGAGTGGCGAACGCTCGTCCGGTGTCAGAAACCACTGGAAATGCACTTGCAGCGAAGGAAACGGGCTGAGCTCGAGGACTTCCGGTGCTCGTCCCAAGAAAACGCGAGCGGGAATGCCCCGGACTCAGTTTTCTCGTCCTGGGGTAAAAAGCGGTCCCCCGACGGTTTCTTCCCTTTGCTCCGTATTGGTCATAAGTCTTTCGATCTTCGGGTCTCGTGCTCCGAGGACTTCAACCCACACTCCTGGCATGCTCCCTGACACGTTTTCCGGAGGTATAGGTCGGGAAGCGAGCTCGTTGGAGGGAGAACTGTGGTGCGACCCAAAACGGTCCAAAAGATGGCCGAAGCTTCCAACGAGTGGCGAACGCTCGTCCGGTGTCAGAAACCACTGGAAATGCACTTGCAGCGAAGGAAACGGGCTGAGCTCGAGGACTTCCGGTGCTCGTCCCAAGAAAACGCGAGCGGGAATGCCCCGGACTCAGTTTTCTCGTCCTGGGGTAAAAAGCGGTCCCCCGACGGTTTCTTCCCTTTGCTCCGTATTGGTCATAAGTCTTTCGATCTTCAGGTCTCGTGCTCCGAGGACTTCAACCCACACTCCTGGCATGCTCCCTTACACGTTTTCCGGAGGTATAGGTCGGGAAGCGAGCTTGTTGGAGGGAGAACTGTGGTGCGACCCAAAACGGTCCAAAAGATGGCCGAAGCTTCCAACGAGTGGCGAACGCTCGTCCGGTGTCAGAAACCACTGGAAATGCACTTGCAGCGAAGGAAACGGGCTGAGCTCGAGGACTTCCGGTGCTCGTCCCAAGAAAACGCGAGCGGGAATGCCCCGGACTCAGTTTTCTCGTCCTGGGGTAAAAAGCGGTCCCCCGACGGTTTCTTCCCTTTGCTCCGTATTGGTCATAAGTCTTTCGATCTTCGAGTCTCGTGCTCCGAGGACTTCAACCCACACTCCTGGCATGCTCCCTGACACGTTTTCCGGAGGTATAGGTCGGGAAGCGAGCTCGTTGGAGGGAGAACTGTGGTGCGACCCAAAACGGTCCAAAAGATGGCCGAAGCTTCCAACGAGTGGCGAACGCTCGTCCGGTGTCAGAAACCACTGGAAATGCACTTGCAGCGAAGGAAACGGGCTGAGCTCGAGGACTTCCGGTGCTCGTCCCAAGAAAACGCGAGCGGGAATGCCCCGGACTCAGTTTTCTCGTCCTGGGGTAAAAAGCGGTCCCCCGACGGTTTCTTCCCTTTGCTCCGTATTGGTCATAAGTCTTTCGATCTTCGGGTCTCGTGCTCCGAGGACTTCAACCCACACTCCTGGCATGCTCCCTGACACGTTTTCCGGAGGTATAGGTCGGGAAGCGAGCTCGTTGGAGGGAGAACTGTGGTGCGACCCAAAACGGTCCAAAAGATGGCCGAAGCTTCCAACGAGTGGCGAACGCTCGTCCGGTGTCAGAAACCACTGGAAATGCACTTGCAGCGAAGGAAACGGGCTGAGCTCGAGGACTTCCGGTGCTCGTCCCAAGAAAACGCGAGCGGGAATGCCCCGGACTCAGTTTTCTCGTCCTGGGGTAAAAAGCGGTCCCCCGACGGTTTCTTCCCTTTGCTCCGTATTGGTCATAAGTCTTTCGATCTTCAGGTCTCGTGCTCCGAGGACTTCAACCCACACTCCTGGCATGCTCCCTTACACGTTTTCCGGAGGTATAGGTCGGGAAGCGAGCTTGTTGGAGGGAGAACTGTGGTGCGACCCAAAACGGTCCAAAAGATGGCCGAAGCTTCCAACGAGTGGCGAACGCTCGTCCGGTGTCAGAAACCACTGGAAATGCACTTGCAGCGAAGGAAACGGGCTGAGCTCGAGGACTTCCGGTGCTCGTCCCAAGAAAACGCGAGCGGGAATGCCCCGGACTCAGTTTTCTCGTCCTGGGGTAAAAAGCGGTCCCCCGACGGTTTCTTCCCTTTGCTCCGTATTGGTCATAAGTCTTTCGATCTTCGGGTCTCGTGCTCCGAGGACTTCAACCCACACTCCTGGCATGCTCCCTGACACGTTTTCCGGAGGTATAGGTCGGGAAGCGAGCTCGTTGGAGGGAGAACTGTGGTGCGACCCAAAACGGTCCAAAAGATGGCCGAAGCTTCCAACGAGTGGAGAACGCTCGTCCGGTGTCAGAAACCACTGGAAATGCACTTGCAGCGAAGGAAACGGGCTGAGCTCGAGGACTTCCGGTGCTCGTCCCAAGAAAACGCGAGCGGGAATGCCCCGGACTCAGTTTTCTCGTCCTGGGGTAAAAAGCGGTCCCCCGACGGTTTCTTCCCTTTGCTCCGTATTGGTCATAAGTCTTTCGATCTTCGGGTCTCGTGCTCCGAGGACTTCAACACACACTCCTGGCATGCTCCCTGACACGTTTTCCGGAGGTATAGGTCGGGAAGCGAGCTCGTTGGAGGGAGAACTGTGGTGCGACCCAAAACGGTCCAAAAGATGGCCGAAGCTTCCAACGAGTGGCGAACGCTCGTCCGGTGTCAGAAACCACTGGAAATGCACTTGCAGCGAAGGAAACGGGCTGAGCTCGAGGACTTCCGGTGCTCGTCCCAAGAAAACGCGAGCGGGAATGCCCCGGACTCAGTTTTCTCGTCCTGGGGTAAAAAGCGGTCCCCCGACGGTTTCTTCCCTTTGCTCCGTATTGGTCATAAGTCTTTCGATCTTCGGGTCTCGTGCTCCGAGGACTTCAACCCACACTCCTGGCATGCTCCCTGACACGTTTTCCGGAGGTATAGGTCGGGAAGCGAGCTCGTTGGAGGGAGAACTGTGGTGCGACCCAAAACGGTCCAAAAGATGGCCGAAGCTTCCAACGAGTGGCGAATGCTCGTCCGGTGTCAGAAACCACTGGAAATGCACTTGCAGCGAAGGAAACGGGCTGAGCTCGAGGACTTCCGGTGATCGTCCCAAGAAAACGCGAGCGGGAATGCCCCGGACTCAGTTTTCTCGTCCTGGGGTAAAAAGCGGTCCCCCGACGGTTTCTTCCCTTTGCTCCGTATTGGTCATAGGTCTTTCGATCTTCGGGTCTCGTGCTCTGAGGACTTCAACCCACACTCCTGGCATGCTCCCTGACACGTTTTCTGGAGGTATAGGTCGGGAAGCGAGCTCGTTGGAGGGAGAACTGTGGTGCGACCCAAAACGGTCCAAAAGATGGCCGAAGCTTCCAACGAGTGGCGAACGCTCGTCCGGTGTCAGAAACCACTGGAAATGCAATTGCAGCTAAGGAAACGGGCTGAGCTCGAGGACTTCCGGTGCTCGTCCAAATAAAACGCGAGCGGGAATGCCCCGGACTCAGTTTTCTCGTCCTGGGGTAAAAAGCGGTCCCCGACGGTTTCTTCCCTTTGCTTCGTATTGGTCATAAGTCTTTCGATCTTTGGGTCTCGTGCTCCGAGGACTTCAACCCACACTCCTGGCAAGCTCCCTGACACGTTTTCCGGAGGTATAGGTCGGGAAGCGAGCTCGTTGGAGGGAGAACTGTGGTGCGACCCAAAACGGTCCAAAAGATGGCCGAAGCTTCCAACGAGTGGCGAACGCTCGTCCGGTGTCAGAAACCACTGGAAATGCACTTGCAGCGAAGAAAATGGGCTGAGCTCGAGGACTTCCGGTGCTCGTCCCAAGAAAACGCGAGCGGGAATGCCCCGGACTCAGTTTTCTCGTCCTGGGGTAAAAAGCGGTCCCCCGACGGTTTCTTCCCTTTGCTCCGTATTGGTCATAAGTCTTTCGATCTTCGGGTCTCGTGCTCCGAGGACTTCAACCCACACTCCTGGCATGCTCCCTGACACGTTTTCCGGAGGTATAGGTCGGGAAGCGAGCTCGTTGGAGGGAGAACTGTGGTGCGACCCAAAACGGTCCAAAAGATGGCCGAAGCTTCCAACGAGTGGCGAACGCTCGTCCGGTGTCAGAAACCACTGGAAATGCACTTGCAGCGAAGGAAACGGGCTGAGCTCGAGGACTTCCGGTGCTCGTCCCAAGAAAACGCGAGCGGGAATGCCCCGGACTCAGTTTTCTCGTCCTGGGGTAAAAAGCGGTCCCCCGACGGTTTCTTCCCTTTGCTCCGTATTGGTCATAAGTCTTTCGATCTTCGGGTCTCGTGCTCCGAGGACTTCAACCCACACTCCTGGCATGCTCCCTGACACGTTTTCCGGAGGTATAGGTCGGGAAGCGAGCTCGTTGGAGGGAGAACTGTGGTGCGACCCAAAACGGTCCAAAAGATGGCCGAAGCTTCCAACGAGTGGCGAACGCTCGTCCGGTGTCAGAAACCACTGGAAATGCACTTGCAGCGAAGGAAACGGGCTGAGCTCGAGGACTTCCGGTGCTCGTCCCAAGAAAACGCGAGCGGGAATGCCCCGGACTCAGTTTTCTCGTCCTGGGGTAAAAAGCGGTCCCCCGACGGTTTCTTCCCTTTGCTCCGTATTGGTCATAAGTCTTTCGATCTTCGGGTCTCGTGCTCCGAGGACTTCAACCCACACTCCTGGCATGCTCCCTGACACGTTTTCCGGAGGTATAGGTCGGGAAGCGAGCTCGTTGGAGGGAGAACTGTGGTGCGACCCAAAACGGTCCAAAAGATGGCCGAAGCTTCCAACGAGTGGCGAACGCTCGTCCGGTGTCAGAAACCACTGGAAATGCACTTGCAGCGAAGGAAACGGGCTGAGCTCGAGGACTTCCGGTGCTCGTCCCAAGAAAACGCGAGCGGGAATGCCCCGGACTCAGTTTTCTCGTCCTGGGGTAAAAAGCGGTCCCCCGACGGTTTCTTCCCTTTGCTCCGTATTGGTCATAAGTCTTTCGATCTTCAGGTCTCGTGCTCCGAGGACTTCAACCCACACTCCTGGCATGCTCCCTTACACGTTTTCCGGAGGTATAGGTCGGGAAGCGAGCTTGTTGGAGGGAGAACTGTGGTGCGACCCAAAACGGTCCAAAAGATGGCCGAAGCTTCCAACGAGTGGCGAACGCTCGTCCGGTGTCAGAAACCACTGGAAATGCACTTGCAGCGAAGGAAACGGGCTGAGCTCGAGGACTTCCGGTGCTCGTCCCAAGAAAACGCGAGCGGGAATGCCCCGGACTCAGTTTTCTCGTCCTGGGGTAAAAAGCGGTCCCCCGACGGTTTCTTCCCTTTGCTCCGTATTGGTCATAAGTCTTTCGATCTTCGGGTCTCGTGCTCCGAGGACTTCAACCCACACTCCTGGCATGCTCCCTGACACGTTTTCCGGAGGTATAGGTCGGGAAGCGAGCTCGTTGGAGGGAGAACTGTGGTGCGACCCAAAACGGTCCAAAAGATGGCCGAAGCTTCCAACGAGTGGAGAACGCTCGTCCGGTGTCAGAAACCACTGGAAATGCACTTGCAGCGAAGGAAACGGGCTGAGCTCGAGGACTTCCGGTGCTCGTCCCAAGAAAACGCGAGCGGGAATGCCCCGGACTCAGTTTTCTCGTCCTGGGGTAAAAAGCGGTCCCCCGACGGTTTCTTCCCTTTGCTCCGTATTGGTCATAAGTCTTTCGATCTTCGGGTCTCGTGCTCCGAGGACTTCAACACACACTCCTGGCATGCTCCCTGACACGTTTTCCGGAGGTATAGGTCGGGAAGCGAGCTCGTTGGAGGGAGAACTGTGGTGCGACCCAAAACGGTCCAAAAGATGGCCGAAGCTTCCAACGAGTGGCGAACGCTCGTCCGGTGTCAGAAACCACTGGAAATGCACTTGCAGCGAAGGAAACGGGCTGAGCTCGAGGACTTCCGGTGCTCGTCCCAAGAAAACGCGAGCGGGAATGCCCCGGACTCAGTTTTCTCGTCCTGGGGTAAAAAGCGGTCCCCCGACGGTTTCTTCCCTTTGCTCCGTATTGGTCATAAGTCTTTCGATCTTCGGGTCTCGTGCTCCGAGGACTTCAACCCACACTCCTGGCATGCTCCCTGACACGTTTTCCGGAGGTATAGGTCGGGAAGCGAGCTCGTTGGAGGGAGAACTGTGGTGCGACCCAAAACGGTCCAAAAGATGGCCGAAGCTTCCAACGAGTGGCGAATGCTCGTCCGGTGTCAGAAACCACTGGAAATGCACTTGCAGCGAAGGAAACGGGCTGAGCTCGAGGACTTCCGGTGATCGTCCCAAGAAAACGCGAGCGGGAATGCCCCGGACTCAGTTTTCTCGTCCTGGGGTAAAAAGCGGTCCCCCGACAGTTTCTTCCCTTTGCTCCGTATTGGTCATAGGTCTTTCGATCTTCGGGTCTCGTGCTCTGAGGACTTCAACCCACACTCCTGGCATGCTCCCTGACACGTTTTCTGGAGGTATAGGTCGGGAAGCGAGCTCGTTGGAGGGAGAACTGTGGTGCGACCCAAAACGGTCCAAAAGATGGCCGAAGCTTCCAACGAGTGGCGAACGCTCGTCCGGTGTCAGAAACCACTGGAAATGCAATTGCAGCTAAGGAAACGGGCTGAGCTCGAGGACTTCCGGTGCTCGTCCAAATAAAACGCGAGCGGGAATGCCCCGGACTCAGTTTTCTCGTCCTGGGGTAAAAAGCGGTCCCCGACGGTTTCTTCCCTTTGCTTCGTATTGGTCATAAGTCTTTCGATCTTTGGGTCTCGTGCTCCGAGGACTTCAACCCACACTCCTGGCAAGCTCCCTGACACGTTTTCCGGAGGTATAGGTCGGGAAGCGAGCTCGTTGGAGGGAGAACTGTGGTGCGACCCAAAACGGTCCAAAAGATGGCCGAAGCTTCCAACGAGTGGCGAACGCTCGTCCGGTGTCAGAAACCACTGGAAATGCACTTGCAGCGAAGAAAATGGGCTGAGCTCGAGGACTTCCGGTGCTCGTCCCAAGAAAACGCGAGCGGGAATGCCCCGGACTCAGTTTTCTCGTCCTGGGGTAAAAAGCGGTCCCCCGACGGTTTCTTCCCTTTGCTCCGTATTGGTCATAAGTCTTTCGATCTTCGGGTCTCGTGCTCCGAGGACTTCAACCCACACTCCTGGCATGCTCCCTGACACGTTTTCCGGAGGTATAGGTCGGGAAGCGAGCTCGTTGGAGGGAGAACTGTTGTGCGACCCAAAACGGTCCAAAAGATGGCCGAAGCTTCCAACGAGTGGCGAACGCTCGTCCGGTGTCAGAAACCACTGGAAATGCACTTGCAGCGAAGGAAACGGGCTGAGCTCGAGGAATTCCGGTGCTCGTCCCAAGAAAACGCGAGCGGGAATGCCCCGGACTCAGTTTTCTCGTCCTGGGGTAAAAAGCGGTCCCCCGACGGTTTCTTCCCTTTGCTCCGTATTGGTCATAAGTCTTTCGATCTTCGGGTCTCGTGCTCCGAGGACTTCAACCCACACTCCTGGCATGCTCCCTGACACGTTTTCCGGAGGTATAGGTCAGGAAGCGAGCTCGTTGGAGGGAGAACTGTGGTGCGACCCAAAACGGTCCAAAAGATGGCCGAAGCTTCCAACGAGTGGCGAACGCTCGTCCGGTGTCAGAAACCACTGGAAACGCACTTGCAGCGAAGGAAACGGGCTGAGCTCGAGGACTTCCGGTGCTGGTCCCAAGAAAACGCGAGCGGGAATGCCCCGGACTCAGTTTTCTCGTCCTGGGGTAAAAAGCGGTCCCCCGACGGTTTCTTCCCTTTGCTCCGTATTGGTCATAAGTCTTTCGATCTTCGGGTCTCGTGCTCCGAGGACTTCAACCCACACTCCTGGCATGCTCCCTGACACGTTTTCCGGAGGTATAGGTCGGGAAGCGAGCTCGTTGGAGGGAGAACTGTGGTGCGACCCAAAACGGTCCAAAAGATGGCCGAAGCTTCCAACGAGTGGTGAACGCTCGTCCGGTGTCAGAAACCACTGGAAATGCACTTGCAGCTAAGGAAACGGGCTGAGCTCGAGGACTTCCGGTGCTCGTCCAAATAAAACGCGAGCGGGAATGCCCCGGACTCAGTTTTCTCGTCCTGGGGTAAAAAGCGGTCCCCGACGGTTTCTTCCCTTTGCTCCGTATTGGTCATAAGACTTTCGATCTTTGGGTCTCGTGCTCCGAGGACTTCAACCCACACTCCTGGCATGCTCCCTGACACGTTTTCCGGAGGTATAGGTCGGGAAGCGAGCTCGTTGGAGGGAGAACTGTGGTGCGACCCAAAACGGTCCAAAAGATGGCCGAAGCTTCCAACGAGTGGCGAACGCTCGTCCGGTGTCAGAAACCACTGGAAATGCACTTGCAGCGAAGAAAACGGGCTGAGCTCGAGGACTTCCGGTGCTCGTCCCAAGAAAACGCGAGCGGGAATGCCCCGGTCTCAGTTTTCTCGTCCTGGGGTAAAAAGCGGTCCCCCGACGGTTTCTTCCCTTTGCTCCGTATTGGTCATAAGTCTTTCGATCTTCGGGTCTCGTGCTCCGAGGACTTCAACCCACACTCCTGGCATGCTCCCTGACACGTTTTCCGGAGGTATAGGTCGGGAAGCGAGCTCGTTGGTGGGAGAACTGTGGTGCGACCCAAAACGGTCCAAAAGACGGCCGAAGCTTCCAACGAGTGGCGAACGCTGGTCCGGTGTCAGAAACCACTGGAAATGCACTTGCAGCGAAGGAAACGGGCTGAGCTCGAGGACTTCCAGTGCTCGTCCCAAGAAAACGCGAGCGGGAATGCCCCGGACTCAGTTTTCTCGTCCTGGGGTAAAAAGCGGTCCCCCGACGGTTTCTTCCCTTTGCTCCGTATTGGTCATAAGTCTTTCGATCTTCGGGTCTCGTGCTCCGAGGACTTCAACCCACACTCCTGGCATGCTCCCTGACACGTTTTCCGGAGGTATAGGTCGGGAAGCGAGCTCGTTGGTGGGAGAACTGTGGTGCGACCCAAAACGGTCCAAAAGACGGCCGAAGCTTCCAACGAGTGGCGAACGCTGGTCCGGTGTCAGAAACCACTGGAAATGCACTTGCAGCGAAGGAAACGGGCTGAGCTCGAGGACTTCCAGTGCTCGTCCCAAGAAAACGCGAGCGGGAATGCCCCGGACTCAGTTTTCTCGTCCTGGGGTAAAAAGCGGTCCCCCGACGGTTTCTTCCCTTTGCTCCGTATTGGTCATAAGTCTTTCGATCTTCGGGTCTCGTGCTCCGAGGACTTCAACCCACACTCCTGGCATGCTCCCTGACACGTTTTCCGGAGGTATAGGTCGGGAAGCGAGCTCGTTGGAGGGAGAACTGTGGTGCGACCCAAAACGGTCCAAAAGACGGCCGAAGCTTCCAACGAGTGGCGAACGCTCGTCCGGTGTCAGAAACCACTGGAAATCCACTTGCAGCGAATGAAACGGGCTGAGCTCGAGGACTTCCGGTGCTCGTCCCAAGAAAACGCGAGCGGGAATGCCCCGGACTCAGTTTTCTCGTCCTGGGGTAAAAAGCGATCCCCCGACGGTTTCTTCCCTTTGCTCCGTATTGGTCATAAGTCTTTCGATCTTCGGGTCTCGTGCTCCGAGGACTTCAACCCACACTCCTGGCATGCTCCCTGACACGTTTTCCGGAGGTATAGGTCGGGAAGCGAGCTCGTTGGAGGGAGAACTGTGGTGCGACCCAAAACGGTCCAAAAGATGGCCGAAGCTTCCAACGAGTGGCGAACGCTCGTCCGATGTCAGAAACATCTGGAAATGCACTTGCAGTGAAGGAAACGGGCTGAGCTCGAGGACTTCCGGTGCTCGTCCCAAGAAAACGCGAGCGGGAATGCCCAGGACTCAGTTTTCTCGTCCTGGGGTAAAATGCGGTCCCCCGACGGTTTCTTCCCTTTGCTCCGTATTGGTCATAAGTCTTTCGATCTTCGGGTCTCGTGCTCCGAGGACTTCAACCCACACTCCTGGCATGCTCCCTGACACGTTTTCCGGAGGTATAGGTCGGGAAGCGAGCTCGTTGGTGGGAGAACTGTGGTGCGACCCAAAACGGTCCAAAAGACGGCCGAAGCTTCCAACGAGTGGCGAACGCTGGTCCGGTGTCAGAAACCACTGGAAATGCACTTGCAGCGAAGGAAACGGGCTGTGCTCGAGGACTTCCAGTGCTCGTCCCAAGAAAACGCGAGCGGGAATGCCCCGGACTCAGTTTTCTCGTCCTGGGGTAAAAAGCGGTCCCCCGACGGTTTCTTCCCTTTGCTCCGTATTGGTCATAAGTCTTTCGATCTTCGGGTCTCGTGCTCCGAGGACTTCAACCCACACTCCTGGCATGCTCCCTGACACGTTTTCCGGAGGTATAGGTCGGGAAGCGAGCTCGTTGGTGGGAGAACTGTGGTGCGACCCAAAACGGTCCAAAAGACGGCCGAAGCTTCCAACGAGTGGCGAACGCTGGTCCGGTGTCAGAAACCACTGGAAATGCACTTGCAGCGAAGGAAACGGGCTGAGCTCGAGGACTTCCAGTGCTCGTCCCAAGAAAACGCGAGCGGGAATGCCCCGGACTCAGTTTTCTCGTCCTGGGGTAAAAAGCGGTCCCCCGACGGTTTCTTCCCTTTGCTCCGTATTGGTCATAAGTCTTTCGATCTTCGGGTCTCGTGCTCCGAGGACTTCAACCCACACTCCTGGCATGCTCCCTGACACGTTTTCCGGAGGTATAGGTCGGGAAGCGAGCTCGTTGGAGGGAGAACTGTGGTGCGACCCAAAACGGTCCAAAAGACGGCCGAAGCTTCCAACGAGTGGCGAACGCTCGTCCGGTGTCAGAAACCACTGGAAATCCACTTGCAGCGAATGAAACGGGCTGAGCTCGAGGACTTCCGGTGCTCGTCCCAAGAAAACGCGAGCGGGAATGCCCCGGACTCAGTTTTCTCGTCCTGGGGTAAAAAGCGATCCCCCGACGGTTTCTTCCCTTTGCTCCGTATTGGTCATAAGTCTTTCGATCTTCGGGTCTCGTGCTCCGAGGACTTCAACCCACACTCCTGGCATGCTCCCTGACACGTTTTCCGGAGGTATAGGTCGGGAAGCGAGCTCGTTGGAGGGAGAACTGTGGTGCGACCCAAAACGGTCCAAAAGATGGCCGAAGCTTCCAACGAGTGGCGAACGCTCGTCCGATGTCAGAAACATCTGCAAATGCACTTGCAGTGAAGGAAACGGGCTGAGCTCGAGGACTTCCGGTGCTCGTCCCAAGAAAACGCGAGCGGGAATGCCCAGGACTCAGTTTTCTCGTCCTGGGGTAAAATGCGGTCCCCCGACGGTTTCTTCCCTTTGCTCCGTATTGGTCATAAGTCTTTCGATCTTCGGGTCTCGTGCTCCGAGGACTTCAACCCACACTCCTGGCATGCTCCCTCACACGTTTTCCGGAGGTATAGGTCGGGAAGCGAGCTCGTTGGTGGGAGAACTGTGGTGCGACCCAAAACGGTCCAAAAGACGGCCGAAGCTTCCAACGAGTGGCGAACGCTGGTCCGGTGTCAGAAACCACTGGAAATGCACTTGCAGCGAAGGAAACGGGCTGTGCTCGAGGACTTCCAGTGCTCGTCCCAAGAAAACGCGAGCGGGAATGCCCCGGACTCAGTTTTCTCGTCCTGGGGTAAAAAGCGGTCCCCCGACGGTTTCTTCCCTTTGCTCCGTATTGGTCATAAGTCTTTCGATCTTCGGGTCTCGTGCTCCGAGGACTTCAACCCACACTCCTGGCATGCTCCCTGACACGTTTTCCGGAGGTATAGGTCGGGAAGCGAGCTCGTTGGAGGGAGAACTGTGGTGCGACCCAAAACGGTCCAAAAGACGGCCGAAGCTTCCAACGAGTGGCGAACGCTCGTCCGGTGTCAGAAACCACTGGAAATCCACTTGCAGCGAATGAAACGGGCTGAGCTCGAGGACTTCCGGTGCTCGTCCCAAGAAAACGCGAGCGGAAATGCCCCGGACTCAGTTTTCTCGTCCTGGGGTAAAAAGCGGTCCCCCGACGGTTTCTTCCCTTTGCTCCGTATTGGTCATAAGTCTTTCGATCTTCGGGTCTCGTGCTCCGAGGACTTCAACACACACTCCTGGCATGCTCCCTGACACGTTTTCCGGAGGTATAGGTCGGGAAGCGAGCTCGTTGGAGGGAGAACTGTGGTGCGACCCAGAACGGTCCAAAAGATGGCCGAAGCTTCCAACGAGTGGCGAACGCTCGTCCGGTGTCTGAAACCACTGGAAATGCACTTGCAGCGAAGGAAACGGGGTGAGCTCGAGGACTTCCGGTGCTCGTCCCAAGAAGACGCGAGCGGGAATGCCCCGGACTCAGTTTTCTCGTCCTGGGGTAAAATGCGGTCCCCCGACGGTTTCTTCCCTTTGCTCCGTATTGGTCATAAGTCTTTCGATCTTCGGGTCTCGTGCTCCGAGGACTTCAACCCACACTCCTGGCATGCTCCCTGACACGTTTTCTGGAGGTATAGGTCGGGAAGCGAGCTCGTTGGAGGGAGAACTGTGGTGCGACCCAAAACGGTCCAAAAGATGGCCGAAGCTTCCAACGAGTGGCGAACGCTCGTCCGATGTCAGAAACATCTGGAAATGCACTTGCAGCGAAGGAAACGGGCTGAGCTCGAGGACTTCCGGTGCTCGTCCCAAGAAAACGCGAGCGGGAATGCCCCGGACTCAGTTTTCTCGTCCTGGGGTAAAAAGCGGTCCCCGGACGGTTTCTTCCCTTTGCTCCGTATTGGTCATAAGTCTTTCGATCTTCGGGTCTCGTGCTCCGAGGACTTCAACCCACACTCCTGGCATGCTCCCTGACACGTTTTCCGGAGGTATAGGTCGGGAAGCGAGCTCGTTGGAGGGAGAACTGTGGTGCGACCCAAAACGGTCCAAAAGATGGCCGAAGCTTCCAACGAGTGGCGAACGCTCGTCCGGTGTCAGAAACCACTGGAAATGCACTTGCAGCGAAGGAAACGGGCTGAGCTCGAGGACTTCCGGTGCTCGTCCCAAGAAAACGCGAGCGGGAATGCCCCGGACTCAGTTTTCTCGTCCTGGGGTAAAAAGCGGTCCCCCGACGGTTTCTTCCCTTTGCTCCGTATTGGTCATAAGTCTTTCGATCTTCGGGTCTCGTGCTCCGAGGACTTCAACCCACACTCCTGGCATGCTCCCTGACACGTTTTCCGGAGGTATAAGTCGGGAAGCGAGCTCGTTGGAGGGAGAACTGTGGCGCGACCCAAAACGGTCCAAAAGACGGCCGAAGCTTCCAACGAGTGGCGAACGCTCGTCCGGTGTCAGAAACCACTGGAAATGCACTTGCAGCGAAGGAAACGGGCTGAGCTCGAGGACTTCCGGTGCTCGTCCCAAGAAAACGCGAGCGGGAATGCCCCGGACTCAGTTTTCTCGTCCTGGGGTAAAAAGCGGTCCCCCGACGGTTTCTTCCCTTTGCTCCGTATTGGTCATAAGTCTTTCGATCTTCGGGTCTCGTGCTCCGAGGACTTCAACCCACACTCCTGGCATGCTCCCTGACACGTTTTCTGGAGGTATAGGTCGGGAAGCGAGCTCGTTGGAGGGAGAACTGTGGTGCGACCCAAAACGGTCCAAAAGACGGCCGAAGATTCCAACGAGTGGCGAACGCTCGTCCGGTGTCAGAAACCACTGGAAATGCACTTGCAGCGAAGGAAACGGGCTGAGCTCGAGGACTTCCGGTGCTTGTCCCAAGAAAACGCGAGCGGGAATGCCCCGGACTCAGTTTTCTCGTCCTGGGGTAAAAAGCGGTCCCCCGACGGTTTCTTCCCTTTGCTCCGTATTGGTCATAAGTCTTTCGATCTTCGGGTCTCGTGCTCCGAGGACTTCAACCCACACTCCTGGCATGCTCCCTGACACGTTTTCTGGAGGTATAGGTCGGGAAGCGAGCTCGTTGGAGGGAGAACTGTGGTGCGACCCAAAACGGTCCAAAAGACGGCCGAAGATTCCAACGAGTGGCGAACGCTCGTCCGGTGTCAGAAACCACTAGAAATGCACTTGAAGCGAAGGAAACGGGCTGAGCTCGAGGACTTCCGTTGCTCGTCCCAAGAAAACGCGAGCGGGAATGCCCCGGACTCAGTTTTCTCGTCCTGGGGTAAAAAGCGGTCCCCCGACGGTTTCTTCCCTTTGCCCCGTATTGGTCATAAGTCTTTCGATCTTCGGGTCTCGTGCTCCGACGACTTCAACCCACACTTCTGGCATGCTCCCTGACACGTTTTCCGGAGGTATAGGTCGGGAAGCGAGCTCGTTGGAGGGAGAACTGTGGTGCGACCCGAAACGGTCCAAAAGATGGCCGAAGCTTCCAACTTGTGGCGAACGCTCGTCCGGTGTCAGAAACCACTGGAAATGCACTTGCAGCGAAGGAAACGGGCTGAGCTCGAGGACTTCCGGTGCTCGTCCCAAGAAAACGCGAGCGGGAATGCCCCGGACTCAGTTTTCTCGTCCTGGGGTAAAAAGCGGTCCCCCGACGGTTTCTTCCCTTTGCTCCGTATTGGTCATAAGTCTTTCGATCTTCGGGTCTCGTGCTCCGAGGACTTCAACCCACACTCCTGGCATGCTCCCTGACACGTTTTCCGGAGGTATAGGTCGGGAAGCGAGCTCGTTGGAGGGAGAACTGTGGTGCGACCCGAAACGGTCCAAAAGATGGCCGAAGCTTCCAACGAGTGGCGAACGCTCGTCCGGTGTCAGAAACCACTGGAAATGCACTTGCAGCGAAGGAAATGGGCTGAGCTCGAGGACTTCCGGTGCTCGTCCCAAGAAAACGCGAGCGGGAATGCCCCGGACTCAGTTTTCTCGTCCTGGGGTAAAAAGCGGTCCCCCGACGGTTTCTTCCCTTTGCTCCGTATTGGTCATAAGTCTTTCGATCTTCGGGTCTCCTGCTCCGACGACTTCAACCCACACTCCTGGCATGCTCCCTGACACGTTTTCCGGAGGTATAGGTCGGGAAGCGAGCTCGTTGGTGGGAGAACTGTGGTGCGACCCGAAACGGTCCAAAAGATGGCCGAAGCTTCCAACTTGTGGCGAACGCTCGTCCGGTGTCAGAAACCACTGGAAATGCACTTGCAGCGAAGGAAACGGGCTGAGCTCGAGGACTTCCGGTGCTCGTCCCAAGAAAACGCGAGCGGGAATGCCCCGGACTCAGTTTTCTCGTCCTGGGGTAAAAAGCGGTCCCCCGACGGTTTCTTCCCTTTGCTCCGTATTGGTCATAAGTCTTTCGATCTTCGGGTCTCCTGCTCCGAGGACTTCAACCCACACTTCTGGCATGCTCCCTGACACGTTTTCCGGAGGTATAGGTCGGGAAGCGAGCTCGTTGGAGGGAGAACTGTGGTGCGACCCAAAACGGTCCAAAAGACGGCCGAAGCTTCCAACGAGTGGCGAACGCTCGTCCGGTGTCAGAAACCACTGGAAATGCACTTGCAGCGAAGGAAACGGGCTGAGCTCGAGGACTTCCGGTGCTCGTCCCAAGAAAACGCGAGCGGGAATGCCCCGGACTCAGTTTTCTCGTCCTGGGGTAAAAAGCGGTCCCCCGACGGTTTCTTCCCTTTGCTCCGTATTGGTCATAAGTCTTTCGATCTTCGGGTCTCGTGCTCCGAGGACTTCAACACACACTCCTGGCATGCTCCCTGACACGTTTTCCGGAGGTATAGGTCGGGAAGCGAGCTCGTTGGAGGGAGAACTGTGGTGCGACCCAAAACGGTCCAAAAGATGGCCGAAGCTTCCAACGAGTGGCGAACGCTCGTCCGGTGTCAGAAACCACTGGAAATGCACTTGCAGCGAAGGAAACGGGCTGAGCTCGAGGACTTCCGGTGCTCGTCCCAAGAAAACGCGACCGGGAATGCCCCGGACTCAGTTTTCTCGTCCTGGGGTAAAAAGCGGTCCCCCGACGGTTTCTTCCCTTTGCTCCGTATTGGTCATAAGTCTTTCGATCTTCGGGTCTCGTGCTCCGAGGACTTCAACACACACTCCTGGCATGCTCCCTGACACGTTTTCCGGAGGTATAGGTCGGGAAGCGAGCTCGTTGGAGGGAGAACTGTGGTGCGACCCAAAACGGTCGAAAAGATGGCCGAAGCTTCCAACGAGTGGCGAACGCTCGTCCGGTGTCAGAAACCACTGGAAATGCACTTGCAGCGAAGGAAACGGGCTGAGCTCGAGGACTTCCGGTGCTCGTCCCAAGAAAACGCGAGCGGGAATGCCCCGGACTCAGTTTTCTCGTCCTGGGGTAAAAAGCGGTCCCCCGACGGTTTCTTCCCTTTGCTCCGTATTGGTCATAAGTCTTTCGATCTTCGGGTCTCGTGATCCGAGGACTTCAACCCACACTCCTGGCATGCTCCCTGACACGTTTTCCGGAGGTATAGGTCGGGAAGCGAGCTCGTTGGAGGGAGAACTGTGGTGCGACCCAAAACGGTCCAAAAGATGGCCGAAGCTTCCAACGAGTGGCGAACGCTCGTCCGGTGTCAGAAACCACTGGAAATGCACTTGCAGCAAAGGAAACGGGCTGAGCTCGAGGACTTCCGGTGCTCGTCCCAAGAAAACGCGAGCGGGAATGCCCCGGACTCAGTTTTCTCGTCCTGGGGTAAAAAGCGGTCCCCCGACGGTTTCTTCCCTTTGCTCCGTATTGGTCATAAGTCTTTCGATCTTCGGGTCTCGTGCTCCGAGGACTTCAACCCACACTCCTGGCATGCTCCCTGACACGTTTTCCGGAGGTATAGGTCGGGAAGCGAGCTCGTTGGAGGGAGAACTGTGGTGCGACCCAAAACGGTCCAAAAGATGGCCGAAGCTTCCAACGAGTGGCGAACGCTTGTCCGGTGTCAGAAACCACTGGAAATGCACTTGCAGCGAAGGAAACGGGCTGAGCTCAAGGACTTCCGGTGCTCGTCCCAAGAAAACGCGAGCGGGAATGCCCCGGACTCAGTTTTCTCGTCCTGGGGTAAAAAGCGGTCCCCCGACGGTTTCTTCCCTTTGCTCCGTATTGGTCATAAGTCTTTCGATCTTCGGGTCTCGTGCTCCGAGGACTTCAACCCACACTCCTGGCATGCTCCCTGACACGTTTTCTAGAGGTATAGGTCGGGAAGCGAGCTCGTTGGAGGGAGAACTGTGGTGCGACCCAAAACGGTCCAAAAGACGGCCGAAGATTCCAACGAGTGGCGAACGCTCGTCCGGTGTCAGAAACCACTGGAAATGCACTTGCAGCGAAGGAAACGGGCTGAGCTCGAGGACTTCCGGTGCTTGTCCCAAGAAAACGCGAGCGGGAATGCCCCGGACTCAGTTTTCTCGTCCTGGGGTAAAAAGCGGTCCCCCGACGGTTTCTTCCCTTTGCTCCGTATTGGTCATAAGTCTTTCGATCTTCGGGTCTCGTGCTCCGAGGACTTCAACCCACACTCCTGGCATGCTCCCTGACACGTTTTCTAGAGGTATAGGTCGGGAAGCGAGCTCGTTGGAGGGAGAACTGTGGTGCGACCCAAAACGGTCCAAAAGACGGCCGAAGATTCCAACGAGTGGCGAACGCTCGTCCGGTGTCAGAAACCACTGGAAATGCACTTGCAGCGAAGGAAACGGGCTGAGCTCGAGGACTTCCGTTGCTCGTCCCAAGAAAACGCGAGCGGGAATGCCCCGGACTCAGTTTTCTCGTCCTGGGGTAAAAAGCGGTCCCCCGACGGTTTCTTCCCTTTGCTCCGTATTGGTCATAAGTCTTTCGATCTTCGGGTCTCGTGCTCCGACGACTTCAACCCACACTCCTGGCATGCTCCCTGACACGTTTTCCGGAGGTATAGGTCGGGAAGCGAGCTCGTTGGAGGGAGAACTGTGGTGCGACCCGAAACGGTCCAAAAGATGGCCGAAGCTTCCAACTTGTGGCGAACGCTCGTCCGGTGTCAGAAACCACTGGAAATGCACTTGCAGCGAAGGAAACGGGCTGAGCTCGAGGACTTCCGGTGCTCGTCCCAAGAAAACGCGAGCGGGAATGCCCCGGACTCAGTTTTCTCGTCCTGGGGTAAAAAGCGGTCCCCCGACGGTTTCTTCCCTTTGCTCCGTATTGGTCATAAGTCTTTCGATCTTCGGGTCTCGTGCTCCGAGGACTTCAACCCACACTCCTGGCATGCTCCCTGACACGTTTTCCGGAGGTATAGGTCGGGAAGCGAGCTCGTTGGAGGGAGAACTGTGGTGCGACCCGAAACGGTCCAAAAGATGGCCGAAGCTTCCAACGAGTGGCGAACGCTCGTCCGGTGTCAGAAACCACTGGAAATGCACTTGCAGCGAAGGAAATGGGCTGAGCTCGAGGACTTCCGGTGCTCGTCCCAAGAAAACGCGAGCGGGAATGCCCCGGACTCAGTTTTCTCGTCCTGGGGTAAAAAGCGGTCCCCCGACGGTTTCTTACCTTTGCTCCGTATTGGTCATAAGTCTTTCGATCTTCGGGTCTCGTGCTCCGACGACTTCAACCCACACTCCTGGCATGCTCCCTGACACGTTTTCCGGAGGTATAGGTCGGGAAGTGAGCTCGTTGGAGGGAGAACTGTGGTGCGACCCGAAACGGTCCAAAAGATGGCCGAAGCTTCCAACTTGTGGCGAACGCTCGTCCGGTGTCAGAAACCACTGGAAATGCACTTGCAGCGAAGGAAACGGGCTGAGCTCGAGGACTTCCGGTGCTCGTCCCAAGAAAACGCGAGCGGGAATGCCCCGGACTCAGTTTTCTCGTCCTGGGGTAAAAAGCGGTCCCCCGACGGTTTCTTCCCTTTGCTCCGTATTGGTCATAAGTCTTTCGATCTTCGGGTCTCCTGCTCCGAGGACTTCAACCCACACTCCTGGCATGCTCCCTGACACGTTTTCCGGAGGTATAGGTCGGGAAGCGAGCTCGTTGGAGGGAGAACTGTGGTGCGACCCGAAACGGTCCAAAAGATGGCCGAAGCTTCCAACTTGTGGCGAACGCTCGTCCGGTGTCAGAAACCACTGGAAATGCACTTGCAGCGAAGGAAACGGGCTGAGCTCGAGGACTTCCGGTGCTCGTCCCAAGAAAACGCGAGCGGGAATGCCCCGGACTCAGTTTTCTCGTCCTGGGGTAAAAAGCGGTCCCCCGACGGTTTCTTCCCTTTGCTCCGTATTGGTCATAAGTCTTTCGATCTTCGGGTCTCGTGCTCCGAGGACTTCAACCCACACTCCTGGCATGCTCCCTGACACGTTTTCCGGAGGTATAGGTCGGGAAGCGAGCTCGTTGGAGGGAGAACTGTGGTGCGACCCAAAACGGTCCAAAAGATGGCCGAAGCTTCCAACGAGTGGCGAACGCTCGTCCGGTGTCAGAAACCACTGGAAATGCACTTGCAGCGAAGGAAACGGGCTGAGCTCGAGGACTTCTGGTGCTCGTCCCAAGAAAATGCGAGCGGGAATGCCCCGGACTCAGTTTTCTCGTCCTGGGGTAAAAAGCGGTCCCCCGACGGTTTCTTCCCTTTGCTCCGTATTGGTCATAAGTCTTTCGATCTTCGGGTCTCGTGCTCCGAGGACTTCAACCCACACTCTTGGCATGCTCCCTGACACGTTTTCCGGAGGTATAGGTCGGGAAGCGAGCTCGTTGGAGGGAGAACTGTGGTGCGACCCAAAACGGTCCAAAAGATGGCCGAAGCTTCCAACGAGTGGCGAACGCTCGTCCGGTGTCAGAAACCACTGGAAATGCACTTGCAGCGAAGGAAACGGGCTGAGCTCGAGGACTTCCGGTGCTCGTCCCAAGAAAACGCGAGCGGGAATGCCCCGGACTCAGTTTTCTCGTCCTGGGGTAAAAAGCGGTCCCCCGACGGTTTCTTCCCTTTGCTCCGTATTGGTCATAAGTCTTTCGATCTTCGGGTCTCGTGCTCCGAGGACTTCAACCCACACTCCTGGCATGCTCCCTGACACGTTTTCCGGTGGTATAGGTCGGGAAGCGAGCTCGTTGGAGGGAGAACTGTGGTGCGACCCAAAACGGTCCAAAAGATGGCCGAAGCTTCCAACGAGTGGCGAACGCTCGTCCGGTGTCAGAAACCACTGGAAATGCATTTGCAGCGAAGGAAACGGGCTGAGCTCGAGGACTTCCGGTGCTCGTCCCAAGAAAACGCGAGCGGGAATGCCCCGGACTCAGTTTTCTCGTCCTGGGGTAAAAAGCGGTCCCCCGACCGTTTCTTCCCTTTGCTCCGTATTGGTCATAAGTCTTTCGATCTTCGGGTCTCGTGCTCCGAGGACTTCAACCCACACTCCTGGCATGCTCCTGACACGTTTTCCGGAGGTATAGGTCGGGAAGCGAGCTCGTTAGAGGGAGAACTGTGGTGCGACCCAAAACGGTCCAAAAGATGGCCGGAGCTTCCAACGAGTGGCGAACGCTCGTCCGGTGTCAGAAACCACTGGAAATGCACTTGCAGCGAAGGAAACGGGCTGAGCTCGAGGACTTCCGGTGCTCGTCCCAAGAAAACGCGAGCGGGAATGCCCCGGACTCAGTTTTCTCGTCCTGGGGTAAAAAGCGGTCCCCCGACCGTTTCTTCCCTTTGCTCCGTATTGGTCATAAGTCTTTCGATCTTCGGGTCTCGTGCTCCGAGGACTTCAACCCACACTCCTGGCATGCTCCCTGACACGTTTTCCGGAGGTATAGGTCGGGAAGCGAGCTCGTTGGAGTGAGAACTGTGGTGCGACCCAAAACGGTCCAAAAGATGGCCGAAGCTTCCAACGAGTAGCGAACGCTCGTCTGGTGTCAGAAACCACTGGAAATGCACTTGCAGCGAAGGAAACGGGCTGAGCTCGAGGACTTCCGGTGCTCGTCCCAAGAAAACGCGAGCGGGAATGCCCCGGACTCAGTTTTCTCGTCCTGGGGTAAAAAGCGGTCCCCCGACGGTTTCTTCCCTTTGCTCCGTATTGGTCATAAGTCTTTCGATCTTCGGGTCTCGTGCTCCGAGGACTTCAACCCACACTCCTGGCATGCTCCCTGACACGTTTTCCGGAGGTATAGGTCGGGAAGCGAGCTCGTTGGAGGGAGAACTGTTGTGCGACCCAAAACGGTCCAAAAGATGGCCGAAGCTTCCAACGAGTGGCGAACGCTCGTCCGGTGTCAGAAACCACTGGAAATGCACTTGCAGCGAAGGAAACGGGCTGAGCTCGAGGACTTCCGGTGCTCGTCCCAAGAAAACGCGAGCGGGAATGCCCCGGACTCAGTTTTCTCGTCCTGGGGTAAAAAGCGGTCCCCCGACGGTTTCTTCCCTTTGCTCCGTATTGGTCATAAGTCTTTCGATCTTCGGGTCTCGTGCTCCGAGGACTTCAACCCACACTCCTGGCATGCTCCCTGACACGTTTCCGGAGGTATAGGTCGGGAAGCGAGCTCGTTGGAGGGAGAACTGTGGTGCGACCCAAAACGGTCCAAAAGATGGCCGAAGCTTCCAACGAGTGGCGAACGCTCGTCCGGTGTCAGAAACCACTGGAAATGCACTTGCAGCGAAGGAAACGGGCTGAGCTCGAGGACTTCCGGTGCTCGTCCCAAGAAAACGCGAGCGGGAATGCCCCGGACTCAGTTTTCTCGTCCTGGGGTAAAAAGCGGTCCCCCGACGGTTTCTTCCCTTTGCTCCGTATTGGTCATAAGTCTTTCGATCTTCGGGTCTCGTGCTCCGAGGACTTCAACCCACACTCCTGGCATGCTCCCTGACACGTTTTCCGGAGGTATAGGTCGGGAAGCGAGCTCGTTGGAGGGAGAACTGTGGTGCGACCCAAAACGGTCCAAAAGATGGCCGAAGCTTCCAACGAGTGGCGAACGCTCGTCCGGTGTCAGAAACCACTGGAATTGCACTTGCAGCGAAGGAAACGGGCTGAGCTCGAGGACTTCCGGTGCTCGTCCCAAGAAAACGCGAGCGGGAATGCCCCGGACTCTGTTTTCTCGTCCTGGGGTAAAAAGCGGTCCCCCGACGGTTTCTTCCCTTTGCTCCGTATTGGTCATAAGTCTTTCGATCTTCGGGTCTCGTGCTCCGAGGACTTCAACCCACACTCCTGGCATGCTCCCTGACACGTTTTCCGGTGGTATAGGTCGGGAAGCGAGCTCGTTGGAGGGAGAACTGTGGTGCGACCCAAAACGGTCCAAAAGATGGCCGAAGCTTCCAACGAGTGGCGAACGCTCGTCCGGTGTCAGAAACCACTGGAAATGCACTTGCAGCGAAGGAAACGGGCTGAGCTCGAGGACTTCCGGTGCTCGTCCCAAGAAAACGCGAGCGGGAATGCCCCGGACTCAGTTTTCTCGTCCTGGGGTAAAAAGCGGTCCCCCGACGGTTTCTTCCCTTTGCTCCGTATTGGTCATAAGTCTTTCGATCTTCGGGTCTCGTGCTCCGAGGACTTCAACCCACACTCCTGGCATGCTCCCTGACACGTTTTCCGGTGGTATAGGTCGGGAAGCGAGCTCGTTGGAGGGAGAACTGTGGTGCGACCCAAAACGGTCCAAAAGATGGCCGAGGCTTCCAACGAGTGGCGAACGCTCGTCCGGTGTCAGAAACCACTGGAAATGCACTTGCAGCGAAGGAAACGGGCTGAGCTCGAGGACTTCCGGTGCTCGTCCCAAGAAAACGCGAGCGGGAATGCCCCGGACTCAGTTTTCTCGTCCTGGGGTAAAAAGCGGTCCCCCGACGGTTTCTTCCCTTTGCTCCGTATTGGTCATAAGTCTTTCGATCTTCGGGTCTCGTGCTCCGAGGACTTCAACCCACACTCCTGGCATGCTCCCTGACACGTTTTCCGGAGGTATAGGTCGGGAAGCAAGCTCGTTGGAGTGAGAACTGTGGTGCGACCCAAAACGGTCCAAAAGATGGCCGAAGCTTCCAACGAGTAGCGAACGCTCGTCTGGTGTCAGAAACCACTGGAAATGCACTTGCAGCGAAGGAAACGGGCTGAGCTCGAGGACTTCCGGTGCTCGTCCCAAGAAAACGCGAGCGGGAATGCCCCGGACTCAGTTTTCTCGTCCTGGGGTAAAAAGCGGTCCCCCGACGGTTTCTTCCCTTTGCTCCGTATTGGTCATAAGTCTTTCGATCTTCGGGTCTCGTGCTCCGAGGACTTCAACCCACACTCCTGGCATGCTCCCTGACACGTTTTCCGGAGGTATAGGTCGGGAAGCGAGCTCGTTGGAGGGAGAACTGTTGTGCGACCCAAAACGGTCCAAAAGATGGCCGAAGCTTCCAACGAGTGGCGAACGCTCGTCCGGTGTCAGAAACCACTGGAAATGCACTTGCAGCGAAGGAAACGGGCTGAGCTCGAGGACTTCCGGTGCTCGTCCCAAGAAAACGCGAGCGGGAATGCCCCGGACTCAGTTTTCTCGTCCTGGGGTAAAAAGCGGTCCCCCGACGGTTTCTTCCCTTTGCTCCGTATTGGTCATAAGTCTTTCGATCTTCGGGTCTCGTGCTCCGAGGACTTCAACCCACACTCCTGGCATGCTCCCTGACACGTTTTCCGGAGGTATAGGTCGGGAAGCGAGCTCGTTGGAGGGAGAACTGTGGTGCGACCCAAAACGGTCCAAAAGATGGCCGAAGCTTCCAACGAGTGGCGAACGCTCGTCCGGTGTCAGAAACCACAGGAAATGCACTTGCAGCGAAGGAAACGGGCTGAGCTCGAGGACTTCCGGTGCTCGTCCCAAGAAAACGCGAGCGGGAATGCCCCGGACTCAGTTTTCTCGTCCTGGGGTAAAAAGCGGTCCCCCGACGGTTTCTTCCCTTTGCTCCGTATTGGTCATAAGTCTTTCGATCTTCGGGTCTCGTGCTCCGAGGACTTCAACCCACACTCCTGGCATGCTCCCTGACACGTTTTCCGGAGGTATAGGTCGGGAAGCGAGCTCGTTGGAGGGAGAACTGTGGTGCGACCCAAAACGGTCCAAAAGATGGCCGAAGCTTCCAACGAGTGGCGAACGCTCGTCCGGTGTCAGAAACCACTGGAAATGCACTTGCAGCGAAGGAAACGGGCTGAGCTCGAGGACTTCCGGTGCTCGTCCCAAGAAAACGCGAGCGGGAATGCCCCGGACTCAGTTTTCTCGTCCTGGGGTAAAAAGCGGTCCCCCGACCGTTTCTTCCCTTTGCTCCGTATTGGTCATAAGTCTTTCGATCTTCGGGTCTCGTGCTCCGAGGACTTCAACCCACACTCCTGGCATGCTCCCTGACACGTTTTCCGGAGGTATAGGTCGGGAAGCGAGCTCGTTGGAGGGAGAACTGTGGTGCGACCCAAAACGGTCCAAAAGATGGCCGAGGCTTCCAACGAGTGGCGAACGCTCGTCCGGTGTCAGAAACCACTGGAAATGCACTTGCAGCGAAGGAAACGGGCTGAGCTCGAGGACTTCCGGTGCTCGTCCCAAGAAAACGCGAGCGGGAATGCCCCGGACTCAGTTTTCTCGTCCTGGGGTAAAAAGCGGTCCCCCGACGGTTTCTTCCCTTTGCTCCGTATTGGTCATAAGTCTTTCGATCTTCGGGTCTCGTGCTCCGAGGACTTCAACCCACACTCCTGGCATGCTCCCTGACACGTTTTCCGGAGGTATAGGTCGGGAAGCAAGCTCGTTGGAGTGAGAACTGTGGTGCGACCCAAAACGGTCCAAAAGATGGCCGAAGCTTCCAACGAGTAGCGAACGCTCGTCTGGTGTCAGAAACCACTGGAAATGCACTTGCAGCGAAGGAAACGGGCTGAGCTCGAGGACTTCCGGTGCTCGTCCCAAGAAAACGCGAGCGGGAATGCCCCGGACTCAGTTTTCTCGTCCTGGGGTAAAAAGCGGTCCCCCGACGGTTTCTTCCCTTTGCTCCGTATTGGTCATAAGTCTTTCGATCTTCGGGTCTCGTGCTCCGAGGACTTCAACCCACACTCCTGGCATGCTCCCTGACACGTTTTCCGGAGGTATAGGTCGGGAAGCGAGCTCGTTGGAGGGAGAACTGTTGTGCGACCCAAAACGGTCCAAAAGATGGCCGAAGCTTCCAACGAGTGGCGAACGCTCGTCCGGTGTCAGAAACCACTGGAAATGCACTTGCAGCGAAGGAAACGGGCTGAGCTCGAGGACTTCCGGTGCTCGTCCCAAGAAAACGCGAGCGGGAATGCCCCGGACTCAGTTTTCTCGTCCTGGGGTAAAAAGCGGTCCCCCGACGGTTTCTTCCCTTTGCTCCGTATTGGTCATAAGTCTTTCGATCTTCGGGTCTCGTGCTCCGAGGACTTCAACCCACACTCCTGGCATGCTCCCTGACACGTTTTCCGGAGGTATAGGTCGGGAAGCGAGCTCGTTGGAGGGAGAACTGTGGTGCGACCCAAAACGGTCCAAAAGATGGCCGAAGCTTCCAACGAGTGGCGAACGCTCGTCCGGTGTCAGAAACCACAGGAAATGCACTTGCAGCGAAGGAAACGGGCTGAGCTCGAGGACTTCCGGTGCTCGTCCCAAGAAAACGCGAGCGGGAATGCCCCGGACTCAGTTTTCTCGTCCTGGGGTAAAAAGCGGTCCCCCGACGGTTTCTTCCCTTTGCTCCGTATTGGTCATAAGTCTTTCGATCTTCGGGTCTCGTGCTCCGAGGACTTCAACCCACACTCCTGGCATGCTCCCTGACACGTTTTCCGGAGGTATAGGTCGGGAAGCGAGCTCGTTGGAGGGAGAACTGTGGTGCGACCCAAAACGGTCCAAAAGATGGCCGAAGCTTCCAACGAGTGGCGAACGCTCGTCCGGTGTCAGAAACCACTGGAAATGCACTTGCAGCGAAGGAAACGGGCTGAGCTCGAGGACTTCCGGTGCTCGTCCCAAGAAAACGCGAGCGGGAATGCCCCGGACTCAGTTTTCTCGTCCTGGGGTAAAAAGCGGTCCCCCGACCGTTTCTTCCCTTTGCTCCGTATTGGTCATAAGTCTTTCGATCTTCGGGTCTCGTGCTCCGAGGACTTCAACCCACACTCCTGGCATGCTCCCTGACACGTTTTCCGGAGGTATAGGTCGGGAAGCGAGCTCGTTGGAGGGAGAACTGTGGTGCGACCCAAAACGGTCCAAAAGATGGCCGAAGCTTCCAACGAGTGGCGAACGCTCGTCCGGTGTCAGAAACCACTGGAAATGCACTTGCAGCGAAGGAAACGGGCTGAGCTCGAGGACTTCCGGTGCTCGTCCCAAGAAAACGCGAGCGGGAATGCCCCGGACTCAGTTTTCTCGTCCTGGGGTAAAAAGCGGTCCCCCGACGGTTTCTTCCCTTTGCTCCGTATTGGTCATAAGTCTTTCGATCTTCGGGTCTCGTGCTCCGAGGACTTCAACCCACACTCCTGGCATGCTCCCTGACACGTTTTCCGGAGGTATAGGTCGGGAAGCGAGCTCGTTGGAGGGAGAACTGTGGTGCGACCCAAAACGGTCCAAAAGATGGCCGAAGCTTCCAACGAGTGGCGAACGCTCGTCCGGTGTCAGAAACCACTGGAATTGCACTTGCAGCGAAGGAAACGGGCTGAGCTCGAGGACTTCTGGTGCTCGTCCCAAGAAAACGCGAGCGGGAATGCCCCGGACTCTGTTTTCTCGTCCTGGGGTAAAAAGCGGTCCCCCGACGGTTTCTTCCCTTTGCTCCGTATTGGTCATAAGTCTTTCGATCTTCGGGTCTCGTGCTCCGAGGACTTCAACCCACACTCCTGGCATGCTCCCTGACACGTTTTCCGGTGGTATAGGTCAGGAAGCGAGCTCGTTGGAGGGAGAACTGTGGTGCGACCCAAAACGGTCCAAAAGATGGCCGAAGCTTCCAACGAGTGGCGAACGCTCGTCCGGTGTCAGAAACCACTGGAAATGCACTTGCAGCGAAGGAAACGGGCTGAGCTCGAGGACTTCCGGTGCTCGTCCCAAGAAAACGCGAGCGGGAATGCCCCGGACTCAGTTTTCTCGTCCTGGGGTAAAAAGCGGTCCCCCGACGGTTTCTTCCCTTTGCTCCGTATTGGTCATAAGTCTTTCGATCTTCGGGTCTCGTGCTCCGAGGACTTCAACCCACACTCCTGGCATGCTCCCTGACACGTTTTCCGGTGGTATAGGTCGGGAAGCGAGCTCGTTGGAGGGAGAACTGTGGTGCGACCCAAAACGGTCCAAAAGATGGCCGAGGCTTCCAACGAGTGGCGAACGCTCGTCCGGTGTCAGAAACCACTGGAAATGCACTTGCAGCGAAGGAAACGGGCTGAGCTCGAGGACTTCCGGTGCTCGTCCCAAGAAAACGCGAGCGGGAATGCCCCGGACTCAGTTTTCTCGTCCTGGGGTAAAAAGCGGTCCCCCGACGGTTTCTTCCCTTTGCTCCGTATTGGTCATAAGTCTTTCGATCTTCGGGTCTCGTGCTCCGAGGACTTCAACCCACACTCCTGGCATGCTCCCTGACACGTTTTCCGGAGGTATAGGTCGGGAAGCGAGCTCGTTGGAGTGAGAACTGTGGTGCGACCCAAAACGGTCCAAAAGATGGCCGAAGCTTCCAACGAGTAGCGAACGCTCGTCTGGTGTCAGAAACCACTGGAAATGCACTTGCAGCGAAGGAAACGGGCTGAGCTCGAGGACTTCCGGTGCTCGTCCCAAGAAAACGCGAGCGGGAATGCCCCGGACTCAGTTTTCTCGTCCTGGGGTAAAAAGCGGTCCCCCGACGGTTTCTTCCCTTTGCTCCGTATTGGTCATAAGTCTTTCGATCTTCGGGTCTCGTGCTCCGAGGACTTCAACCCACACTCCTGGCATGCTCCCTGACACGTTTTCCGGAGGTATAGGTCGGGAAGCGAGCTCGTTGGAGGGAGAACTGTTGTGCGACCCAAAACGGTCCAAAAGATGGCCGAAGCTTCCAACGAGTGGCGAACGCTCGTCCGGTGTCAGAAACCACTGGAAATGCACTTGCAGCGAAGGAAACGGGCTGAGCTCGAGGACTTCCGGTGCTCGTCCCAAGAAAACGCGAGCGGGAATGCCCCGGACTCAGTTTTCTCGTCCTGGGGTAAAAAGCGGTCCCCCGACGGTTTCTTCCCTTTGCTCCGTATTGGTCATAAGTCTTTCGATCTTCGGGTCTCGTGCTCCGAGGACTTCAACCCACACTCCTGGCATGCTCCCTGACACGTTTTCCGGTGGTATAGGTCGGGAAGCGAGCTCGTTGGAGGGAGAACTGTGGTGCGACCCAAAACGGTCCAAAAGATGGCCGAGGCTTCCAACGAGTGGCGAACGCTCGTCCGGTGTCAGAAACCACTGGAAATGCACTTGCAGCGAAGGAAACGGGCTGAGCTCGAGGACTTCCGGTGCTCGTCCCAAGAAAACGCGAGCGGGAATGCCCCGGACTCAGTTTTCTCGTCCTGGGGTAAAAAGCGGTCCCCCGACGGTTTCTTCCCTTTGCTCCGTATTGGTCATAAGTCTTTCGATCTTCGGGTCTCGTGCTCCGAGGACTTCAACCCACACTCCTGGCATGCTCCCTGACACGTTTTCCGGAGGTATAGGTCGGGAAGCGAGCTCGTTGGAGTGAGAACTGTGGTGCGACCCAAAACGGTCCAAAAGATGGCCGAAGCTTCCAACGAGTAGCGAACGCTCGTCTGGTGTCAGAAACCACTGGAAATGCACTTGCAGCGAAGGAAACGGGCTGAGCTCGAGGACTTCCGGTGCTCGTCCCAAGAAAACGCGAGCGGGAATGCCCCGGACTCAGTTTTCTCGTCCTGGGGTAAAAAGCGGTCCCCCGACGGTTTCTTCCCTTTGCTCCGTATTGGTCATAAGTCTTTCGATCTTCGGGTCTCGTGCTCCGAGGACTTCAACCCACACTCCTGGCATGCTCCCTGACACGTTTTCCGGAGGTATAGGTCGGGAAGCGAGCTCGTTGGAGGGAGAACTGTTGTGCGACCCAAAACGGTCCAAAAGATGGCCGAAGCTTCCAACGAGTGGCGAACGCTCGTCCGGTGTCAGAAACCACTGGAAATGCACTTGCAGCGAAGGAAACGGGCTGAGCTCGAGGACTTCCGGTGCTCGTCCCAAGAAAACGCGAGCGGGAATGCCCCGGACTCAGTTTTCTCGTCCTGGGGTAAAAAGCGGTCCCCCGACGGTTTCTTCCCTTTGCTCCGTATTGGTCATAAGTCTTTCGATCTTCGGGTCTCGTGCTCCGAGGACTTCAACCCACACTCCTGGCATGCTCCCTGACACGTTTTCCGGAGGTATAGGTCGGGAAGCGAGCTCGTTGGAGGGAGAACTGTGGTGCGACCCAAAACGGTCCAAAAGATGGCCGAAGCTTCCAACGAGTGGCGAACGCTCGTCCGGTGTCAGAAACCACAGGAAATGCACTTGCAGCGAAGGAAACGGGCTGAGCTCGAGGACTTCCGGTGCTCGTCCCAAGAAAACGCGAGCGGGAATGCCCCGGACTCAGTTTTCTCGTCCTGGGGTAAAAAGCGGTCCCCCGACGGTTTCTTCCCTTTGCTCCGTATTGGTCATAAGTCTTTCGATCTTCGGGTCTCGTGCTCCGAGGACTTCAACCCACACTCCTGGCATGCTCCCTGACACGTTTTCCGGAGGTATAGGTCGGGAAGCGAGCTCGTTGGAGGGAGAACTGTGGTGCGACCCAAAACGGTCCAAAAGATGGCCGAAGCTTCCAACGAGTGGCGAACGCTCGTCCGGTGTCAGAAACCACTGGAAATGCACTTGCAGCGAAGGAAACGGGCTGAGCTCGAGGACTTCCGGTGCTCGTCCCAAGAAAACGCGAGCGGGAATGCCCCGGACTCAGTTTTCTCGTCCTGGGGTAAAAAGCGGTCCCCCGACCGTTTCTTCCCTTTGCTCCGTATTGGTCATAAGTCTTTCGATCTTCGGGTCTCGTGCTCCGAGGACTTCAACCCACACTCCTGGCATGCTCCCTGACACGTTTTCCGGAGGTATAGGTCGGGAAGCGAGCTCGTTGGAGGGAGAACTGTGGTGCGACCCAAAACGGTCCAAAAGATGGCCGAAGCTTCCAACGAGTGGCGAACGCTCGTCCGGTGTCAGAAACCACTGGAAATGCACTTGCAGCGAAGGAAACGGGCTGAGCTCGAGGACTTCCGGTGCTCGTCCCAAGAAAACGCGAGCGGGAATGCCCCGGACTCAGTTTTCTCGTCCTGGGGTAAAAAGCGGTCCCCCGACGGTTTCTTCCCTTTGCTCCGTATTGGTCATAAGTCTTTCGATCTTCGGGTCTCGTGCTCCGAGGACTTCAACCCACACTCCTGGCATGCTCCCTGACACGTTTTCCGGAGGTATAGGTCGGGAAGCGAGCTCGTTGGAGGGAGAACTGTGGTGCGACCCAAAACGATCCAAAAGATGGCCGAAGCTTCCAACGAGTGGCGAACGCTCGTCCGGTGTCAGAAACCACTGGAATTGCACTTGCAGCGAAGGAAACGGGCTGAGCTCGAGGACTTCCGGTGCTCGTCCCAAGAAAACGCGAGCGGGAATGCCCCGGACTCTGTTTTCTCGTCCTGGGGTAAAAAGCGGTCCCCCGACGGTTTCTTCCCTTTGCTCCGTATTGGTCATAAGTCTTTCGATCTTCGGGTCTCGTGCTCCGAGGACTTCAACCCACACTCCTGGCATGCTCCCTGACACGTTTTCCGGTGGTATAGGTCGGGAAGCGAGCTCGTTGGAGGGAGAACTGTGGTGCGACCCAAAACGGTCCAAAAGATGGCCGAAGCTTCCAACGAGTGGCGAACGCTCGTCCGGTGTCAGAAACCACTGGAAATGCACTTGCAGCGAAGGAAACGGGCTGAGCTCGAGGACTTCCGGTGCTCGTCCCAAGAAAACGCGAGCGGGAATGCCCCGGACTCAGTTTTCTCGTCCTGGGGTAAAAAGCGGTCCCCCGACGGTTTCTTCCCTTTGCTCCGTATTGGTCATAAGTCTTTCGATCTTCGGGTCTCGTGCTCCGAGGACTTCAACCCACACTCCTGGCATGCTCCCTGACACGTTTTCCGGTGGTATAGGTCGGGAAGCGAGCTCGTTGGAGGGAGAACTGTGGTGCGACCCAAAACGGTCCAAAAGATGGCCGAGGCTTCCAACGAGTGGCGAACGCTCGTCCGGTGTCAGAAACCACTGGAAATGCACTTGCAGCGAAGGAAACGGGCTGAGCTCGAGGACTTCCGGTGCTCGTCCCAAGAAAACGCGAGCGGGAATGCCCCGGACTCAGTTTTCTCGTCCTGGGGTAAAAAGCGGTCCCCCGACGGTTTCTTCCCTTTGCTCCGTATTGGTCATAAGTCTTTCGATCTTCGGGTCTCGTGCTCCGAGGACTTCAACCCACACTCCTGGCATGCTCCCTGACACGTTTTCCGGAGGTATAGGTCGGGAAGCGAGCTCGTTGGAGGGAGAACTGTGGTGCGACCCAAAACGGTCCAAAAGATGGCCGAAGCTTCCAACGAGTGGCGAACGCTCGTCCGGTGTCAGAAACCACTGGAAATGCACTTGCAGCGAAGGAAACGGGCTGAGCTCGAGGACTTCCGGTGCTCGTCCCAAGAAAACGCGAGCGGGAATGCCCCGGACTCAGTTTTCTCGTCCTGGGGTAAAAAGCGGTCCCCCGACGGTTTCTTCCCTTTGCTCCGTATTGGTCATAAGTCTTTCGATCTTCGGGTCTCGTGCTCCGAGGACTTCAACCCACACTCCTGGCATGCTCCCTGACACGTTTTCCGGAGGTATAGGTCGGGAAGCGAGCTCGTTGGAGGGAGAACTGTGGTGCGACCCAAAACGGTCCAAAAGATGGCCGAAGCTTCCAACGAGTGGCGAACGCTCGTCCGGTGTCAGAAACCAATGGAAATGCACTTGCAGTGAAGGAAACGGGCTGAGCTCGAGGACTTCCGGTGCTCGTCCCAAGAAAACGCGAGCGGGAATGCCCCGGACTCAGTTTTCTCGTCCTGGGGTAAAAACCGGTCCCCCGACGGTTTCTTCCCTTTGCTCCGTATTGGTCATAAGTCTTTCGATCTTCGGGTCTCGTGCTCCGAGGACTTCAACCCACACTCCTGGCATGCTCCCTGACACGTTTTCCGGAGGTATAGGTCGGGAAGCGAGCTCGTTGGAGGGAGAACTGTGGTGCGACCCAAAACGGTCCAAAAGATGGCCGAAGCTTCCAACGAGTGGCGAACGCTCGTCCGGTGTCAGAAACCACTGGAAATGCACTTGCAGCGAAGGAAACGGGCTGAGCTCGAGGACTTCCGGTGCTCGTCCCAAGAAAACGCGAGCGGGAATGCCCCGGACTCAGTTTTCTCGTCCTGGGGTAAAAAGCGGTCCCCCGACCGTTTCTTCCCTTTGCTCCGTATTGGTCATAAGTCTTTCGATCTTCGGGTCTCGTGCTCCGAGGACTTCAACCCACACTCCTGGCATGCTCCCTGACACGTTTTCCGGAGGTATAGGTCGGGAAGCGAGCTCGTTGGAGGGAGAACTGTGGTGCGACCCAAAACGGTCCAAAAGATGGCCGAAGCTTCCAACGAGTGGCGAACGCTCGTCCGGTGTCAGAAACCACTGGAAATGCACTTGCAGCGAAGGAAACGGGCTGAGCTCGAGGACTTCCGGTGCTCGTCCCAAGAAAACGCGAGCGGGAATGCCCCGGACTCAGTTTTCTCGTCCTGGGGTAAAAAGCGGTCCCCCGACGGTTTCTTCCCTTTGCTCCGTATTGGTCATAAGTCTTTCGATCTTCGGGTCTCGTGCTCCGAGGACTTCAACCCACACTCCTGGCATGCTCCCTGACACGTTTTCCGGAGGTATAGGTCGGGAAGCGAGCTCGTTGGAGGGAGAACTGTGGTGCGACCCAAAACGGTCCAAAAGATGGCCGAAGCTTCCAACGAGTGGCGAACGCTCGTCCGGTGTCAGAAACCACTGGAAATGCACTTGCAGCGAAGGAAACGGGCTGAGCTCGAGGACTTCCGGTGCTCGTCCCAAGAAAACGCGAGCGGGAATGCCCCGGACTCAGTTTTCTCGTCCTGGGGTAAAAAGCGGTCCCCCGACGGTTTCTTCCCTTTGCTCCGTATTGGTCATAAGTCTTTCGATCTTCGGGTCTCGTGCTCCGAGGACTTCAACCCACACTCCTGGCATGCTCCCTGACACGTTTTCCGGAGGTATAGGTCGGGAAGCGAGCTCGTTGGAGGGAGAACTGTGGTGCGACCCAAAACGGTCCAAAAGATGGCCGAAGCTTCCAACGAGTGGCGAACGCTCGTCCGGTGTCAGAAACCAATGGAAATGCACTTGCAGCGAAGGAAACGGGCTGAGCTCGAGGACTTCCGGTGCTCGTCCCAAGAAAGCACGAGCGGGAATGCCCCGGACTCAGTTTTTTCGTCCTGGGGTAAAAAGCGGTCCCCCGACCGTTTCTTCCCTTTGCTCCGTATTGGTCATAAGTCTTTCGATCTTCGGGTCTCGTGCTCCGAGGACTTCAACCCACACTCCTGGCATGCTCCCTGACACGTTTTCCGGAGGTATAGGTCGGGAAGCGAGCTCGTTGGAGGGAGAACTGTGGTGCGACCCAAAACGGTCCAAAAGATGGCCGAAGCTTCCAACGAGTGGCGAACGCTCGTCCGGTGTCAGAAACCAATGGAAATGCACTTGCAGCGAAGGAAACGGGCTGAGCTCGAGGACTTCCGGTGCTCGTCCCAAGAAAGCGCGAGCGGGAATGCCCCGGACTCAGTTTTCTCGTCCTGGGGTAAAAAGCGGTCCCCCGACGGTTTCTTCCCTTTGCTCCGTATTGGTCATAAGTCTTTCGATCTTCGGGTCTCGTGCTCCGAGGACTTCAACCCACACTCCTGGCATGCTCCCTGACACGTTTTCCGGAGGTATAGGTCGGGAAGCGAGCTCGTTGGAGGGAGAACTGTGGTGCGACCCAAAACGGTCCAAAAGATGGCCGAAGCTTCCAACGAGTGGCGAACGCTCGTCCGGTGTCAGAAACCACTGGAAATGCACTTGCAGCGAAGGAAACGGGCTGAGCTCGAGGACTTCCGGTGCTCGTCCCAAGAAAACGCGAGCGGGAATGCCCCGGACTCAGTTTTCTCGTCCTGGGGTAAAAAGCGGTCCCCCGACCGTTTCTTCCCTTTGCTCCGTATTGGTCATAAGTCTTTCGATCTTCGGGTCTCGTGCTCCGAGGACTTCAACCCACACTCCTGGCATGCTCTCTGACACGTTTTCCGGAGGTATAGGTCGGGAAGCGAGCTCGTTGGAGGGAGAACTGTGGTGCGACCCAAAACGGTCCAAAAGATGGCCGAAGCTTCCAACGAGTGGCGAACGCTCGTCCGGTGTCAGAAACCACTGGAAATGCACTTGCAGCGAAGGAAACGGGCTGAGCTCGAGGACTTCCGGTGCTCGTCCCAAGAAAACGCGAGCGGGAATGCCCCGGACTCAGTTTTCTCGTCCTGGGGTAAAAAGCGGTCCCCCGACGGTTTCTTCCCTTTGCTCCGTATTGGTCATAAGTCTTTCGATCTTCGGGTCTCGTGCTCCGAGGACTTCAACCCACACTCCTGGCATGCTCCCTGACACGTTTTCCGGAGGTATAGGTCGGGAAGCGAGCTCGTTGGAGGGAGAACTGTGGTGCGACCCAAAACGGTCCAAAAGATGGCCGAAGCTTCCAACGAGTGGCGAACGCTCGTCCGGTGTCAGAAACCACTGGAAATGCACTTGCAGCGAAGGAAACGGGCTGAGCTCGAGGACTTCCGGTGCTCGTCCCAAGAAAACGCGAGCGGGAATGCCCCGGACTCAGTTTTCTCGTCCTGGGGTAAACAGCGGTCCCCCGACGGTTTCTTCCCTTTGCTCCGTATTGGTCATAAGTCTTTCGATCTTCGGGTCTCGTGCTCCGAGGACTTCAACCCACACTCCTGGCATGCTCCCTGACACGTTTTCCGGTGGTATAGGTCGGGAAGCGAGCTCGTTGGAGGGAGAACTGTGGTGCGACCCAAAACGGTCCAAAAGATGGCCGAAGCTTCCAACGAGTGGCGAACGCTCGTCCGGTGTCAGAAACCACTGGAAATGCACTTGCAGCGAAGGAAACGGGCTGAGCTCGAGGACTTCCGGTGCTCGTCCCAAGAAAACGCGAGCGGGAATGCCCCGGACTCAGTTTTCTCGTCCTGGGGTAAAAAGCAGTCCCCCGACGGTTTCTTCCCTTTGCTCCGTATTGGTCATAAGTCTTTCGATCTTCGGGTCTCGTGCTCCGAGGACTTCAACCCACACTCCTGGCATGCTCCCTGACACGTTTTCCGGAGGTATAGGTCGGGAAGCGAGCTCGTTGGAGGGAGAACTGTGGTGCGACCCAAAACGGTCCAAAAGATGGCCGAAGCTTCCAACGAGTGGCGAACGCTCGTCCGGTGTCAGAAACCACTGGAAATGCACTTGCAGCGAAGGAAACGGGCTGAGCTCGAGGACTTCCGGTGCTCGTCCCAAGAAAACGCGAGCGGGAATGCCCCGGACTCAGTTTTCTCGTCCTGGGGTAAAAAGCGGTCCCCCGACGGTTTCTTCCCTTTGCTCCGTATTGGTCATAAGTCTTTCGATCTTCGGGTCTCGTGCTCCGAGGACTTCAACCCACACTCCTGGCATGCTCCCTGACACGTTTTCCGGAGGTATAGGTCGGGAAGCGAGCTCGTTGGAGGGAGAACTGTGGTGCGACCCAAAACGGTCCAAAAGATGGCCGAAGCTTCCAACGAGTGGCGAACGCTCGTCCGGTGTCAGAAACCACTGGAAATGCACTTGCAGCGAAGGAAACGGGCTGAGCTCGAGGACTTCCGGTGCTCGTCCCAAGAAAACGCGAGCGGGAATGCCCCGGACTCAGTTTTCTCGTCCTGGGGTAAAAAGCGGTCCCCCGACGGTTTCTTCCCTTTGCTCCGTATTGGTCATAAGTCTTTCGATCTTCGGGTCTCGTGCTCCGAGGACTTCAACCCACACTCCTGGCATGCTCCCTGACACGTTTTCCGGAGGTATAGGTCGGGAAGCGAGCTCGTTGGAGGGAGAACTGTGGTGCGACCCAAAACGGTCCAAAAGATGGCCGAAGCTTCCAACGAGTGGCGAACGCTCGTCCGGTGTCAGAAACCACTGGAAATGCACTTGCAGCGAAGGAAACGGGCTGAGCTCGAGGACTTCCGGTGCTCGTCCCAAGAAAACGCGAGCGGGAATGCCCCGGACTCAGTTTTCTCGTCCTGGGGTAAACAGCGGTCCCCCGACGGTTTCTTCCCTTTGCTCCGTATTGGTCATAAGTCTTTCGATCTTCGGGTCTCGTGCTCCGAGGACTTCAACCCACACTCCTGGCATGCTCCCTGACACGTTTTCCGGTGGTATAGGTCGGGAAGCGAGCTCGTTGGAGGGAGAACTGTGGTGCGACCCAAAACGGTCCAAAAGATGGCCGAAGCTTCCAACGAGTGGCGAACGCTCGTCCGGTGTCAGAAACCACTGGAAATGCACTTGCAGCGAAGGAAACGGGCTGAGCTCGAGGACTTCCGGTGCTCGTCCCAAGAAAACGCGAGCGGGAATGCCCCGGACTCAGTTTTCTCGTCCTGGGGTAAAAAGCGGTCCCCCGACGGTTTCTTCCCTTTGCTCCGTATTGGTCATAAGTCTTTCGATCTTCGGGTCTCGTGCTCCGAGGACTTCAACCCACACTCCTGGCATGCTCCCTGACACGTTTTCCGGAGGTATAGGTCGGGAAGCGAGCTCGTTGGAGGGAGAACTGTGGTGCGACCCAAAACGGTCCAAAAGATGGCCGAAGCTTCCAACGAGTGGCGAACGCTCGTCCGGTGTCAGAAACCACTGAAAATGCACTTGCAGCGAAGGAAACGGGCTGAGCTCGAGGACTTCCGGTGCTCGTCCCAAGAAAACGCGAGCGGGAATGCCCCGGACTCAGTTTTCTCGTCCTGGGGTAAAAAGCGGTCCCCCGACGGTTTCTTCCCTTTGCTCCGTATTGGTCATAAGTCTTTCGATCTTCGGGTCTCGTGCTCCGAGGACTTCAACCCACACTCCTGGCATGCTCCCTGACACGTTTTCCGGAGGTATAGGTCGGGAAGCGAGCTCGTTGGAGGGAGAACTGTGGTGCGACCCAAAACGGTCCAAAAGATGGCCGAAGCTTCCAACGAGTGGCGAACGCTCGTCCGGTGTCAGAAACCACTGGAAATGCACTTGCAGCGAAGGAAACGGGCTGAGCTCGAGGACTTCCGGTGCTCGTCCCAAGAAAACGCGAGCGGGAATGCCCCGGACTCAGTTTTCTCGTCCTGGGGTAAAAAGCGGTCCCCCGACGGTTTCTTCCCTTTGCTCCGTATTGGTCATAAGTCTTTCGATCTTCGGGTCTCGTGCTCCGAGGACTTCAACCCACACTCCTGGCATGCTCCCTGACACGTTTTCCGGAGGTATAGGTCGGGAAGCGAGCTCGTTGGAGGGAGAACTGTGGTGCGACCCAAAACGGTCCAAAAGATGGCCGAAGCTTCCAACGAGTGGCGAACGCTCGTCCGGTGTCAGAAACCACTGGAAATGCACTTGCAGCGAAGGAAACGGGCTGAGCTCGAGGACTTCCGGTGCTCGTCCCAAGAAAACGCGAGCGGGAATGCCCCGGACTCAGTTTTCTCGTCCTGGGGTAAACAGCGGTCCCCCGACGGTTTCTTCCCTTTGCTCCGTATTGGTCATAAGTCTTTCGATCTTCGGGTCTCGTGCTCTGAGGACTTCAACCCACACTCCTGGCATGCTCCCTGACACGTTTTCCGGTGGTATAGGTCGGGAAGCGAGCTCGTTGGAGGGAGAACTGTGGTGCGACCCAAAACGGTCCAAAAGATGGCCGAAGCTTCCAACGAGTGGCGAACGCTCGTCCGGTGTCAGAAACCACTGGAAATGCACTTGCAGCGAAGGAAACGGGCTGAGCTCGAGGACTTCCGGTGCTCGTCCCAAGAAAACGCGAGCGGGAATGCCCCGGACTCAGTTTTCTCGTCCTGGGGTAAAAAGCGGTCCCCCGACGGTTTCTTCCCTTTGCTCCGTATTGGTCATAAGTCTTTCGATCTTCGGGTCTCGTGCTCCGAGGACTTCAACCCACACTCCTGGCATGCTCCCTGACACGTTTTCCGGAGGTATAGGTCGGGAAGCGAGCTCGTTGGAGGGAGAACTGTGGTGCGACCCAAAACGGTCCAAAAGATGGCCGAAGCTTCCAACGAGTGGCGAACGCTCGTCCGGTGTCAGAAACCACTGAAAATGCACTTGCAGCGAAGGAAACGGGCTGAGCTCGAGGACTTCCGGTGCTCGTCCCAAGAAAACGCGAGCGGGAATGCCCCGGACTCAGTTTTCTCGTCCTGGGGTAAAAAGCGGTCCCCCGACGGTTTCTTCCCTTTGCTCCGTATTGGTCATAAGTCTTTCGATCTTCGGGTCTCGTGCTCCGAGGACTTCAACCCACACTCCTGGCATGCTCCCTGACACGTTTTCCGGAGGTATAGGTCGGGAAGCGAGCTCGTTGGAGGGAGAACTGTGGTGCGACCCAAAACGGTCCAAAAGATGGCCGAAGCTTCCAACGAGTGGCGAACGCTCGTCCGGTGTCAGAAACCACTGGAAATGCACTTGCAGCGAAGGAAACGGGCTGAGCTCGAGGACTTCCGGTGCTCGTCCCAAGAAAACGCGAGCGGGAATGCCCCGGACTCAGTTTTCTCGTCCTGGGGTAAAAAGCGGTCCCCCGACGGTTTCTTCCCTTTGCTCCGTATTGGTCATAAGTCTTTCGATCTTCGGGTCTCGTGCTCCGAGGACTTCAACCCACACTCCTGGCATGCTCCCTGACACGTTTTCCGGAGGTATAGGTCGGGAAGCGAGCTCGTTGGAGGGAGAACTGTGGTGCGACCCAAAACGGTCCAAAAGATGGCCGAAGCTTCCAACGAGTGGCGAACGCTCGTCCGGTGTCAGAAACCACTGGAAATGCACTTGCAGCGAAGGAAACGGGCTGAGCTCGAGGACTTCCGGTGCTCGTCCCAAGAAAACGCGAGCGGGAATGCCCCGGACTCAGTTTTCTCGTCCTGGGGTAAACAGCGGTCCCCCGACGGTTTCTTCCCTTTGCTCCGTATTGGTCATAAGTCTTTCGATCTTCGGGTCTCGTGCTCTGAGGACTTCAACCCACACTCCTGGCATGCTCCCTGACACGTTTTCCGGTGGTATAGGTCGGGAAGCGAGCTCGTTGGAGGGAGAACTGTGGTGCGACCCAAAACGGTCCAAAAGATGGCCGAAGCTTCCAACGAGTGGCGAACGCTCGTCCGGTGTCAGAAACCACTGGAAATGCACTTGCAGCGAAGGAAACGGGCTGAGCTCGAGGACTTCCGGTGCTCGTCCCAAGAAAACGCGAGCGGGAATGCCCCGGACTCAGTTTTCTCGTCCTGGGGTAAAAAGCGGTCCCCCGACGGTTTCTTCCCTTTGCTCCGTATTGGTCATAAGTCTTTCGATCTTCGGGTCTCGTGCTCCGAGGACTTCAACCCACACTCCTGGCATGCTCCCTGACACGTTTTCCGGAGGTATAGGTCGGGAAGCGAGCTCGTTGGAGGGAGAACTGTGGTGCGACCCAAAACGGTCCAAAAGATGGCCGAAGCTTCCAACGAGTGGCGAACGCTCGTCCGGTGTCAGAAACCACTGGAAATGCACTTGCAGCGAAGGAAACGGGCTGAGCTCGAGGACTTCCGGTGCTCGTCCCAAGAAAACGCGAGCGGGAATGCCCCGGACTCAGTTTTCTCGTCCTGGGGTAAACAGCGGTCCCCCGACGGTTTCTTCCCTTTGCTCCGTATTGGTCATAAGTCTTTCGATCTTCGGGTCTCGTGCTCCGAGGACTTCAACCCACACTCCTGGCATGCTCCCTGACACGTTTTCCGGTGGTATAGGTCGGGAAGCGAGCTCGTTGGAGGGAGAACTGTGGTGCGACCCAAAACGGTCCAAAAGATGGCCGAAGCTTCCAACGAGTGGCGAACGCTCGTCCGGTGTCAGAAACCACTGGAAATGCACTTGCAGCGAAGGAAACGGGCTGAGCTCGAGGACTTCCGGTGCTCGTCCCAAGAAAACGCGAGCAGGAATGCCCCGGACTCAGTTTTCTCGTCCTGGGGTAAAAAGCGGTCCCCCGACGGTTTCTTCCCTTTGCTCCGTATTGGTCATAAGTCTTTCGATCTTCGGGTCTCGTGCTCCGAGGACTTCAACCCACACTCCTGGCATGCTCCCTGACACGTTTTCCGGAGGTATAGGTCGGGAAGCGAGCTCGTTGGAGGGAGAACTGTGGTGCGACCCAAAACGGTCCAAAAGATGGCCGAAGCTTCCAACGAGTGGCGAACGCTCGTCCGGTGTCAGAAACCACTGAAAATGCACTTGCAGCGAAGGAAACGGGCTGAGCTCGAGGACTTCCGGTGCTCGTCCCAAGAAAACGCGAGCGGGAATGCCCCGGACTCAGTTTTCTCGTCCTGGGGTAAAAAGCGGTCCCCCGACGGTTTCTTCCCTTTGCTCCGTATTGGTCATAAGTCTTTCGATCTTCGGGTCTCGTGCTCCGAGGACTTCAACCCACACTCCTGGCATGCTCCCTGACACGTTTTCCGGAGGTATAGGTCGGGAAGCGAGCTCGTTGGAGGGAGAACTGTGGTGCGACCCAAAACGGTCCAAAAGATGGCCGAAGCTTCCAACGAGTGGCGAACGCTCGTCCGGTGTCAGAAACCACTGGAAATGCACTTGCAGCGAAGGAAACGGGCTGAGCTCGAGGACTTCCGGTGCTCGTCCCAAGAAAACGCGAGCGGGAATGCCCCGGACTCAGTTTTCTCGTCCTGGGGTAAAAAGCGGTCCCCCGACGGTTTCTTCCCTTTGCTCCGTATTGGTCATAAGTCTTTCGATCTTCGGGTCTCGTGCTCCGAGGACTTCAACCCACACTCCTGGCATGCTCCCTGACACGTTTTCCGGAGGTATAGGTCGGGAAGCGAGCTCGTTGGAGGGAGAACTGTGGTGCGACCCAAAACGGTCCAAAAGATGGCCGAAGCTTCCAACGAGTGGCGAACGCTCGTCCGGTGTCAGAAACCACTGGAAATGCACTTGCAGCGAAGGAAACGGGCTGAGCTCGAGGACTTCCGGTGCTCGTCCCAAGAAAACGCGAGCGGGAATGCCCCGGACTCAGTTTTCTCGTCCTGGGGTAAACAGCGGTCCCCCGACGGTTTCTTCCCTTTGCTCCGTATTGGTCATAAGTCTTTCGATCTTCGGGTCTCGTGCTCTGAGGACTTCAACCCACACTCCTGGCATGCTCCCTGAAACGTTTTCCGGTGGTATAGGTCGGGAAGCGAGCTCGTTGGAGGGAGAACTGTGGTGCGACCCAAAACGGTCCAAAAGATGGCCGAAGCTTCCAACGAGTGGCGAACGCTCGTCCGGTGTCAGAAACCACTGGAAATGCACTTGCAGCGAAGGAAACGGGCTGAGCTCGAGGACTTCCGGTGCTCGTCCCAAGAAAACGCGAGCGGGAATGCCCCGGACTCAGTTTTCTCGTCCTGGGGTAAAAAGCGGTCCCCCGACGGTTTCTTCCCTTTGCTCCGTATTGGTCATAAGTCTTTCGATCTTCGGGTCTCGTGCTCCGAGGACTTCAACCCACACTCCTGGCATGCTCCCTGACACGTTTTCCGGAGGTATAGGTCGGGAAGCGAGCTCGTTGGAGGGAGAACTGTGGTGCGACCAAAAACGGTCCAAAAGATGGCCGAAGCTTCCAACGAGTGGCGAACGCTCGTCCGGTGTCAGAAACCACTGGAAATGCACTTGCAGCGAAGGAAACGGGCTGAGCTCGAGGACTTCCGGTGCTCGTCCCAAGAAAACGCGAGCGGGAATGCCCCGGACTTAGTTTTCTCGTCCTGGGGTAAAAAGCGGTCCCCCGACCGTTTCTTCCCTTTGCTCCGTATTGGTCATAAGTCTTTCGATCTTCGGGTCTCGTGCTCCGAGGACTTCAACACACACTCCTGGCATGCTCCCTGAAACGTTTTCCGGAGGTATAGGTCGGGAAGCGAGCTCGTTGGAGGGAGAACTGTGGTGCGACCCAAAACGGTCCAAAAGATGGCCGAAGCTTCCAACGAGTGGCGAACGCTCGTCCGGTGTCAGAAACCACTGGAAATGCACTTGCAGCGAAGGAAACGGGCTGAGCTCGAGGACTTCCGGTGCTCGTCCCAAGAAAACGCGAGCGGGAATGCCCCGGACTCAGTTTTCTCGTCCTGGGGTAAAAAGCGGTCCCCCGACGGTTTCTTCCCTTTGCTCCGTATTGGTCATAAGTCTTTCGATCTTCGGGTCTCGTGCTCCGAGGACTTCAACCCACACTCCTGGCATGCTCCCTGACACGTTTTCCGGAGGTATAGGTCGGGAAGCGAGCTCGTTGGAGGGAGAACTGTGGTGCGACCCAAAACGGTCCAAAAGATGGCCGAAGCTTCCAACGAGTGGCGAACGCTCGTCCGGTGTCAGAAACCAATGGAATGCACTTGCAGCGAAGGAAACGGGCTGAGCTCGAGGACTTCCGGTGCTCGTCCCAAGAAAACGCGAGCGGGAATGCCCCGGACTCAGTTTTCTCGTCCTGGGGTAAAAAGCGGTCCCCCGACGGTTTCTTCCCTTTGCTCCGTATTGGTCATAAGTCTTTCGATCTTCGGGTCTCGTGCTCCGAGGACTTCAACCCACACTCCTGGCATGCTCCCTGACACGTTTTCCGGAGGTATAGGTCGGGAAGCGAGCTCGTTGGAGGGAGAACTGTGGTGCGACCCAAAACGGTCTAAAAGATGGCCGAAGCTTCCAACGAGTGGCGAACGCTCGTCCGGTGTCAGAAACCAATGGAAATGCACTTGCAGCGAAGGAAACGGGCTGAGCTCGAGGACTTCCGGTGCTCGTCCCAAGAAAACGCGAGCGGGAATGCCCCGGACTCAGTTTTCTCGTCCTGGGGTAAAAAGCGGTCCCCCGACGGTTTCTTCCCTTTGCTCCGTATTGGTCATAAGTCTTTCGATCTTCGGGTCTCGTGCTCCGAGGACTTCAACCCACACTCCTGGCATGCTCCCTGACACGTTTTCCGGAGGTATAGGTCGGGAAGCGAGCTCGTTGGAGGGAGAACTGTGGTGCGACCAAAAACGGTCCAAAAGATGGCCGAAGCTTCCAACGAGTGGCGAACGCTCGTCCGGTGTCAGAAACCACTGGAAATGCACTTGCAGCGAAGGAAACGGGCTGAGCTCGAGGACTTCCGGTGCTCGTCCCAAGAAAACGCGAGCGGGAATGCCCCGGACTCAGTTTTCTCGTCCTGGGGTAAAAAGCGGTCCCCCGACGGTTTCTTCCCTTTGCTCCGTATTGGTCATAAGTCTTTCGATCTTCGGGTCTCGTGCTCCGAGGACTTCAACCCACACTCCTGGCATGCTCCCTGACACGTTTTCCGGAGGTATAGGTCGGAAAGCGAGCTCGTTGGAGGGAGAACTGTGGTGCGACCCAAAACGGTCCAAAAGATGGCCGAAGCTTCCAACGAGTGGCGAACGCTCGTCCGGTGTCAGAAACCACTGGAAATGCACTTGCAGCGAAGGAAACGGGCTGAGCTCGAGGACTTCCGGTGCTCGTCCCAAGAAAACGCGAGCGGGAATGCCCCGGACTCAGTTTTCTCGTCCTGGGGTAAAAAGCGGTCCCCCGACGGTTTCTTCCCTTTGCTCCGTATTGGTCATAAGTCTTTCGATCTTCGGGTCTCGTGCTCCGAGGACTTCAACCCACACTCCTGGCATGCTCCCTGACACGTTTTCCGGAGGTATAGGTCGGGAAGCGAGCTCGTTGGAGGGAGAACTGTGGTGCGACCCAAAACGGTCCAAAAGATGGCCGAAGCTTCCAACGAGTGGCGAACGCTCGTCCGGTGTCAGAAACCACTGGAAATGCACTTGCAGCGAAGGAAACGGGCTGAGCTCGAGGACTTCCGGTGCTCGTCCCAAGAAAACGCGAGCGGGAATGCCCCGGACTCAGTTTTCTCGTCCTGGGGTAAACAGCGGTCCCCCGACGGTTTCTTCCCTTTGCTCCGTATTGGTCATAAGTCTTTCGATCTTCGGGTCTCGTGCTCCGAGGACTTCAACCCACACTCCTGGCATGCTCCCTGACACGTTTTCCGGTGGTATAGGTCGGGAAGCGAGCTCGTTGGAGGGAGAACTGTGGTGCGACCCAAAACGGTCCAAAAGATGGCCGAAGCTTCCAACGAGTGGCGAACGCTCGTCCGGTGTCAGAAACCACTGGAAATGCACTTGCAGCGAAGGAAACGGGCTGAGCTCGAGGACTTCCGGTGCTCGTCCCAAGAAAACGCGAGCGGGAATGCCCCGGACTCAGTTTTCTCGTCCTGGGGTAAAAAGCGGTCCCCCGACGGTTTCTTCCCTTTGCTCCGTATTGGTCATAAGTCTTTCGATCTTCGGGTCTCGTGCTCCGAGGACTTCAACCCACACTCCTGGCATGCTCCCTGACACGTTTTCCGGAGGTATAGGTCGGGAAGCGAGCTCGTTGGAGGGAGAACTGTGGTGCGACCCAAAACGGTCCAAAAGATGGCCGAAGCTTCCAACGAGTGGCGAACGCTCGTCCGGTGTCAGAAACCACTGAAAATGCACTTGCAGCGAAGGAAACGGGCTGAGCTCGAGGACTTCCGGTGCTCGTCCCAAGAAAACGCGAGCGGGAATGCCCCGGACTCAGTTTTCTCGTCCTGGGGTAAAAAGCGGTCCCCCGACGGTTTCTTCCCTTTGCTCCGTATTGGTCATAAGTCTTTCGATCTTCGGGTCTCGTGCTCCGAGGACTTCAACCCACACTCCTGGCATGCTCCCTGACACGTTTTCCGGAGGTATAGGTCGGGAAGCGAGCTCGTTGGAGGGAGAACTGTGGTGCGACCCAAAACGGTCCAAAAGATGGCCGAAGCTTCCAACGAGTGGCGAACGCTCGTCCGGTGTCAGAAACCACTGGAAATGCACTTGCAGCGAAGGAAACGGGCTGAGCTCGAGGACTTCCGGTGCTCGTCCCAAGAAAACGCGAGCGGGAATGCCCCGGACTCAGTTTTCTCGTCCTGGGGTAAAAAGCGGTCCCCCGACGGTTTCTTCCCTTTGCTCCGTATTGGTCATAAGTCTTTCGATCTTCGGGTCTCGTGCTCCGAGGACTTCAACCCACACTCCTGGCATGCTCCCTGACACGTTTTCCGGAGGTATAGGTCGGGAAGCGAGCTCGTTGGAGGGAGAACTGTGGTGCGACCCAAAACGGTCCAAAAGATGGCCGAAGCTTCCAACGAGTGGCGAACGCTCGTCCGGTGTCAGAAACCACTGGAAATGCACTTGCAGCGAAGGAAACGGGCTGAGCTCGAGGACTTCCGGTGCTCGTCCCAAGAAAACGCGAGCGGGAATGCCCCGGACTCAGTTTTCTCGTCCTGGGGTAAAAAGCGGTCCCCCGACGGTTTCTTCCCTTTGCTCCGTATTGGTCATAAGTCTTTCGATCTTCGGGTCTCGTGCTCCGAGGACTTCAACCCACACTCCTGGCATGCTCCCTGACACGTTTTCCGGAGGTATAGGTCGGGAAGCGAGCTCGTTGGAGGGAGAACTGTGGTGCGACCAAAAACGGTCCAAAAGATGGCCGAAGCTTCCAACGAGTGGCGAACGCTCGTCCGGTGTCAGAAACCACTGGAAATGCACTTGCAGCGAAGGAAACGGGCTGAGCTCGAGGACTTCCGGTGCTCGTCCCAAGAAAACGCGAGCGGGAATGCCCCGGACTCAGTTTTCTCGTCCTGGGGTAAAAAGCGGTCCCCCGACCGTTTCTTCCCTTTGCTCCGTATTGGTCATAAGTCTTTCGATCTTCGGGTCTCGTGCTCCGAGCACTTCAACCCACACTCCTGGCATGCTCCCTGAAACGTTTTCCGGAGGTATAGGTCGGGAAGCGAGCTCGTTGGAGGGAGAACTGTGGTGCGACCCAAAACGGTCCAAAAGATGGCCGAAGCTTCCAACGAGTGGCGAACGCTCGTCCGGTGTCAGAAACCAATGGAAATGCACTTGCAGCGAAGGAAACGGGCTGAGCTCGAGGACTTCCGGTGCTCGTCCCAAGAAAACGCGAGCGGGAATGCCCCGGACTCAGTTTTCTCGTCCTGGGGTAAAAAGCGGTCCCCCGACGGTTTCTTCCCTTTGCTCCGTATTGGTCATAAGTCTTTCGATCTTCGGGTCTCGTGCTCCGAGGACTTCAACCCACACTCCTGGCATGCTCCCTGACACGTTTTCCGGAGGTATAGGTCGGGAAGCGAGCTCGTTGGAGGGAGAACTGTGGTGCGACCCAAAACGGTCCAAAAGATGGCCGAAGCTTCCAACGAGTGGCGAACGCTCGTCCGGTGTCAGAAACCAATGGAATGCACTTGCAGCGAAGGAAACGGGCTGAGCTCGAGGACTTCCGGTGCTCGTCCCAAGAAAACGCGAGCGGGAATGCCCCGGACTCAGTTTTCTCGTCCTGGGGTAAAAAGCGGTCCCCCGACGGTTTCTTCCCTTTGCTCCGTATTGGTCATAAGTCTTTCGATCTTCGGGTCTCGTGCTCCGAGGACTTCAACCCACACTCCTGGCATGCTCCCTGACACGTTTTCCGGAGGTATAGGTCGGGAAGCGAGCTCGTTGGAGGGAGAACTGTGGTGCGACCCAAAACGGTCCAAAAGATGGCCGAAGCTTCCAACGAGTGGCGAACGCTCGTCCGGTGTCAGAAACCACTGGAAATGCACTTGCAGCGAAGGAAACGGGCTGAGCTCGAGGACTTCCGGTGCTCGTCCCAAGAAAACGCGAGCGGGAATGCCCCGGACTCAGTTTTCTCGTCCTGGGGTAAAAAGCGGTCCCCCGACCGTTTCTTCCCTTTGCTCCGTATTGGTCATAAGTCTTTCGATCTTCGGGTCTCGTGCTCCGAGGACTTCAACCCACACTTCTGGCATGCTCCCTGACACGTTTTCCGGAGGTATAGGTCGGGAAGCGAGCTCGTTGGAGGGAGAACTGTGGTGCGACCCAAAACGGTCCAAAAGATGGCCGAAGCTTCCAACGAGTGGCGAACGCTCGTCCGGTGTCAGAAACCACTGGAAATGCACTTGCAGCGAAGGAAACGGGCTGAGCTCGAGGACTTCCGGTGCTGGTCCCAAGAAAACGCGAGCGGGAATGCCCCGGACTCAGTTTTCTCGTCCTGGGGTAAAAAGCGGTCCCCCGACGGTTTCTTCCCTTTGCTCCGTATTGGTCATAAGTCTTTCGATCTTCGGGTCTCGTGCTCCGAGGACTTCAACCCACACTCCTGGCATGCTCCCTGACACGTTTTCCGGAGGTATAGGTCGGGAAGCGAGCTCGTTGGAGGGAGAACTGTGGTGCGACCCAAAACGGTCCAAAAGATGGCCGAAGCTTCCAACGAGTGGCGAACGCTCGTCCGGTGTCAGAAACCACTGGAAATGCACTTGCAGCGAAGGAAACGGGCTGAGCTCGAGGACTTCCGGTGCTCGTCCCAAGAAAACGCGAGCGGGAATGCCACGGACTCAGTTTTCTCGTCCTGGGGTAAAAAGCGGACCCCCGACGGTTTCTTCCCTTTGCTCCGTATTGGTCATAAGTCTTTTGATCTTCGGGTCTCGTGCTCCGAGGACTTCAACCCACACTCCTGGCATGCTCCCTGACACGTTTTCCGGACGTATAGGTCGGGAAGCGAGCTCGTTGGAGGGAGAACTGTGGTGCGACCCAAAACGGTCCAAAAGATGCCCGAAGCTTCCAACGAGTGGCGAACGCTCGTCCGGTGTCAGAAACCACTGGAAATGCACTTGCAGCGAAGGAAAAGGGCTGAGCTCGAGGACTTCCGGTGCTCGTCCCAAGAAAACGCGAGCGGGAATGCCCCGGACTCAGTTTTCTCGTCCTGGGGTAAAAAGCGGTCCCCCGACGGTTTCTTCCCTTTGCTCCGTATTGGTCATAAGTCTTTCGATCTTCGGGTCTCGTGCTCCGAGGACTTCAACCCACACTCCTGGCATGCTCCCTGACACGTTTTCCGGAGGTATAGGTCGGGAAGCGAGCTCGTTGGAGGGAGAACTGTGGTGCGACCCAAAACGGTCCAAAAGATGGCCGAAGCTTCCAACGAGTGGCGAACGCTCGTCCGGTGTCAGAAACCAATGGAATGCACTTGCAGCGAAGGAAACGGGCTGAGCTCGAGGACTTCCGGTGCTCGTCCCAAGAAAACGCGAGCGGGAATGCCCCGGACTCAGTTTTCTCGTCCTGGGGTAAAAAGCGGTCCCCCGACGGTTTCTTCCCTTTGCTCCGTATTGGTCATAAGTCTTTCGATCTTCGGGTCTCGTGCTCCGAGGACTTCAACCCACACTCCTGGCATGCTCCCTGACACGTTTTCCGGAGGTATAGGTCGGGAAGCGAGCTCGTTGGAGGGAGAACTGTGGTGCGACCCAAAACGGTCCAAAAGATGGCCGAAGCTTCCAACGAGTGGCGAACGCTCGTCCGGTGTCAGAAACCACTGGAAATGCACTTGCAGCGAAGGAAACGGGCTGAGCTCGAGGACTTCCGGTGCTCGTCCCAAGAAAACGCGAGCGGGAATGCCCCGGACTCAGTTTTCTCGTCCTGGGGTAAAAAGCGGTCCCCCGACCGTTTCTTCCCTTTGCTCCGTATTGGTCATAAGTCTTTCGATCTTCGGGTCTCGTGCTCCGAGGACTTCAACCCACACTTCTGGCATGCTCCCTGACACGTTTTCCGGAGGTATAGGTCGGGAAGCGAGCTCGTTGGAGGGAGAACTGTGGTGCGACCCAAAACGGTCCAAAAGATGGCCGAAGCTTCCAACGAGTGGCGAACGCTCGTCCGGTGTCAGAAACCACTGGAAATGCACTTGCAGCGAAGGAAACGGGCTGAGCTCGAGGACTTCCGGTGCTGGTCCCAAGAAAACGCGAGCGGGAATGCCCCGGACTCAGTTTTCTCGTCCTGGGGTAAAAAGCGGTCCCCCGACGGTTTCTTCCCTTTGCTCCGTATTGGTCATAAGTCTTTCGATCTTCGGGTCTCGTGCTCCGAGGACTTCAACCCACACTCCTGGCATGCTCCCTGACACGTTTTCCGGAGGTATAGGTCGGGAAGCGAGCTCGTTGGAGGGAGAACTATGGTGCGACCCAAAACGGTCCAAAAGATGGCCGAAGCTTCCAACGAGTGGCGAACGCTCGTCCGGTGTCAGAAACCACTGGAAATGCACTTGCAGCGAAGGAAACGGGCTGAGCTCGAGGACTTCCGGTGCTCGTCCCAAGAAAACGCGAGCGGGAATGCCCCGGACTCAGTTTTCTCGTCCTGGGGCAAAAAGCGGTCCCCCGACGGTTTCTCCCCTTTGCTCCGTATTGGTCATAAGTCTTTCGATCTTCGGGTCTCGTGCTCCGAGGACTTCAACCCACACTCCTGGCATGCTCCCTGACACGTTTTCCGGAGGTATAGGTCGGGAAGCGAGCTCGTTGGACGGAGAACTGTGGTGCGACCCAAAACGGTCCAAAAGATGGCCGAAGCTTCCAACGAGTGGCGAACGCTCGTCCGGTGTCAGAAACCACTGGAAATGCACTTGCAGCGAAGGAAACGGGCTGAGCTCGAGGACTTCCGGTGCTCGTCCCAAGAAAACGCGAGCGGGAATGCCCCGGACTCAGTTTTCTCGTCCTGGGGTAAAAAGCGGACCCCCGACGGTTTCTTCCCTTTGCTCCGTATTGGTCATAAGTCTTTTGATCTTCGGGTCTCGTGCTCCGAGGACTTCAACCCACACTCCTGGCATGCTCCCTGACACGTTTTCCGGACGTATAGGTCGGGAAGCGAGCTCGTTGGAGGGAGAACTGTGGTGCGACCCAAAACGGTCCAAAAGATGGCCGAAGCTTCCAACGAGTGGCGAACGCTCGTCCGGTGTCAGAAACCACTGGAAATGCACTTGCAGCGAAGGAAAAGGGCTGAGCTCGAGGACTTCCGGTGCTCGTCCCAAGAAAACGCGAGCGGGAATGCCCCGGACTCAGTTTTCTCGTCCTGGGGTAAAAAGCGGTCCCCCGACGGTTTCTTCCCTTTGCTCCGTATTGGTCATAAGTCTTTCGATCTTCGGGTCTCGTGCTCCGAGGACTTCAACCCACACTCCTGGCATGCTCCCTGACACGTTTTCCGGAGGTATAGGTCGGGAAGCGAGCTCGTTGGAGGGAGAACTGTGGTGCGACCCAAAACGGTCCAAAAGATGGCCGAAGCTTCCAACGAGTGGCGAATGCTCGTCCGGTGTCAGAAACCACTGGAAATGCACTTGCAGCGAAGGAAACGGGCTGAGCTCGAGGACTTCCGGTGCTCGTCCCAAGAAAACGCGAGCGGGAATGCCCCGGACTCAGTTTTCTCGTCCTGGGGTAAAAAGCGGTCCCCCGACGGTTTCTTCCCTTTGCTCCGTATTGGTCATAAGTCTTTCGATCTTCGGGTCTCGTGCTCCGAGGACTTCAACCCACACTCCTGGCATGCTCCCTGACACGTTTTCCGGAGGTATAGGTCGGGAAGCGAGCTCGTTGGAGGGAGAACTGTGGTGCGACCCAAAACGGTCCAAAAGATGGCCGAAGCTTCCAACGAGTGGCGAACGCTCGTCCGGTGTCAGAAACCACTGGAAATGCACTTGCAGCGAAGGAAACGGGCTGAGCTCGAGGACTTCCGGTGCTCGTCCCAAGAAAACGCGAGCGGGAATGCCCCGGACTCAGTTTTCTCGTCCTGGGGTAAAAAGCGGTCCCCCGACGGTTTCTTCCCTTTGCTCCGTATTGGTCATAAGTCTTTCGATCTTCGGGTCTCGTGCTCCGAGGACTTCAACCCACACTCCTGGCATGCTCCCTGACACGTTTTCCGGAGGTATAGGTCGGGAAGCGAGCTCGTTGGAGGGAGAACTGTGGTGCGACCCGAAACGGTCCAAAAGATGGCCGAAGCTTCCAACGAGTGGCGAACGCTCGTCCGGTGTCAGAAACCACTGGAAATGCACTTGCAGCGAAGGAAACGGGCTGAGCTCGAGGTCTTCCGGTGCTCGTCCCAAGAAAACGCGAGCGGGAATGCCCCGAACTCAGTTTTCTCGTCCTGGGGTAAAAAGCGGTCCCCCGACGGTTTCTTCCCTTTGCTCCGTATTGGTCATAAGTCTTTCGATCTTCGGGTCTCGTGCTCCGAGGACTTCAACCCACACTCCTGGCATGCTCCCTGACACGTTTTCCGGAGGTATAGGTCGGGAAGCGAGCTCGTTGGAGGGAGAACTGTGGTGCGACCCAAAACGGTCCAAAAGATGGCCGAAGCTTCCAACGAGTGGCGAACGCTCGTCCGGTGTCAGAAACCACTGGAAATGCACTTGCAGCGAAGGAAACGGGCTGAGCTCGAGGACTTCCGGTGCTCGTCCCAAGAAAACGCGAGCGGGAATGCCCCGGACTCAGTTTTCTCGTCCTGGGGTAAAAAGCGGTCCCCCGACGGTTTCTTCCCTTTGCTCCGTATTGGTCATAAGTCTTTCGATCTTCGGGTCTCGTGCTCCGAGGACTTCAACCCACACTCCTGGCATGCTCCCTGACACGTTTTCCGGAGGTATAGGTCGGGAAGCGAGCTCGTTGGAGGGAGAACTGTGGTGCGACCCAAAACGGTCCAAAAGATGGCCGAAGCTTCCAACGAGTGGCGAACGCTCGTCCGGTGTCAGAAACCACTGGAAATGCACTTGCAGCGAAGGAAACGGGCTGAGCTCGAGGACTTCCGGTGCTCGTCCCAAGAAAACGCGAGCGGGAATGCCCCGGACTCAGTTTTCTCGTCCTGGGGTAAAAAGCGGTCCCCCGACGGTTTCTTCCCTTTGCTCCGTATTGGTCATAAGTCTTTCGATCTTCGGGTCTCGTGCTCCGAGGACTTCAACCCACACTCCTGGCATGCTCCCTGACACGTTTTCCAGAGGTATAGGTCGGGAAGCGAGCTCGTTGGAGGGAGAACTGTGGTGCGACCCAAAACGGTCCAAAAGATGGCCGAAGCTTCCAACGAGTGGCGAACGCTCGTCCGGTGTCAGAAACCACTGGAAATGCACTTGCAGCGAAGGAAACGGGCTGAGCTCGAGGACTTCCGGTGCTCGTCCCAAGAAAACGCGAGGGGGAATTCCCCGGACTCAGTTTTCTCGTCCTGGGGTAAAAAGCGGTCCCCCGACGGTTTCTTCCCTTTGCTCCGTATTGGTCATAAGTCTTTCGATCTTCGGGTCTCGTGCTCCGAGGACTTCAACCCACACTCCTGGCATGCTCCCTGACACGTTTTCCGGAGGTATAGGTCGGGAAGCGAGCTCGTTGGAGGGAGAACTGTGGTGCGACCCAAAACGGTCCAAAAGATGGCCGAAGCTTCCAACGAGTGGCAAACGCTCGTCCGGTGTCAGAAACCACTGGAAATGCACTTGCAGCGAAGGAAACGGGCTGAGCACGAGGACTTCCGGTGCTCGTCCCAAGAAAACGCAAGCGGGAATGCCCCGGACTCAGTTTTCTCGTCCTGGGGTAAAAAGCGGTCCCCCGACGGTTTCTTCCCTTTGCTCCGTATTGGTCATAAGTCTTTCGATCTTCGGGCCTCGTGCTCCGAGGACTTCAACCCACACTCCTGGCATGCTCCCTGACACGTTTTCCGGAGGTATAGGTCGGGAAGCGAGCTCGTTGGAGGGAGAACTGTGGTGCGACCCGAAACGGTCCAAAAGATGGCCGAAGCTTCCAACGAGTGGCGAACGCTCGTCCGGTGTCAGAAACCACTGGAAATGCACTTGCAGCGAAGGAAACGGGCTGAGCTCGAGGACTTCCGGTGCTCGTCCCAAGAAAACGCGAGCGGGAATGCCCCGGACTCAGTTTTCTCGTCCTGGGGTAAAAAGCGGTCCCCCGACGGTTTCTTCCCTTTGCTCCGTATTGGTCATAAGTCTTTCGATCTTCGGGTCTCGTGCTCCGAGGACTTCAACCCACACTCCTGGCATGCTCCCTGACACGTTTTCCGGAAGTATAGGTCGGGAAGCGAGCTCGTTGGAGGGAGAACTGTGGTGCGACCCGAAACGGTCCAAAAGATGGCCGAAGCTTCCAACGAGTGGCGAACGCTCGTCCGGTGTCAGAAACCACTGGAAATGCACTTGCAGCGAAGGAAACGGGCTGAGCTCGAGGAATTCCGGTGCTCGTCCCAAGAAAACGCGAGCGGGAATGCCCCGGACTCAGTTTTCTCGTCCTGGGGTAAAAAGCGGTCCCCCGACGGTTTCTTCCCTTTGCTCCGTATTGGTCATAAGTCTTTCGATCTTCGGGTCTCGTGCTCCGAGGACTTCAACCCACACTCCTGGCATGCTCCCTGACACGTTTTCCGGAGGTATAGGTCGGGAAGCGAGCTCGTTGGAGGGAGAACTGTGGTGCGACCCGAAACGGTCCAAAAGATGGCCGAAGCTTCCAACGAGTGGCGAACGCTCGTCCGGTGTCAGAAACCACTGGAAATGCACTTGCAGCGAAGGAAACGGGCTGAGCTCGAGGACTTCCGGTGCTCGTCCCAAGAAAACGCGAGCGGGAATGCCCCGGACTCAGTTTTCTCGTCCTGGGGTAAAAAGCGGTCCCCCGACGGTTTCTTCCCTTTGCTCCGTATTGGTCATAAGTCTTTCGATCTTCGGGTCTCGTGCTCCGAGGACTTCAACCCACATTCCTGGCATGCTCCCTGACACGTTTTCCGGAGGTATAGGTCGGGAAGCGAGCTCGTTGGAGGGAGAACTGTGGTGCGACCCGAAACGGTCCAAAAGATGGCCGAAGCTTCCAACGAGTGGCGAACGCTCGTCCGGTGTCAGAAACCACTGGAAATGCACTTGCAGCGAAGGAAACGGGCTGAGCTCTAGGACTTCCGGTGCTCGTCCCAAGAAAACGCGAGCGGGAATGCCCCGGACTCAGTTTTCTCGTCCTGGGGTAAAAAGCGGTCCCCCGACGCTTTCTTCCCTTTGCTCCGTATTGGTCATAAGTCTTTCGATCTTCGGGTCTCGTGCTCCGAGGACTTCAACCCACACTCCTGGCATGCTCCCTGACACGTTTTCCGGAGGTATAGGTCGAGAAGCGAGCTCGTTGGAGGGAGAACTGTGGTGCGACCCGAAACGGTCCAAAAGATGGCCGAATCTTCCAACGAGTGGCGAACGCTCGTCCGGTGTCAGAAACCACTGGAAATGCACTTGCAGCGAAGGAAACGGGCTGAGCTCGAGGACTTCCGGTGCTCGTCCCAAGAAAACGCGAGCGGGAATGCCCCGGACTCAGTTTTCTCGTCCTGGGGTAAAAAGCGGTCCCCCGACGGTTTCTTCCCTTTGCTCCGTATTGGTCATAAGTCTTTCGATCTTCGGGTCTCGTGTTCCGAGGACTTCAACCCACACTCCTGGCATGCTCCCTGACACGTTTTCCGGAGGTATAGGTCGGGAAGCGAGCTCGTTGGAGGGAGAACTGTGGTGCGACCCAAAACGGTCCAAAAGATGGCCGAAGCTTCCAACGAGTGGCGAACGCTCGTCCGGTGTCAGAAACCACTGGAAATGCACTTGCAGCGAAGGAAACGGGCTGAGCTCGAGGACTTCCGGTGCTCGTCCCAAGAAAACGCGAGCGGGAATGCCCCGGACTCAGTTTTCTCGTCCTGGGGTAAAAAGCGGTCCCCCGACCGTTTCTTCCCTTTGCTCCGTATTGGTCATAAGTCTTTCGATCTTCGGGTCTCGTGCTCCGAGGACTTCAACCCACACTCCTGGCATGCTCCCTGACACGTTTTCAGGAGGTATAGGTCGGGAAGCGAGCTCGTTGGAGGGAGAACTGTGGTGCGACCCAAAACGGTCCAAAAGATGGCCGAAGCTTCCAACGAGTGGCGAACGCTCGTCCGGTGTCAGAAACCACTGGAAATGCACTTGCAGCGAAGGAAACGGGCTGAGCTCGAGGACTTCCAGTGCTCGTCCCAAGAAAACGCGAGCGGGAATGCCCCGGACTCAGTTTTCTCGTCCTGGGGTAAAAAGCGGTCCCCCGACGGTTTCTTCCCTTTGCTCCGTATTGGTCATAAGTCTTTCGATCTTCGGGTCTCGTGCTCCGAGGACTTCAACCCACACTCCTGGCATGCTCCCTGACACGTTTTCCGGAGGTATAGGTCGGGAAGCGAGCTCGTTGGAGGGAGAACTGTGGTGCGACCCGAAACGGTCCAAAAGATGGCCGAATCTTCCAACGAGTGGCGAACGCTCGTCCGATGTCAGAAACCACTGGAAATGCACTTGCAGCGAAGGAAACAGGCTGAGCTCGAGGACTTCCGGTGCTCGTCCCAAGAAAACGCGAGCGGGAATGCCCCGGACTCAGTTTTCTCGTCCTGGGCTAAAAAGCGGTCCCCCGACGGTTTCTTCCCTTTGCTCCGTATTGGTCATAAGTCTTTCGATCTTCGGGTCTCGTGCTCCGAGGACTTCAACCCACACTCCTGGCATGCTCCCTGACACGTTTTCCGGAGGTATAGGTCGGGAAGCGAGCTCGTTGGAGGGAGAACTGTGGTGCGACCCGAAACGGTCCAAAAGATGGCCGAAGCTTCCAACGAGTGGCGAACGCTCGTCCGGTGTCAGAAACCACTGGAAATGCACTTTCAGCGAAGGAAACAGGCTGAGCTCGAGGACTTCCGGTGCTCGTCCCAAGAAAACGCGAGCGGGAATGCCCCGGACTCAGTTTTCTCGTCCTGGGGTAAAAAGCGGTCCCCCGACGGTTTCTTCCCTTTGCTCCGTATTGGTCATAAGTCTTTCGATCTTCGGGTCTCGTGCTCCGAGGACTTCAACCCACACTCCTGGCATGCTCCCTGACACGTTTTCCGGAGGTATAGGTCGGGAAGCGAGCTCGTTGGAGGGAGAACTGTGGTGCGACCCGAAACGGTCCAAAAGATGGCCGAAGCTTCCAACGAGCGGCGAACGCTCGTCCGGTGTCAGAAACCACTGGAAATGCACTTGCAGCGAAGGAAACGGGCTGAGCTCGAGGACTTCCGGTGCTCGTCCCAAGAAAACGCGAGCGGGAATGCCCCGGACTCAGTTTTCTCGTCCTGGGGTAAAAAGCGGTCCCCCGACCGTTTCTTCCCTTTGCTCCGTATTGGTCATAAGTCTTTCGATCTTCGGGTCTCGTGCTCCGAGGACTTCAACCCACACTCCTGGCATGCTCCCTGACACGTTTTCCGGAGGTATAGGTCGGGAAGCGAGCTCGTTGGAGGGAGAACTGTGGTGCGACCCAAAACGGTCCAAAAGATGGCCGAAGCTTCCAACGAGTGGCGAACGCTCGTCCGGTGTCAGAAACCACTGGAAATGCACTTGCAGCGAAGGAAACGGGCTGAGCTCGAGGACTTCCAGTGCTCGTCCCAAGAAAACGCGAGCGGGAATGCCCCGGACTCAGTTTTCTCGTCCTGGGGTAAAAAGCGGTCCCCCGACGGTTTCTTCCCTTTGCTCCGTATTGGTCATAAGTCTTTCGATCTTCGGGTCTCGTGCTCCGAGGACTTCAACCCACACTCCTGGCATGCTCCCTGACACGTTTTCCGGAGGTATAGGTCGGGAAGCGAGCTCGTTGGAGGGAGAACTGTGGTGCGACCCGAAACGGTCCAAAAGATGGCCGAATCTTCCAACGAGTGGCGAACGCTCGTCCGATGTCAGAAACCACTGGAAATGCACTTGCAGCGAAGGAAACAGGCTGAGCTCGAGGACTTCCGGTGCTCGTCCCAAGAAAACGCGAGCGGGAATGCCCCGGACTCTGTTTTCTCGTCCTGGGCTAAAAAGCGGTCCCCCGACGGTTTCTTCCCTTTGCTCCGTATTGGTCATAAGTCTTTCGATCTTCGGGTCTCGTGCTCCGAGGACTTCAACCCACACTCCTGGCATGCTCCCTGACACGTTTTCCGGAGGTATAGGTCGGGAAGCGAGCTCGTTGGAGGGAGAACTGTGGTGCGACCCGAAACGGTCCAAAAGATGGCCGAAGCTTCCAACGAGTGGCGAACGCTCGTCCGGTGTCAGAAACCACTGGAAATGCACTTTCAGCGAAGGAAACAGGCTGAGCTCGAGGACTTCCGGTGCTCGTCCCAAGAAAACGCGAGCGGGAATGCCCCGGACTCAGTTTTCTCGTCCTGGGGTAAAAAGCGGTCCCCCGACGGTTTCTTCCCTTTGCTCCGTATTGGTCATAAGTCTTTCGATCTTCGGGTCTCGTGCTCCGAGGACTTCAACCCACACTCCTGGCATGCTCCCTGACACGTTTTCCGGAGGTATAGGTCGGGAAGCGAGCTCGTTGGAGGGAGAACTGTGGTGCGACCCGAAACGGTCCAAAAGATGGCCGAAGCTTCCAACGAGCGGCGAACGCTCGTCCGGTGTCAGAAACCACTGGAAATGCACTTGCAGCGAAGGAAACGGGCTGAGCTCGAGGACTTCCGGTGCTCGTCCCAAGAAAACGCGAGCGGGAATGCCCCGGACTCAGTTTTCTCGTCCTGGGGTAAAAAGCGGTCCCCCGACCGTTTCTTCCCTTTGCTCCGTATTGGTCATAAGTCTTTCGATCTTCGGGTCTCGTGCTCCGAGGACTTCAACCCACACTCCTGGCATGCTCCCTGACACGTTTTCCGGAGGTATAGGTCGGGAAGCGAGCTCGTTGGAGGGAGAACTGTGGTGCGACCCAAAACGGTCCAAAAGATGGCCGAAGCTTCCAACGAGTGGCGAACGCTCGTCCGGTGTCAGAAACCACTGGAAATGCACTTGCAGCGAAGGAAACGGGCTGAGCTCGAGGACTTCCAGTGCTCGTCCCAAGAAAACGCGAGCGGGAATGCCCCGGACTCAGTTTTCTCGTCCTGGGGTAAAAAGCGGTCCCCCGACGGTTTCTTCCCTTTGCTCCGTATTGGTCATAAGTCTTTCGATCTTCGGGTCTCGTGCTCCGAGGACTTCAACCCACACTCCTGGCATGCTCCCTGACACGTTTTCCGGAGGTATAGGTCGGGAAGCGAGCTCGTTGGAGGGAGAACTGTGGTGCGACCCGAAACGGTCCAAAAGATGGCCGAATCTTCCAACGAGTGGCGAACGCTCGTCCGGTGTCAGAAACCACTGGAAATGCACTTGCAGCGAAGGAAACAGGCTGAGCTCGAGGACTTCCGGTGCTCGTCCCAAGAAAACGCGAGCGGGAATGCCCCGGACTCAGTTTTCTCGTCCTGGGCTAAAAAGCGGTCCCCCGACGGTTTCTTCCCTTTGCTCCGTATTGGTCATAAGTCTTTCGATCTTCGGGTCTCGTGCTCCGAGGACTTCAACCCACACTCCTGGCATGCTCCCTGACACGTTTTCCGGAGGTATAGGTCGGGAAGCGAGCTCGTTGGAGGGAGAACTGTGGTGCGACCCGAAACGGTCCAAAAGATGGCCGAAGCTTCCAACGAGTGGCGAACGCTCGTCCGGTGTCAGAAACCACTGGAAATGCACTTTCAGCGAAGGAAACAGGCTGAGCTCGAGGACTTCCGGTGCTCGTCCCAAGAAAACGCGAGCGGGAATGCCCCGGACTCAGTTTTCTCGTCCTGGGGTAAAAAGCGGTCCCCCGACGGTTTCTTCCCTTTGCTCCGTATTGGTCATAAGTCTTTCGATCTTCGGGTCTCGTGCTCCGAGGACTTCAACCCACACTCCTGGCATGCTCCCTGACACGTTTTCCGGAGGTATAGGTCGGGAAGCGAGCTCGTTGGAGGGAGAACTGTGGTGCGACCCGAAACGGTCCAAAAGATGGCCGAAGCTTCCAACGAGCGGCGAACGCTCGTCCGGTGTCAGAAACCACTGGAAATGCACTTGCAGCGAAGGAAACGGGCTGAGCTCGAGGACTTCCGGTGCTCGTCCCAAGAAAACGCGAGCGGGAATGCCCCGGACTCAGTTTTCTCGTCCTGGGGTAAAAAGCGGTCCCCCGACCGTTTCTTCCCTTTGCTCCGTATTGGTCATAAGTCTTTCGATCTTCGGGTCTCGTGCTCCGAGGACTTCAACCCACACTCCTGGCATGCTCCCTGACACGTTTTCCGGAGGTATAGGTCGGGAAGCGAGCTCGTTGGAGGGAGAACTGTGGTGCGACCCAAAACGGTCCAAAAGATGGCCGAAGCTTCCAACGAGTGGCGAACGCTCGTCCGGTGTCAGAAACCACTGGAAATGCACTTGCAGCGAAGGAAACGGGCTGAGCTCGAGGAATTCCGGTGCTCGTCCCAAGAAAACGCGAGCGGGAATGCCCCGGACTCAGTTTTCTCGTCCTGGGGTAAAAAGCGGTCCCCCGACGGTTTCTTCCCTTTGCTCCGTATTGGTCATAAGTCTTTCGATCTTCGGGTCTCGTGCTCCGAGGACTTCAACCCACACTCCTGGCATGCTCCCTGACACGTTTTCCGGAGGTATAGGTCGGGAAGCGAGCTCGTTGGAGGGAGAACTGTGGTGCGACCCGAAACGGTCCAAAAGATGGCCGAAGCTTCCAACGAGTGGCGAACGCTCGTCCGGTGTCAGAAACCACTGGAAATGCACTTGCAGCGAAGGAAACGGGCTGAGCTCGAGGACTTCCGGTGCTCGTCCCAAGAAAACGCGAGCGGGAATGCCCCGGACTCAGTTTTCTCGTCCTGGGGTAAAAAGCGGTCCCCCGACGGTTTCTTCCCTTCGCTCCGTATTGGTCATAAGTCTTTCGGTCTTCGGGTCTCGTGCTCCGAGGACTTCAACCCACATTCCTGGCATGCTCCCTGACACGTTTCCCGGAGGTATAGGTCGGGAAGCGAGCTCGTTGGAGGGAGAACTGTGGTGCGACCCGAAACGGTCCAAAAGATGGCCGAAGCTTCCAACGAGTGGCGAACGCTCGTCCGGTGTCAGAAACCACTGGAAATGCACTTTCAGTGATGGAAACAGGCTGAGCTCGAGGACTTCCAGTGCTCGTCCCAAGAAAACGCGAGCGGGAATGCCCCGGACTCAGTTTTCTCGTCCTGGGGTAAAAAGCGGTCCCCCGACGGTTTCTTCCCTTTGCTCCGTATTGGTCATAAGTCTTTCGATCTTCGGGTCTCGTGCTCCGAGGACTTCAACCCACACTCCTGGCATGCTCCCTGACACGTTTTCCGGAGGTATAGGTCGGGAAGCGAGCTCGTTGGAGGGAGAACTGTGGTGCGATCCGAAACAGTCCAAAAGATGGCCGAAGCTTCCAACGAGCGGCGAACGCTCGTCCGGTGTCAGAAACCACTGGAAATGCACTTGCAGCGAAGGAAACGGGCTGAGCTCGAGGACTTCCGGTGCTCGTCCCAAGAAAACGCGAGCGGGAATGCCCCGGACTCAGTTTTCTCGTCCTGGGGTAAAAAGCGGTCCCCCGACGGTTTCTTCCCTTTGCTCCGTATTGGTCATAAGTCTTTCGATCTTCGGGTCTCGTGCTCCGAGGACTTCAACCCACACTCCTGGCATGCTCCCTGACACGTTTTCCGGAAGTATAGGTCGGGAAGCGAGCTCGTTGGAGGGAGAACTGTGGTGCGACCCGAAACGGTCCAAAAGATGGCCGAAGCTTCCAACGAGTGGCGAACGCTCGTCCGGTGTCAGAAACCACTGGAAATGCACTTGCAGCGAAGGAAACGGGCTGAGCTCGAGGAATTCCGGTGCTCGTCCCAAGAAAACGCGAGCGGGAATGCCCCGGACTCAGTTTTCTCGTCCTGGGGTAAAAAGCGATCCCCCGACGGTTTCTTCCCTTTGCTCCGTATTGGTCATAAGTCTTTCGATCTTCGGGTCTCGTGCTCCGAGGACTTCAACCCACACTCCTGGCATGCTCCCTGACACGTTTTCCGGAGGTATAGGTCGAGAAGCGAGCTCGTTGGAGGGAGAACTGTGGTGCGACCCGAAACGGTCCAAAAGATGGCCGAATCTTCCAACGAGTGGCGAACGCTCGTCCGGTGTCAGAAACCACTGGAAATGCACTTGCAGCGAAGGAAACGGGCTGAGCTCGAGGACTTCCGGTGCTCGTCCCAAGAAAACGCGAGCGGGAATGCCCCGGACTCAGTTTTCTCGTCCTGGGGTAAAAAGCGGTCCCCCGACGGTTTCTTCCCTTTGCTCCGTATTGGTCATAAGTCTTTCGATCTTCGGGTCTCGTGCTCCGAGGACTTCAACCCACACTCCTGGCATGCTCCCTGACACGTTTTCCGGAGGTATAGGTCGGGAAGCGAGCTCGTTGGAGGGAGAACTGTGGTGCGACCCAAAACGGTCCAAAAGATGGCCGAAGCTTCCAACGAGTGGCGAACGCTCGTCCGGTGTCAGAAACCACTGGAAATGCACTTGCAGCGAAGGAAACGGGCTGAGCTCGAGGACTTCCGGTGCTCGTCCCAAGAAAACGCGAGCGGGAATGCCCCGGACTCAGTTTTCTCGTCCTGGGGTAAAAAGCGGTCCCCCGACCGTTTCTTCCCTTTGCTCCGTATTGGTCATAAGTCTTTCGATCTTCGGGTCTCGTGCTCCGAGGACTTCAACCCACACTCCTGGCATGCTCCCTGACACGTTTTCCGGAGGTATAGGTCGGGAAGCGAGCTCGTTGGAGGGAGAACTGTGGTGCGACCCAAAACGGTCCAAAAGATGGCCAAAGCTTCCAACGAGTGGCGAACGCTCGTCCGGTGTCAGAAACCACTGGAAATGCACTTGCAGCGAAGGAAACGGGCTGAGCTCGAGGACTTCCAGTGCTCGTCCCAAGAAAACGCGAGCGGGAATGCCCCGGACTCAGTTTTCTCGTCCTGGGGTAAAAAGCGGTCCCCCGACGGTTTCTTCCCTTTGCTCCGTATTGGTCATAAGTCTTTCGATCTTCGGGTCTCGTGCTCCGAGGACTTCAACCCACACTCCTGGCATGCTCCCTGACACGTTTTCCGGAGGTATAGGTCGGGAAGCGAGCTCGTTGGAGGGAGAACTGTGGTGCGACCCGAAACGGTCCAAAAGATGGCTGAAGCTTCCAACGAGTGGCGAACGCTCGTCCGGTGTCAGAAACCACTGGAAATGCACTTGCAGCGAAGGAAACAGGCTGAGCTCGAGGACTTCCGGTGCTCGTCCCAAGAAAACGCGAGCGGGAATGCCCCGGACTCAGTTTTCTCGTCCTGGGGTAAAAAGCGGTCCCCCGACGGTTTCTTCCCTTTGCTCCGTATTGGTCATAAGTCTTTCGATCTTCGGGTCTCGTGCTCCGAGGACTTCAACCCACACTCCTGGCATGCTCCCTGACACGTTTTCCGGAGGTATAGGTCGGGAAGCGAGCTCGTTGGAGGGAGAACTGTGGTGCGACCCGAAACGGTCCAAAAGATGGCCGAAGCTTCCAACGAGTGGCGAACGCTCGTCCGGTGTCAGAAACCACTGGAAATGCACTTTCAGCGAAGGAAACAGGCTGAAATCGAGGACTTCCGGTGCTCGTCCCAAGAAAACGCGAGCGGGAATGCCCCGGACTCAGTTTTCTCGTCCTGGGGTAAAAAGCGGTCCCCCGACGGTTTCTTCCCTTTGCTCCGTATTGGTCATAAGTCTTTCGATCTTCGGGTCTCGTGCTCCGAGGACTTCAACCCACACTCCTGGCATGCTCCTTGACACGTTTTCCGGAGGTATAGGTCGGGAAGCGAGCTCGTTGGAGGGAGAACTGTGGTGCGACCCGAAACGGTCCAAAAGATGGCCGAAGCTTCCAACGAGTGGCGAACGCTCGTCCGGTGTCAGAAACCACTGGAAATGCACTTGCAGCGAAGGAAACGGGCTGAGCTCGAGGACTTCCGGTGCTCGTCCCAAGAAAACGCGAGCGGGAATGCCCCGGACTCAGTTTTCTCGTCCTGGGGTAAAAAGCGGTCCCCCGACGGTTTCTTCCCTTTGCTCCGTATTGGTCATAAGTCTTTCGATCTTCGGGTCTCGTGCTCCGAGGACTTCAACCCACACTCCTGGCATGCTCCCTGACACGTTTTCCGGAAGTATAGGTCGGGAAGCGAGCTCGTTGGAGGGAGAACTGTGGTGCGACCCGAAACGGTCCAAAAGATGGCCGAAGCTTCCAACGAGTGGCGAACGCTCGTCCGGTGTCAGAAACCACTGGAAATGCACTTGCAGCGAAGGAAACGGGCTGAGCTCGAGGAATTCCGGTGCTCGTCCCAAGAAAACGCGAGCGGGAATGCCCCGGACTCAGTTTTCTCGTCCTGGGGTAAAAAGCGGTCCCCCGACGGTTTCTTCCCTTTGCTCCGTATTGGTCATAAGTCTTTCGATCTTCGGGTCTCGTGCTCCGAGGACTTCAACCCACACTCCTGGCATGCTCCCTGACACGTTTTCCGGAGGTATAGGTCGGGAAGCGAGCTCGTTGGAGGGAGAACTGTGGTGCGACCCGAAACGGTCCAAAAGATGGCCGAAGCTTCCAACGAGTGGCGAACGCTCGTCCGGTGTCAGAAACCACTGGAAATGCACTTGCAGCGAAGGAAACGGGCTGAGCTCGAGGACTTCCGGTGCTCGTCCCAAGAAAACGCGAGCGGGAATGCCCCGGACTCAGTTTTCTCGTCCTGGGGTAAAAAGCGGTCCCCCGACGGTTTCTTCCCTTTGCTCCGTATTGGTCATAAGTCTTTCGATCTTCGGGTCTCGTGCTCCGAGGACTTCAACCCACACTCCTGGCATGCTCCTTGACACGTTTTCCGGAGGTATAGGTCGGGAAGCGAGCTCGTTGGAGGGAGAACTGTGGTGCGACCCGAAACGGTCCAAAAGATGGCCGAAGCTTCCAACGAGTGGCGAACGCTCGTCCGGTGTCAGAAACCACTGGAAATGCACTTGCAGCGAAGGAAACGGGCTGAGCTCGAGGACTTCCGGTGCTCGTCCCAAGAAAACGCGAGCGGGAATGCCCCGGACTCAGTTTTCTCGTCCTGGGGTAAAAAGCGGTCCCCCGACGGTTTCTTCCCTTTGCTCCGTATTGGTCATAAGTCTTTCGATCTTCGGGTCTCGTGCTCCGAGGACTTCAACCCACACTCCTGGCATGCTCCCTGACACGTTTTCCGGAAGTATAGGTCGGGAAGCGAGCTCGTTGGAGGGAGAACTGTGGTGCGACCCGAAACGGTCCAAAAGATGGCCGAAGCTTCCAACGAGTGGCGAACGCTCGTCCGGTGTCAGAAACCACTGGAAATGCACTTGCAGCGAAGGAAACGGGCTGAGCTCGAGGAATTCCGGTGCTCGTCCCAAGAAAACGCGAGCGGGAATGCCCCGGACTCAGTTTTCTCGTCCTGGGGTAAAAAGCGGTCCCCCGACGGTTTCTTCCCTTTGCTCCGTATTGGTCATAAGTCTTTCGATCTTCGGGTCTCGTGCTCCGAGGACTTCAACCCACACTCCTGGCATGCTCCCTGACACGTTTTCCGGAGGTATAGGTCGGGAAGCGAGCTCGTTGGAGGGAGAACTGTGGTGCGACCCGAAACGGTCCAAAAGATGGCCGAAGCTTCCAACGAGTGGCGAACGCTCGTCCGGTGTCAGAAACCACTGGAAATGCACTTGCAGCGAAGGAAACGGGCTGAGCTCGAGGACTTCCGGTGCTCGTCCCAAGAAAACGCGAGCGGGAATGCCCCGGACTCAGTTTTCTCGTCCTGGGGTAAAAAGCGGTCCCCCGACGGTTTCTTCCCTTCGCTCCGTATTGGTCATAAGTCTTTCGGTCTTCGGGTCTCGTGCTCCGAGGACTTCAACCCACATTCCTGGCATGCTCCCTGACACGTTTCCCGGAGGTATAGGTCGGGAAGCGAGCTCGTTAGAGGGAGAACTGTGGTGCGACCCAAAACGGTCCAAAAGATGGCCGAAGCTTCCAACGAGTGGCGAACGCTCGTCCGGTGTCAGAAACCACTGGAAATGCACTTGCAGCGAAGGAAACGGGCTGAGCTCGAGGACTTCCGGTGCTCGTCCCAAGAAAACGCGAGGGGGAATGCCCCGGACTCAGTTTTCTCGTCCTGGGGTAAAAAGCGGTCCCCCAACGGTTTCTTCCCTTTGCTCCGTATTGGTCATAAGTCTTTCGATCTTCGGGTCTCGTGCTCCGAGGACTTCAACCCACACTCCTGGCATGCTCCCTGACACGTTTTCCGGAGGTATAGGTCGGGAAGCGAGCTCGTTGGAGGGAGAACTGTGGTGCGACCCAAAACGGTCCAAAAGATGGCCGAAGCTTCCAACGAGTGGCGAACGCTCGTCCGGTGTCAGAAACCACTGGAAATGCACTTGCAGCGAAGGAAACGGGCTGAGCTCGAGGACTTCCGGTGCTCGTCCCAAGAAAACGCGAGCGGGAATGCCCCGGACTCAGTTTTCTCGTCCTGGGGTAAAAAGCGGTCCCCCGACGGTTTCTTCCCTTTGCTCCGTATTGGTCATAAGTCTTTCGATCTTCGGGTCTCGTGCTCCGAGGACTTCAACCCACACTCCTGGCATGCTCCCTGACACGTTTTCCGGAGGTATAGGTCGGGAAGCGAGCTTGTTGGAGGGAGAACTGTGGTGCGACCCGAAACGGTCCAAAAGATGGCCGAAGCTTCCAACGAGTGGCGAACGCTCGTCCGGTGTCAGAAACCACTGGAAATGCACTTGCAGCGAAGGAAACGGGCTGAGCTCGAGGACTTCCGGTGCTCGTCCCAAGAAAACGCGAGCGGGAATGCCCCGGACTCAGTTTTCTCGTCCTGGGGTAAAAAGCGGTCCCCCGACGGTTTCTTCCCTTTGCTCCGTATTGGTCATAAGTCTTTCGATCTTCGGGTCTCGTGCTCCGAGGACTTCAACCCACACTCCTGGCATGCTCCCTGACACGTTTTCCGGAAGTATAGGTCGGGAAGCGAGCTCGTTGGAGGGAGAACTGTGGTGCGACCCGAAACGGTCCAAAAGATGGCCGAAGCTTCCAACGAGTGGCGAACGCTCGTCCGGTGTCAGAAACCACTGGAAATGCACTTGCAGCGAAGGAAACGGGCTGAGCTCGAGGACTTCCGGTGCTCGTCCCAAGAAAACGCGAGCGGGAATGCCCCGGACTCAGTTTTCTCGTCCTGGGGTAAAAAGCGGTCCCCCGACGGTTTCTTCCCTTTGCTCCGTATTGGTCATAAGTCTTTCGATCTTCGGGTCTCGTGCTCCGAGGACTTCAACCCACACTCCTGGCATGCTCCCTGACACGTTTTCCGGAAGTATAGGTCGGGAAGCGAGCTCGTTGGAGGGAGAACTGTGGTGCGACCCGAAACGGTCCAAAAGATGGCCGAAGCTTCCAACGAGTGGCGAACGCTCGTCCGGTGTCAGAAACCACTGGAAATGCACTTGCAGCGAAGGAAACGGGCTGAGCTCGAGGAATTCCGGTGCTCGTCCCAAGAAAACGCGAGCGGGAATGCCCCGGACTCAGTTTTCTCGTCCTGGGGTAAAAAGCGGTCCCCCGACGGTTTCTTCCCTTTGCTCCGTATTGGTCATAAGTCTTTCGATCTTCGGGTCTCGTGCTCCGAGGACTTCAACCCACACTCCTGGCATGCTCCCTGACACGTTTTCCGGAGGTATAGGTCGGGAAGCGAGCTCGTTGGAGGGAGAACTGTGGTGCGACCCGAAACGGTCCAAAAGATGGCCGAAGCTTCCAACGAGTGGCGAACGCTCGTCCGGTGTCAGAAACCACTGGAAATGCACTTGCAGCGAAGGAAACAGGCTGAGCTCGAGGACTTCCGGTGCTCGTCCCAAGAAAACGCGAGCGGGAATGCCCCGGACTCAGTTTTCTCGTCCCTGGGGTAAAAAGCGGTCCCCCGACGGTTTCTTCCCTTTGCTCCGTATTGGTCATAAGTCTTTCGATCTTCGGGTCTCGTGCTCCGAGGACTTCAACCCACACTCCTGGCATGCTCCCTGACACGTTTTCCGGAGGTATAGGTCGGGAAACGAGCTCGTTGGAGGGAGAACTGTGGTGCGACCCGAAACGGTCCAAAAGATGGCCGAAGCTTCCAACGAGTGGCGAACGCTCGTCCGGTGTCAGAAACCACTGGAAATGCACTTTCAGCGAAGGAAACAGGCTGAGCTCGAGGACTTCCGGTGCTCGTCCCAAGAAAACGCGAGCGGGAATGCCCCGGACTCAGTTTTCTCGTCCTGGGGTAAAAAGCGGTCCCCCGACGGTTTCTTCCCTTTGCTCCGTATTGGTCATAAGTCTTTCGATCTTCGGGTCTCGTGCTCCGAGGACTTCAACCCACACTCCTGGCATGCTCCCTGACACGTTTTCCGGAGGTATAGGTCGGGAAGCGAGCTCGTTGGAGGGAGAACTGTGGTGCGACCCGAAACGGTCCAAAAGATGGCCGAAGCTTCCAACGAGTGGCGAACGCTCGTCCGGTGTCAGAAACCACTGGAAATGCACTTGCAGCGAAGGAAACGGGCTGAGCTCGAGGACTTCCGGTGCTCGTCCCAAGAAAACGCGAGCGGGAATGCCCCGGACTCAGTTTTCTCGTCCTGGGGTAAAAAGCGGTCCCCCGACGGTTTCTTCCCTTTGCTCCGTATTGGTCATAAGTCTTTCGATCTTCGGGTCTCGTGCTCCGACGACTTCAACCCACACTCCTGGCATGCTCCCTGACACGTTTTCCGGAAGTATAGGTCGGGAAGCGAGCTCGTTGGAGGGAGAACTGTGGTGCGACCCGAAACGGTCCAAAAGATGGCCGAAGCTTCCAACGAGTGGCGAACGCTCGTCCGGTGTCAGAAACCACTGGAAATGCACTTGCAGCGAAGGAAACGGGCTGAGCTCGAGGAATTCCGGTGCTCGTCCCAAGAAAACGCGAGCGGGAATGCCCCGGACTCAGTTTTCTCGTCCTGGGGTAAAAAGCGGTCCCCCGACGGTTTCTTCCCTTTGCTCCGTATTGGTCATAAGTCTTTCGATCTTCGGGTCTCGTGCTCCGAGGACTTCAACCCACACTCCTGGCATGCTCCCTGACACGTTTTCCGGAGGTATAGGTCGGGAAGCGAGCTCGTTGGAGGGAGAACTGTGGTGCGACCCGAAACGGTCCAAAAGATGGCCGAAGCTTCCAACGAGTGGCGAACGCTCGTCCGGTGTCAGAAACCACTGGAAATGCACTTGCAGCGAAGGAAACGGGCTGAGCTCGAGGACTTCCGGTGCTCGTCCCAAGAAAACGCGAGCGGGAATGCCCCGGACTCAGTTTTCTCGTCCTGGGGTAAAAAGCGGTCCCCCGACGGTTTCTTCCCTTTGCTCCGTATTGGTCATAAGTCTTTCGATCTTCGGGTCTCGTGCTCCGAGGACTTCAACCCACACTCCTGGCATGCTCCCTGACACGTTTTCCGGAGGTATAGGTCGGGAAGCGAGCTCGTTGGAGGGAGAACTGTGGTGCGACCCGAAACGGTCCAAAAGATGGCCGAAGCTTCCAACGAGTGGCGAACGCTCGTCCGGTGTCAGAAACCACTGGAAATGCACTTGCAGCGAAGGAAACGGGCTGAGCTCGAGGACTTCCGGTGCTCGTCCCTAGAAAACGCGAGCGGGAATGCCCCGGACTCAGTTTTCTCGTCCTGGGGTAAAAAGCGGTCCCCCGACGGTTTCTTCCCTTTGCTCCGTATTGGTCATAAGTCTTTCGATCTTCGGGTCTCGTGCTCCGAGGACTTCAACCCACACTCCTGGCATGCTCCCTGACACGTTTTCCGGAGGTATAGGTCGGGAAGCGAGCTCGTTGGAGGGAGAACTGTGGTGCGACCCAAAACGGTCCAAAAGATGGCCGAAGCTTCCAACGAGTGGCGAACGCTCGTCCGGTGTCAGAAACCACTGGAAATGCACTTGCAGCGAAGGAAACAGGCTGAGCTCGAGGACTTCCGGTGCTCGTCCCAAGAAAACGCGAGCGGGAATGCCCCGGACTCAGTTTTCTCGTCCTGGGGTAAAAAGCGGTCCCCCGACGGTTTCTTCCCTTTGCTCCGTATTGGTCATAAGTCTTTCGATCTTCGGGTCTCGTGCTCCGAGGACTTCAACCCACACTCCTGGCATGCTCCCTGACACGTTTCCCGGAGGTATAGGTCGGGAAGCGAGCTCGTTGGAGGGAGAACTGTGGTGCGACCCAAAACGGTCCAAAAGATGGCCGAAGCTTCCAACGAGTGGCGAACGCTCGTCCGGTGTCAGAAACCACTGGAAATGCACTTGCAGCGAAGGAAACGGGCTGAGCTCGAGGACTTCCGGTGCTCGTCCCAAGAAAACGCGAGCGGGAATGCCCCGGACTCAGTTTTCTCGTCCTTGGGTAAAAAGCGGTCCCCCAACGGTTTCTTCCCTTTGCTCCGTATTGGTCATAAGTCTTTCGATCTTCGGGTCTCGTGCTCCGACGACTTCAACCCACACTCCTGGCATGCTCCCTGACACGTTTTCCGGAGGTATAGGTCGGGAAGCGAGCTCGTTGGAGGGAGAACTGTGGTGCGACCCAAAACGGGCCAAAAGATGGCCGAAGCTTCCAACGAGTGGCGAACGCTCGTCCGGTGTCAGAAACCACTGGAAATGCACTTGCAGCGAAGGAAACGGGCTGAGCTCGAGGACTTCCGGTGCTCGTCCCTAGAAAACGCGAGCGGGAATGCCCCGGACTCAGTTTTCTCGTCCTGGGGTAAAAAGCTGTCCCCCGACGGTTTCTTCCCTTTGCTCCGTATTGGTCATAAGTCTTTCGATCTTCGGGTCTCGTGCTCCAAGGACTTCAACCCACACTCCTGGCATGCTCCCTGACACGTTTTCCGGAGGTATAGGTCGGGAAGCGAGCTCGTTGGAGGGAGAACTGTGGTGCGACCCAAAACGGTCCAAAAGATGGCCGAAGCTTCCAACGAGTGGCGAACGCTCGTCCGGTGTCAGAAACCACTGGAAATGCACTTGCAGCGAAGGAAACGGGCTGAGCTCGAGGACTTCCGGTGCTCGTCCCAAGAAAACGCGAGCGGGAATGCCTCGGACTCAGTTTTCTCGTCCTGGGGTAAAAAGCGGTCCCCCGACGGTTTCTTCCCTTTGCTCCGTATTGGTCATAAGTCTTTCGATCTTCGGGTCTCGTGCTCCGAGGACTTCAACCCACACTCCTGGCATGCTCCCTGACACGTTTTCCGGAGGTATAGGTCGGGAAGCGAGCTCGTTGGAGGGAGAACTGTGGTGCGACCCAAAACGGTCCAAAAGATGGCCGAAGCTTCCAACGAGTGGCGAACGCTCGTCCGGTGTCAGAAACCACTGGAAATGCACTTGCAGCGAAGGAAACGGGCTGAGCTCGAGGACTTCCGGTGCTCGTCCCAAGAAAACGCGAGCGGGAATGCCCCGGACTCAGTTTTCTCGTCCTGGGGTAAAAAGCGGTCCCCCGACGGTTTCTTCCCTTTGGTCCGTATTGGTCATAAGTCTTTCGATCTTCGGGTCTCGTGCTCCGAGGACTTCAACCCGCACTCCTGGCATGCTCCCTGACACGTTTTCCGGAGGTATAGGTCGGGAAGCGAGCTCGTTGGAGGGAGAACTGTGGTGCGACCCAAAACGGTCCAAAAGATGGCCGAAGCTTCCAACGAGTGGCGAACGCTCGTCCGGTGTCAGAAACCACTGGAAATGCACTTGCAGCGAAGGAAACGGGCTGAGCTCGAGGACTTCCGGTGCTCGTCCCAAGAAAACGCGAGCGGGAATGCCCCGGACTCAGTTTTCTCGTCCTGGGGTAAAAAGCGGTCCCCCGACGGTTTCTTCCCTTTGCTCCGTATTGGTCATAAGTCTTTCGATCTTCGGGTCTCGTGCTCCGAGGACTTCAACCCACACTCCTGGCATGCTCCCTGACACGTTTTCCGGAGGTATAGGTCGGGAAGCGAGCTCGTTGGAGGGAGAACTGTGGTGCGACCCAAAACGGTCCAAAAGATGGCCGAAGCTTCCAACGAGTGGCGAACGCTCGTCCGGTGTCAGAAACCACTGGAAATGCACTTGCAGCGAAGGAAACGGGCTGAGCTCGAGGACTTCCGGTCCTCGTCCCAAGAAAACGCGAGCGGGAATGCCCCGGACTCAGTTTTCTCGTCCTGGGGTAAAAAGCGGTCCCCCGACGGTTTCTTCCCTTCGCTCCGTATTGGTCATAAGTCTTTCGATCTTCGGGTCTCGTGCTTCGAGGACTTCAACCCACACTCCTGGCATGCTCCCTGACACGTTTTCCGGAGGTATAGGTCGGGAAGCGAGCTCGTTGGACGGAGAACTGTGGTGCGACCCAAAACGGTCCAAAAGATGGCCGAAGCTTCCAACGAGTGGCGAACGCTCGTCCGGTGTCAGAAACCACTGGAAATGCACTTGCAGCGAAGGAAACGGGCTGAGCTCGAGGACTTCCGGTGCTCGTCCCAAGAAAACGCGAGCGGGAATGCCCCGGACTCAGTTTTCTCGTCCTGGGGTAAAAAGCGGTCCCCCGACGGTTTCTTCCCTTTGCTCCGTATTGGTCATAAGTCTTTCGATCTTCGGGTCTCGTGCTCCGAGGACTTCAACCCACACTCCTGGCATGCTCCCTGACACGTTTTCCGGATGTATACGTCGGGAAGCGAGCTCGTTGGAGGGAGAACTGTGGTGCGACCCAAAACGGTCCAAAAGATGGCCGAAGCTTCCAACGAGTGGCGAACGCTCGTCCGGTGTCAGAAACCACTGGAAATGCACTTGCAGCGAAGGAAACGGGCTGAGCTCGAGGACTTCCGGTGCTCGTCCCAAGAAAACGCGAGCGGGAATGCCCCGGACTCAGTTTTCTCGTCCTGGGGTAAAAAGCGGTCCCCCGACGGTTTCTTCCCTTCGCTCCGTATTGGTCATAAGTCTTTCGATCTTCGGGTCTCGTGCTCCGAGGACTTCAACCCACACTCCTGGCATGCTCCCTGACACGTTTTCCGGAGGTATAGGTCGGGAAGCGAGCTCGTTGGAGGGAGAACTGTGGTGCGACCCAAAACGGTCCAAAAGATGGCCGAAGCTTCCAACGAGTGGCGAACGCTCGTCCGGTGTCAGAAACCACTGGAAATGCACTTGCAGCGAAGGAAACGGGCTGAGCTCGAGGACTTCCGGTGCTCGTCCCAAGAAAACGCGAGCGGGAATGCCCCGGACTCAGTTTTCTCGTCCTGGGGTAAAAAGCGGTCCCCCGACGGTTTCTTCCCTTCGCTCCGTATTGGTCATAAGTCTTTCGATCTTCGGGTCTCGTGCTCCGAGGACTTCAACCCACACTCCTGGCATGCTCCCTGACACGTTTTCCGGAGGTATAGGTCGGGAAGCGAGCTCGTTGGAGGGAGAACTGTGGTGCGACCCAAAACGGTCCAAAAGATGGCCGAAGCTTCCAACGAGTGGCGAACGCTCGTCCGGTGTCAGAAACCACTGGAAATGCACTTGCAGCGAAGGAAACGGGCTGAGCTCGAGGACTTCCGGTGCTCGTCCCAAGAAAACGCGAGCGGGAATGCCCCGGACTCAGTTTTCTTGTCCTGGGGTAAAAAGCGGTCCCCCGACGGTTTCTTCCTTTTGCTCCGTATTGGTCATAAGTCTTTCGATCTTCGGGTCTCGTGCTCCGAGGACTTCAACCCACACTCCTGGCATGCTCCCTGACACGTTTTCCGGAGGTATAGGTCGGGAAGCGAGCTCGTTGGAGGGAGAACTGTGGTGCGACCCAAAACGGTCCAAAAGATGGCCGAAGCTTCCAACGAGTGGCGAACGCTCGTCCGGTGTCAGAAACCACTGGAAATGCACTTGCAACGAAGGAAACGGGCTGAGCTCGAGGACTTCCGGTGCTCGTCCCAAGAAAACGCGAGCGGGAATGCCCCGGACTCAGTTTTCTCGTCCTGGGGTAAAAAGCGGTCCCCCGACGGTTTCTTCCCTTTGCTCCGTATTGGTCATAAGTCTTTCGATCTTCGGGTCTCGTGCTCCGAGGACTTCAACCCACACTCCTGGCATGCTCCCTGACACGTTTTCCGGAGGTATAGGTCGGGAAGCGAGCTCGTTGGAGGGAGAACTGTGGTGCGACCCAAAACGGTCCAAAAGATGGCCGAAGCTTCCAACGAGTGGCGAACGATCGTCCGGTGTCAGAAACCACTGGAAATGCACTTGCAGCGAAGGAAACGGGCTGAGCTCGAGGACTTCCGGTGCTCGTCCCAAGAAAACGCGAGCGGGAATGCCCCGGACTCAGTTTTCTCGTCCTGGGGTAAAAAGCGGTCCCCCGACGGTTTCTTCCCTTTGCTCCGTATTGGTCATAAGTCTTTCGATCTTCGGGTCTCGTGCTCCGAGGACTTCAACCCACACTCCTGGCATGCTCCCTGACACGTTTTCCGGAGGTATAGGTCGGGAAGCGAGCTCGTTGGAGGGAGAACTGTGGTGCGACCCAAAACGGTCCAAAAGATGGCCGAAGCTTCCAACGAGTGGCGAACGCTCGTCCGGTGTCAGAAACCACTGGAAATGCACTTGCAGCGAAGGAAACGGGCTGAGCTCGAGGACTTCCGGTGCTCGTCCCAAGAAAACGCGAGCGGGAATGCCCCGGACTCAGTTTTCTCGTCCTGGGGTAAAAAGCGGTCCCCCGACGGTTTCTTCCCTTTGCTCCGTATTGGTCATAGGTCTTTCGATCTTCGGGTCTCGTGCTCCGAGGACTTCAACCCACACTCCTGGCATGCTCCCTGACACGTTTTCCGGAGGTATAGGTCGGGAAGCGAGCTCGTTGGAGGGAGAACTGTGGTGCGACCCAAAACGGTCCAAAAGATGGCCGAAGCTTCCAACGAGTGGCGAACGCTCGTCCGGTGTCAGAAACCACTGGAAATGCACTTGCAGCGAAGGAAACGGGCTGAGCTCGAGGACTTCCGGTGCTCGTCCCAAGAAAACGCGAGCGGGAATGCCCCGGACTCAGTTTTCTCGTCCTGGGGTAAAAAGCGGTCCCCCGACGGTTTCTTCCCTTTGCTCCGTATTGGTCATAAGTCTTTCGATCTTCGGGTCTCGTGCTCCGAGGACTTCAACCCACACTCCTGGCATGCTCCCTGACACATTTTCCGGAGGTATAGGTCGGGAAGCGAGCTCGTTGGAGGGAGAACTGTGGTGCGACCCAAAACGGTCCAAAAGATGGCCGAAGCTTCCAACGAGTGGCGAACGATCGTCCGGTGTCAGAAACCACTGGAAATGCACTTGCAGCGAAGGAAACGGGCTGAGCTCGAGGACTTCCGGTGCTCGTCCCAAGAAAACGCGAGCGGGAATGCCCCGGACTCAGTTTTCTCGTCCTGGGGTAAAAAGCGGTCCCCCGACGGTTTCTTCCCTTTGCTCCGTATTGGTCATAAGTCTTTCGATCTTCGGGTCTCGTGCTCCGAGGACTTCAACCCACACTCCTGGCATGCTCCCTGACACGTTTTCCGGAGGTATAGGTCGGGAAGCGAGCTCGTTGGAGGGAGAACTGTGGTGCGACCCAAAACGGTCCAAAAGATGGCCGAAGCTTCCAACGAGTGGCGAACGCTCGTCCGGTGTCAGAAACCACTGGAAATGCACTTGCAGCGAAGGAAACGGGCTGAGCTCGAGGACTTCCGGTGCTCGTCCCAAGAAAACGCGAGCGGGAATGCCCCGGACTCAGTTTTCTCGTCCTGGGGTAAAAAGCGGTCCCCCGACGGTTTCTTCCCTTTGCTCCGTATTGGTCATAAGTCTTTCGATCTTCGGGTCTCGTGTTCCGAGGACTTCAACCCACACTCCTGGCATGCTCCCTGACACGTTTTCCGGAGGTATAGATCGGGAAGCGAGCTCGTTGGAGGGAGAACTGTGGTGCGACCCAAAACGGTCCAAAAGATGGCCGAAGCTTCCAACGAGTGGCGAACGCTCGTCCGGTGTCAGAAACCACTGGAAATGCACTTGCAGCGAAGGAAACGGGCTGAGCTCGAGGACTTCCGGTGCTCGTCCCAAGAAAACGCGAGCGGGAATGCCCCGGACTCAGTTTTCTCGTCCTGGGGTAAAAAGCGGTCCCCCGACGGTTTCTTCCCTTTGCTCCGTATTGGTCATAAGTCTTTCGATCTTCGGGTCTCGTGCTCCGAGGACTTCTACCCACACTCCTGGCATGCTCCCTGACACGTTTTCCGGAGGTATAGGTCGGGAAGCGAGCTCGTTGGAGGGAGAACTATGGTGCGACCCAAAACGGTCCAAAAGATGGCCGAAGCTTCCAACGAGTGGCGAACGCTCGTCCGGTGTCAGAAACCACTGGAAATGCACTTGCAGCGAAGGAAACGGGCTGAGCTCGAGGACTTCCGGTGCTCGTCCCAAGAAAACGCGAGCGGGAATGCCCCGGACTCAGTTTTCTCGTCCTGGGGTAAAAAGCGGTCCCCCGACGGTTTCTTCCCTTTGCTCCGTATTGGTCATAAGTCTTTCGATCTTCGGGTCTCGTGCTCCGAGGACTTCTACCCACACTCCTGGCATGCTCCCTGACACGTTTTCCGGAGGTATAGGTCGGGAAGCGAGCTCGTTGGAGGGAGAACTGTGGTGCGACCCAAAACGGTCCAAAAGATGGCCGAAGCTTCCAACGAGTGGCGAACGCTCGTCCGGTGTCAGAAACCACTGGAAATGCACTTGCAGCGAAGGAAACGGGCTGAGCTCGAGGACTTCCGGTGCTCGTCCCAAGAAAACGCGAGCGGGAATGCCCCGGACTCAGTTTTCTCGTCCTGGGGTAAAAAGCGGTCCCCCGACGGTTTCTTCCCTTTGCTCCGTATTGGTCATAAGTCTTTCGATCTTCGGGTCTCGTGTTCCGAGGACTTCAACCCACACTCCTGGCATGCTCCCTGACACGTTTTCCGGAGGTATAGGTCGGGAAGCGAGCTCGTTGGAGGGAGAACTGTGGTGCGACCCAAAACGGTCCAAAAGATGGCCGAAGCTTCCAACGAGTGGCGAACGCTCGTCCGGTGTCAGAAACCACTGGAAATGCACTTGCAGCGAAGGAAACGGGCTGAGCTCGAGGACTTCCGGTGCTCGTCCCAAGAAAACGCGAGCGGGAATGCCCCGGACTCAGTTTTCTCGTCCTGGGGTAAAAAGCGGTCCCCCGACGGTTTCTTCCCTTTGCTCCGTATTGGTCATAAGTCTTTCGATCTTCGGGTCTCGTGCTCCGAGGACTTCAACCCACACTCCTGGCATGCTCCCTGACACGTTTTCCGGAGGTATAGGTCGGGAAGCGAGCTCGTTGGAGGGAGAACTGTGGTGCGACCCAAAACGGTCCAAAAGATGGCCGAAGCTTCCAACGAGTGGCGAACGATCGTCCGGTGTCAGAAACCACTGGAAATGCACTTGCAGCGAAGGAAACGGGCTGAGCTCGAGGACTTCCGGTGCTCGTCCCAAGAAAACGCGAGCGGGAATGCCCCGGACTCAGTTTTCTCGTCCTGGGGTAAAAAGCGGTCCCCCGACGGTTTCTTCCCTTTGCTCCGTATTGGTCATAAGTCTTTCGATCTTCGGGTCTCGTGCTCCGAGGACTTCAACCCACACTCCTGGCATGCTCCCTGACACGTTTTCCGGAGGTATAGGTCGGGAAGCGAGCTCGTTGGAGGGAGAACTGTGGTGCGACCCAAAACGGTCCAAAAGATGGCCGAAGCTTCCAACGAGTGGCGAACGATCGTCCGGTGTCAGAAACCACTGGAAAATGCACTTGCAGCGAAGGAAACGGGCTGAGCTCGAGGACTTCCGGTGCTCGTCCCAAGAAAACGCGAGCGGGAATGCCCCGGACTCAGTTTTCTCGTCCTGGGGTAAAAAGCGGTCCCCCGACGGTTTCTTCCCTTTGCTCCGTATTGGTCATAAGTCTTTCGATCTTCGGATCTCGTGCTCCGAGGACTTCAACCCACACTCCTGGCATGCTCCCTGACACGTTTTCCGGAGGTATAGGTCGGGAAGCGAGCTCGTTGGAGGGAGAACTGTGGTGCGACCCAAAACGGTCCAAAAGATGGCCGAAGCTTCCAACGAGTGGCGAACGCTCGTCCGGTGTCAGAAACCACTGGAAATGCACTTGCAGCGAAGGAAACGGGCTGAGCTCGAGGACTTCCGGTGCTCGTCCCAAGAAAACGCGAGCGGGAATGCCCCGGACTCAGTTTTCTCGTCCTGGGGTAAAAAGCGGTCCCCCGACGGTTTCTTCCCTTCGCTCCGTATTGGTCATAAGTCTTTCGATCTTCGGGTCTCGTGCTTCGAGGACTTCAACCCACACTCCTGGCATGCTCCCTGACACGTTTTCCGGAGGTATAGGTCGGGAAGCGAGCTCGTTGGACGGAGAACTGTGGTGCGACCCAAAACGGTCCAAAAGATGGCCGAAGCTTCCAACGAGTGGCGAACGCTCGTCCGGTGTCAGAAACCACTGGAAATGCACTTGCAGCGAAGGAAACGGGCTGAGCTCGAGGACTTCCGGTGCTCGTCCCAAGAAAACGCGAGCGGGAATGCCCCGGACTCAGTTTTCTCGTCCTTGGGTAAAAAGCGGTCCCCCGACGGTTTCTTCCCTTCGCTCCGTATTGGTCATAAGTCTTTCGATCTTCGGGTCTCGTGCTCCGAGGACTTCAACCCACACTCCTGGCATGCTCCCTGACACGTTTTCCGGAGGTATAGGTCGGGAAGCGAGCTCGTTGGAGGGAGAACTGTGGTGCGACCCAAAACGGTCCAAAAGATGGCCGAAGCTTCCAACGAGTGGCGAACGCTCGTCCGGTGTCAGAAACCACTGGAAATGCACTTGCAGCGAAGGAAACGGGCTGAGCTCGAGGACTTCCAGTGCTCGTCCCAAGAAAACGCGAGCGGGAATGCCCCGGACTCAGTTTTCTCGTCCTGGGGTAAAAAGCGGTCCCCCGACGGTTTCTTCCCTTCGCTCCGTATTGGTCATAAGTCTTTCGATCTTCGGGTCTCGTGCTTCGAGGACTTCAACCCACACTCCTGGCATGCTCCCTGACACGTTTTCCGGAGGTATAGGTCGGGAAGCAAGCTCGTTGGACGGAGAACTGTGGTGCGACCCAAAACGGTCCAAAAGATGGCCGAAGCTTCCAACGAGTGGCGAACGCTCGTCCGGTGTCAGAAACCACTGGAAATGCACTTGCAGCGAAGGAAACGGGCTGAGCTCGAGGACTTCCGGTGCTCGTCCCAAGAAAACGCGAGCGGGAATGCCCCGGACTCAGTTTTCTCGTCCTGGGGTAAAAAGCGGTCCCCCGACGGTTTCTTCCCTTCGCTCCGTATTGGTCATAAGTCTTTCGATCTTCGGGTCTCGTGCTCCGAGGACTTCAACCCACACTCCTGGCATGCTCCCTGACACGTTTTCCGGAGGTATAGGTCGGGAAGCGAGCTCGTTGGAGGGAGAACTGTGGTGCGACCCAAAACGGCCCAAAAGATGGCCGAAGCTTCCAACGAGTGGCGAACGCTCGTCCGGTGTCAGAAACCACTGGAAATGCACTTGCAGCGAAGGAAACGGGCTGAGCTCGAGGACTTCCGGTGCTCGTCCCAAGAAAACGCGAGCGGGAATGCCCCAGACTCAGTTTTCTCGTCCTGGGGTAAAAAGCGGTCCCCCGACGGTTTCTTCCCTTTGCTCCGTATTGGTCATAAGTCTTTCGATCTTCGGGTCTCGTGCTCCGAGGACTTCAACCCACACTCCTGGCATGCTCCCTGACACGTTTTCCGGAGGTATACGTCGGGAAGCGAGCTCGTTGGAGGGAGAACTGTGGTGCGACCCAAAACGGTCCAAAAGATGGCCGAAGCTTCCAACGAGTGGCGAACGCTCGTCCGGTGTCAGAAACCACTGGAAATGCACTTGCAGCGAAGGAAACGGGCTGAGCTCGAGGACTTCCGGTGCTCGTCCCAAGAAAACGCGAGCGGGAATGCCCCGGACTCAGTTTTCTCGTCCTGGGGTAAAAAGCGGTCCCCCGACGGTTTCTTCCCTTCGCTCCGTATTGGTCATAAGTCTTTCGATCTTCGGGTCTCGTGCTCCGAGGACTTCAACCCACACTCCTGGCATGCTCCCTGACACGTTTTCCGGAGGTATAGGTCGGGAAGCGAGCTCGTTGGAGGGAGAACTGTGGTGCGACCCAAAACGGCCCAAAAGATGGCCGAAGCTTCCAACGAGTGGCAAACGCTCGTCCGGTGTCAGAAACCACTGGAAATGCACTTGCAGCGAAGGAAACGGGCTGAGCTCGAGGACTTCCGGTGCTCGTCCCAAGAAAACGCGAGCGGGAATGCCCCGGACTCAGTTTTCTCGTCCTGGGGTAAAAAGCGGTCCCCCGACGGTTTCTTCCCTTTGCTCCGTATTGGTCATAAGTCTTTCGATCTTCGGGTCTCGTGCTCCGAGGACTTCAACCCACACTCCTGGCATGCTCCCTGACACGTTTTCCGGAGGTATAGGTCGGGAAGCGAGCTCGTTGGAGGGAGAACTGTGGTGCGACCCAAAACGTTCCAAAAGATGGCCGAAGCTTCCAACGAGTGGCGAACGATCGTCCGGTGTCAGAAACCACTGGAAATGCACTTGCAGCGAAGGAAACGGGCTGAGCTCGAGGACTTCCGGTGCTCGTCCCAAGAAAACGCGAGCGGGAATGCCCCGGACTCAGTTTTCTCGTCCTGGGGTAAAAAGCGGTCCCCCGACGGTTTCTTCCCTTTGCTCCGTATTGGTCATAAGTCTTTCGATCTTCGGATCTCGTGCTCCGAGGACTTCAACCCACACTCCTGGCATGCTCCCTGACACGTTTTCCGGAGGTATAGGTCGGGAAGCGAGCTCGTTGGAGGGAGAACTGTGGTGCGACCCAAAACGGTCCAAAAGATGGCCGAAGCTTCCAACGAGTGGCGAACGCTCGTCCGGTGTCAGAAACCACTGGAAATGCACTTGCAGCGAAGGAAACGGGCTGAGCTCGAGGACTTCCGGTGCTCGTCCCAAGAAAACGCGAGCGGGAATGCCCCGGACTCAGTTTTCTCGTCCTGGGGTAAAAAGCGGTCCCCCGACGGTTTCTTCCCTTCGCTCCGTATTGGTCATAAGTCTTTCGATCTTCGGGTCTCGTGCTTCGAGGACTTCAACCCACACTCCTGGCATGCTCCCTGACACGTTTTCCGGAGGTATAGGTCGGGAAGCGAGCTCGTTGGACGGAGAACTGTGGTGCGACCCAAAACGGTCCAAAAGATGGCCGAAGCTTCCAACGAGTGGCGAACGCTCGTCCGGTGTCAGAAACCACTGGAAATGCACTTGCAGCGAAGGAAACGGGCTGAGCTCGAGGACTTCCGGTGCTCGTCCCAAGAAAACGCGAGCGGGAATGCCCCGGACTCAGTTTTCTCGTCCTGGGGTAAAAAGCGGTCCCCCGACGGTTTCTTCCCTTCGCTCCGTATTGGTCATAAGTCTTTCGATCTTCGGGTCTCGTGCTCCGAGGACCTCAACCCACACTCCTGGCATGCTCCCTGACACGTTTTCCGGAGGTATAGGTCGGGAAGCGAGCTCGTTGGAGGGAGAACTGTGGTGCGACCCAAAACGGTCCAAAAGATGGCCGAAGCTTCCAACGAGTGGCGAACGCTCGTCCGGTGTCAGAAACCACTGGAAATGCACTTGCAGCGAAGGAAACGGGCTGAGCTCGAGGACTTCCAGTGCTCGTCCCAAGAAAACGCGAGCGGGAATGCCCCGGACTCAGTTTTCTCGTCCTGGGGTAAAAAGCGGTCCCCCGACGGTTTCTTCCCTTCGCTCCGTATTGGTCATAAGTCTTTCGATCTTCGGGTCTCGTGCTTCGAGGACTTCAACCCACACTCCTGGCATGCTCCCTGACACGTTTTCCGGAGGTATAGGTCGGGAAGCAAGCTCGTTGGACGGAGAACTGTGGTGCGACCCAAAACGGTCCAAAAGATGGCCGAAGCTTCCAACGAGTGGCGAACGCTCGTCCGGTGTCAGAAACCACTGGAAATGCACTTGCAGCGAAGGAAACGGGCTGAGCTCGAGGACTTCCGGTGCTCGTCCCAAGAAAACGCGAGCGGGAATGCCCCGGACTCAGTTTTCTCGTCCTGGGGTAAAAAGCGGTCCCCCGACGGTTTCTTCCCTTCGCTCCGTATTGGTCATAAGTCTTTCGATCTTCGGGTCTCGTGCTCCGAGGACTTCAACCCACACTCCTGGCATGCTCCCTGACACGTTTTCCGGAGGTATAGGTCGGGAAGCGAGCTCGTTGGAGGGAGAACTGTGGTGCGACCCAAAACGGCCCAAAAGATGGCCGAAGCTTCCAACGAGTGGCGAACGCTCGTCCGGTGTCAGAAACCACTGGAAATGCACTTGCAGCGAAGGAAACGGGCTGAGCTCGAGGACTTCCGGTGCTCGTCCCAAGAAAACGCGAGCGGGAATGCCCCAGACTCAGTTTTCTCGTCCTGGGGTAAAAAGCGGTCCCCCGACGGTTTCTTCCCTTTGCTCCGTATTGGTCATAAGTCTTTCGATCTTCGGGTCTCGTGCTCCGAGGACTTCAACCCACACTCCTGGCATGCTCCCTGACACGTTTTCCGGAGGTATACGTCGGGAAGCGAGCTCGTTGGAGGGAGAACTGTGGTGCGACCCAAAACGGTCCAAAAGATGGCCGAAGCTTCCAACGAGTGGCGAACGCTCGTCCGGTGTCAGAAACCACTGGAAATGCACTTGCAGCGAAGGAAACGGGCTGCGCTCGAGGACTTCCGGTGCTCGTCCCAAGAAAACGCGAGCGGGAAGGCCCCGGACTCAGTTTTCTCGTCCTGGGGTAAAAAGCGGTCCCCCGACGGTTTCTTCCCTTCGCTCCGTATTGGTCATAAGTCTTTCGATCTTCGGGTCTCGTGCTCCGAGGACTTCAACCCACACTCCTGGCATGCTCCCTGACACGTTTTCCGGAGGTATAGGTCGGGAAGCGAGCTCGTTGGAGGGAGAACTGTGGTGCGACCCAAAACGGCCCAAAAGATGGCCGAAGCTTCCAACGAGTGGCGAACGCTCGTCCGGTGTCAGAAACCACTGGAAATGCACTTGCAGCGAAGGAAACGGGCTGAGCTCGAGGACTTCCGGTGCTCGTCCCAAGAAAACGCGAGCGGGAATGCCCCGGACTCAGTTTTCTCGTCCTGGGGTAAAAAGCGGTCCCCCGACGGTTTCTTCCCTTTGCTCCGTATTGGTCATAAGTCTTTCGATCTTCGGGTCTCGTGCTCCGAGGACTTCAACCCACACTCCTGGCATGCTCCCTGACACGTTTTCCGGAGGTATAGGTCGGGAAGCGAGCTCGTTGGAGGGAGAACTGTGGTGCGACCCAAAACGGTCCAAAAGATGGCCGAAGCTTCCAACGAGTGGCGAACGCTCGTCCGGTGTCAGAAACCACTGGAAATGCACTTGCAGCGAAGGAAACGGGCTGAGCTCGAGGACTTCCGGTGCTCGTCCCAAGAAAACGCGAGCGGGAATGCCCCGGACTCAGTTTTCTCGTCCTGGGGTAAAAAGCGGTCCCCCGACGGTTTCTTCCCTTTGCTCCGTATTGGTCATAAGTCTTTCGATCTTCGGGTCTCGTGCTCCGAGGACTTCAACCCACACTCCTGGCATGCTCCCTGACACGTTTTCCGGAGGTATAGGTCGGGAAGCGAGCTCGTTGGAGGGAGAACTGTGGTGCGACCCAAAACGGTCCAAAAGATGGCCGAAGCTTCCAACGAGTGGCGAACGCTCGTCCGGTGTCAGAAACCACTGGAAATGCACTTGCAGCGAAGGAAACGGGCTGAGCTCGAGGACTTCCGGTGCTCGTCCCAAGAAAACGCGAGCGGGAATGCCCCGGACTCAGTTTTCTCGTCCTGGGGTAAAAAGCGGTCCCCCGACGGTTTCTTCCCTTTGCTCCGTATTGGTCATAGGTCTTTCGATCTTCGGGTCTCGTGCTCCGAGGACTTCAACCCACACTCCTGGCATGCTCCCTGACACGTTTTCCGGAGGTATAGGTCGGGAAGCGAGCTCGTTGGAGGGAGAACTGTGGTGCGACCCAAAACGGTCCAAAAGATGGCCGAAGCTTCCAACGAGTGGCGAACGCTCGTCCGGTGTCAGAAACCACTGGAAATGCACTTGCAGCGAAGGAAACGGGCTGAGCTCGAGGACTTCCGGTGCTCGTCCCAAGAAAACGCGAGCGGGAATGCCCCGGACTCAGTTTTCTCGTCCTGGGGTAAAAAGCGGTCCCCCGACGGTTTCTTCCCTTTGCTCCGTATTGGTCATAAGTCTTTCGATCTTCGGGTCTCGTGCTCCGAGGACTTCAACCCACACTCCTGGCATGCTCCCTGACACGTTTTCCGGAGGTATAGGTCGGGAGGCGAGCTCGTTGGAGGGAGAACTGTGGTGCGACCCAAAACGGTCCAAAAGATGGCCGAAGCTTCCAACGAGTGGCGAACGCTCGTCCGGTGTCAGAAACCACTGGAAATGCACTTGCAGCGAAGGAAACGGGCTGAGCTCGAGGACTTCCGGTGCTCGTCCCAAGAAAACGCGAGCGGGAATGCCCCGGACTCAGTTTTCTCGTCCTGGGGTAAAAAGCGGTCCCCCGACGGTTTCTTCCCTTCGCTCCGTATTGGTCATAAGTCTTTCGATCTTCGGGTCTCGTGCTTCGAGGACTTCAACCCACACTCCTGGCATGCTCCCTGACACGTTTTCCGGAGGTATAGGTCGGGAAGCGAGCTCGTTGGACGGAGAACTGTGGTGCGACCCAAAACGGTCCAAAAGATGGCCGAAGCTTCCAACGAGTGGCGAACGCTCGTCCGGTGTCAGAAACCACTGGAAATGCACTTGCAGCGAAGGAAACGGGCTGAGCTCGAGGACTTCCGGTGCTCGTCCCAAGAAAACGCGAGCGGGAATGCCCCGGACTCAGTTTTCTCGTCCTGGGGTAAAAAGCGGTCCCCCGACGGTTTCTTCCCTTCGCTCCGTATTGGTCATAAGTCTTTCGATCTTCGGGTCTCGTGCTCCGAGGACTTCAACCCACACTCCTGGCATGCTCCCTGACACGTTTTCCGGAGGTATAGGTCGGGAGGCGAGCTCGTTGGAGGGAGAACTGTGGTGCGACCCAAAACGGTCCAAAAGATGGCCGAAGCTTCCAACGAGTGGCGAACGCTCGTCCGGTGTCAGAAACCACTGGAAATGCACTTGCAGCGAAGGAAACGGGCTGAGCTCGAGGACTTCCGGTGCTCGTCCCAAGAAAACGCGAGCGGGAATGCCCCAGACTCAGTTTTCTCGTCCTGGGGTAAAAAGCGGTCCCCCGACGGTTTCTTCCCTTTGCTCCGTATTGGTCATAAGTCTTTCGATCTTCGGGTCTCGTGCTCCGAGGACTTCAACCCACACTCCTGGCATGCTCCCTGACACGTTTTCCGGAGGTATACGTCGGGAAGCGAGCTCGTTGGAGGGAGAACTGTGGTGCGACCCAAAACGGTCCAAAAGATGGCCGAAGCTTCCAACGAGTGGCGAACGCTCGTCCGGTGTCAGAAACCACTGGAAATGCACTTGCAGCGAAGGAAACGGGCTGAGCTCGAGGACTTCCGGTGCTCGTCCCAAGAAAACGCGAGCGGGAATGCCCCGGACTCAGTTTTCTCGTCCTGGGGTAAAAAGCGGTCCCCCGACGGTTTCTTCCCTTCGCTCCGTATTGGTCATAAGTCTTTCGATCTTCGGGTCTCGTGCTCCGAGGACTTCAACCCACACTCCTGGCATGCTCCCTGACACGTTTTCCGGAGGTATAGGTCGGGAAGCGAGCTCGTTGGAGGGAGAACTGTGGTGCGACCCAAAACGGCCCAAAAGATGGCCGAAGCTTCCAACGAGTGGCAAACGCTCGTCCGGTGTCAGAAACCACTGGAAATGCACTTGCAGCGAAGGAAACGGGCTGAGCTCGAGGACTTCCGGTGCTCGTCCCAAGAAAACGCGAGCGGGAATGCCCCGGACTCAGTTTTCTCGTCCTGGGGTAAAAAGCGGTCCCCCGACGGTTTCTTCCCTTTGCTCCGTATTGGTCATAAGTCTTTCGATCTTCGGGTCTCGTGCTCCGAGGACTTCAACCCACACTCCTGGCATGCTCCCTGACACGTTTTCCGGAGGTATAGGTCGGGAAGCGAGCTCGTTGGAGGGAGAACTGTGGTGCGACCCAAAACGTTCCAAAAGATGGCCGAAGCTTCCAACGAGTGGCGAACGATCGTCCGGTGTCAGAAACCACTGGAAATGCACTTGCAGCGAAGGAAACGGGCTGAGCTCGAGGACTTCCGGTGCTCGTCCCAAGAAAACGCGAGCGGGAATGCCCCGGACTCAGTTTTCTCGTCCTGGGGTAAAAAGCGGTCCCCCGACGGTTTCTTCCCTTTGCTCCGTATTGGTCATAAGTCTTTCGATCTTCGGATCTCGTGCTCCGAGGACTTCAACCCACACTCCTGGCATGCTCCCTGACACGTTTTCCGGAGGTATAGGTCGGGAAGCGAGCTCGTTGGAGGGAGAACTGTGGTGCGACCCAAAACGGTCCAAAAGATGGCCGAAGCTTCCAACGAGTGGCGAACGCTCGTCCGGTGTCAGAAACCACTGGAAATGCACTTGCAGCGAAGGAAACGGGCTGAGCTCGAGGACTTCCGGTGCTCGTCCCAAGAAAACGCGAGCGGGAATGCCCCGGACTCAGTTTTCTCGTCCTGGGGTAAAAAGCGGTCCCCCGACGGTTTCTTCCCTTCGCTCCGTATTGGTCATAAGTCTTTCGATCTTCGGGTCTCGTGCTTCGAGGACTTCAACCCACACTCCTGGCATGCTCCCTGACACGTTTTCCGGAGGTATAGGTCGGGAAGCGAGCTCGTTGGACGGAGAACTGTGGTGCGACCCAAAACGGTCCAAAAGATGGCCGAAGCTTCCAACGAGTGGCGAACGCTCGTCCGGTGTCAGAAACCACTGGAAATGCACTTGCAGCGAAGGAAACGGGCTGAGCTCGAGGACTTCCGGTGCTCGTCCCAAGAAAACGCGAGCGGGAATGCCCCGGACTCAGTTTTCTCGTCCTGGGGTAAAAAGCGGTCCCCCGACGGTTTCTTCCCTTCGCTCCGTATTGGTCATAAGTCTTTCGATCTTCGGGTCTCGTGCTCCGAGGACCTCAACCCACACTCCTGGCATGCTCCCTGACACGTTTTCCGGAGGTATAGGTCGGGAAGCGAGCTCGTTGGAGGGAGAACTGTGGTGCGACCCAAAACGGTCCAAAAGATGGCCGAAGCTTCCAACGAGTGGCGAACGCTCGTCCGGTGTCAGAAACCACTGGAAATGCACTTGCAGCGAAGGAAACGGGCTGAGCTCGAGGACTTCCAGTGCTCGTCCCAAGAAAACGCGAGCGGGAATGCCCCGGACTCAGTTTTCTCGTCCTGGGGTAAAAAGCGGTCCCCCGACGGTTTCTTCCCTTCGCTCCGTATTGGTCATAAGTCTTTCGATCTTCGGGTCTCGTGCTTCGAGGACTTCAACCCACACTCCTGGCATGCTCCCTGACACGTTTTCCGGAGGTATAGGTCGGGAAGCAAGCTCGTTGGACGGAGAACTGTGGTGCGACCCAAAACGGTCCAAAAGATGGCCGAAGCTTCCAACGAGTGGCGAACGCTCGTCCGGTGTCAGAAACCACTGGAAATGCACTTGCAGCGAAGGAAACGGGCTGAGCTCGAGGACTTCCGGTGCTCGTCCCAAGAAAACGCGAGCGGGAATGCCCCGGACTCAGTTTTCTCGTCCTGGGGTAAAAAGCGGTCCCCCGACGGTTTCTTCCCTTCGCTCCGTATTGGTCATAAGTCTTTCGATCTTCGGGTCTCGTGCTCCGAGGACTTCAACCCACACTCCTGGCATGCTCCCTGACACGTTTTCCGGAGGTATAGGTCGGGAAGCGAGCTCGTTGGAGGGAGAACTGTGGTGCGACCCAAAACGGCCCAAAAGATGGCCGAAGCTTCCAACGAGTGGCGAACGCTCGTCCGGTGTCAGAAACCACTGGAAATGCACTTGCAGCGAAGGAAACGGGCTGAGCTCGAGGACTTCCGGTGCTCGTCCCAAGAAAACGCGAGCGGGAATGCCCCAGACTCAGTTTTCTCGTCCTGGGGTAAAAAGCGGTCCCCCGACGGTTTCTTCCCTTTGCTCCGTATTGGTCATAAGTCTTTCGATCTTCGGGTCTCGTGCTCCGAGGACTTCAACCCACACTCCTGGCATGCTCCCTGACACGTTTTCCGGAGGTATACGTCGGGAAGCGAGCTCGTTGGAGGGAGAACTGTGGTGCGACCCAAAACGGTCCAAAAGATGGCCGAAGCTTCCAACGAGTGGCGAACGCTCGTCCGGTGTCAGAAACCACTGGAAATGCACTTGCAGCGAAGGAAACGGGCTGCGCTCGAGGACTTCCGGTGCTCGTCCCAAGAAAACGCGAGCGGGAATGCCCCGGACTCAGTTTTCTCGTCCTGGGGTAAAAAGCGGTCCCCCGACGGTTTCTTCCCTTTGCTCCGTATTGGTCATAAGTCTTTCGATCTTCGGGTCTCGTGCTCCGAGGACTTCAACCCACACTCCTGGCATGCTCCCTGACACGTTTTCCGGAGGTATAGGTCGGGAAGCGAGCTCGTTGGAGGGAGAACTGTGGTGCGACCCAAAACGGTCCAAAAGATGGCCGAAGCTTCCAACGAGTGGCGAACGCTCGTCCGGTGTCAGAAACCACTGGAAATGCACTTGCAGCGAAGGAAACGGGCTGAGCTCGAGGACTTCCGGTGCTCGTCCCAAGAAAACGCGAGCGGGAATGCCCCGGACTCAGTTTTCTCGTCCTGGGGTAAAAAGCGGTCCCCCGACGGTTTCTTCCCTTTGCTCCGTATTGGTCATAGGTCTTTCGATCTTCGGGTCTCGTGCTCCGAGGACTTCAACCCACACTCCTGGCATGCTCCCTGACACGTTTTCCGGAGGTATAGGTCGGGAAGCGAGCTCGTTGGAGGGAGAACTGTGGTGCGACCCAAAACGGTCCAAAAGATGGCCGAAGCTTCCAACGAGTGGCGAACGCTCGTCCGGTGTCAGAAACCACTGGAAATGCACTTGCAGCGAAGGAAACGGGCTGAGCTCGAGGACTTCCGGTGCTCGTCCCAAGAAAACGCGAGCGGGAATGCCCCGGACTCAGTTTTCTCGTCCTGGGGTAAAAAGCGGTCCCCCGACGGTTTCTTCCCTTTGCTCCGTATTGGTCATAAGTCTTTCGATCTTCGGGTCTCGTGCTCCGAGGACTTCAACCCACACTCCTGGCATGCTCCCTGACACGTTTTCCGGAGGTATAGGTCGGGAGGCGAGCTCGTTGGAGGGAGAACTGTGGTGCGACCCAAAACGGTCCAAAAGATGGCCGAAGCTTCCAACGAGTGGCGAACGCTCGTCCGGTGTCAGAAACCACTGGAAATGCACTTGCAGCGAAGGAAACGGGCTGAGCTCGAGGACTTCCGGTGCTCGTCCCAAGAAAACGCGAGCGGGAATGCCCCGGACTCAGTTTTCTCGTCCTGGGGTAAAAAGCGGTCCCCCGACGGTTTCTTCCCTTCGCTCCGTATTGGTCATAAGTCTTTCGATCTTCGGGTCTCGTGCTTCGAGGACTTCAACCCACACTCCTGGCATGCTCCCTGACACGTTTTCCGGAGGTATAGGTCGGGAAGCGAGCTCGTTGGACGGAGAACTGTGGTGCGACCCAAAACGGTCCAAAAGATGGCCGAAGCTTCCAACGAGTGGCGAACGCTCGTCCGGTGTCAGAAACCACTGGAAATGCACTTGCAGCGAAGGAAACGGGCTGAGCTCGAGGACTTCCGGTGCTCGTCCCAAGAAAACGCGAGCGGGAATGCCCCGGACTCAGTTTTCTCGTCCTGGGGTAAAAAGCGGTCCCCCGACGGTTTCTTCCCTTCGCTCCGTATTGGTCATAAGTCTTTCGATCTTCGGGTCTCGTGCTCCGAGGACTTCAACCCACACTCCTGGCATGCTCCCTGACACGTTTTCCGGAGGTATAGGTCGGGAGGCGAGCTCGTTGGAGGGAGAACTGTGGTGCGACCCAAAACGGTCCAAAAGATGGCCGAAGCTTCCAACGAGTGGCGAACGCTCGTCCGGTGTCAGAAACCACTGGAAATGCACTTGCAGCGAAGGAAACGGGCTGAGCTCGAGGACTTCCGGTGCTCGTCCCAAGAAAACGCGAGCGGGAATGCCCCAGACTCAGTTTTCTCGTCCTGGGGTAAAAAGCGGTCCCCCGACGGTTTCTTCCCTTTGCTCCGTATTGGTCATAAGTCTTTCGATCTTCGGGTCTCGTGCTCCGAGGACTTCAACCCACACTCCTGGCATGCTCCCTGACACGTTTTCCGGAGGTATACGTCGGGAAGCGAGCTCGTTGGAGGGAGAACTGTGGTGCGACCCAAAACGGTCCAAAAGATGGCCGAAGCTTCCAACGAGTGGCGAACGCTCGTCCGGTGTCAGAAACCACTGGAAATGCACTTGCAGCGAAGGAAACGGGCTGAGCTCGAGGACTTCCGGTGCTCGTCCCAAGAAAACGCGAGCGGGAATGCCCCGGACTCAGTTTTCTCGTCCTGGGGTAAAAAGCGGTCCCCCGACGGTTTCTTCCCTTCGCTCCGTATTGGTCATAAGTCTTTCGATCTTCGGGTCTCGTGCTCCGAGGACTTCAACCCACACTCCTGGCATGCTCCCTGACACGTTTTCCGGAGGTATAGGTCGGGAAGCGAGCTCGTTGGAGGGAGAACTGTGGTGCGACCCAAAACGGCCCAAAAGATGGCCGAAGCTTCCAACGAGTGGCAAACGCTCGTCCGGTGTCAGAAACCACTGGAAATGCACTTGCAGCGAAGGAAACGGGCTGAGCTCGAGGACTTCCGGTGCTCGTCCCAAGAAAACGCGAGCGGGAATGCCCCGGACTCAGTTTTCTCGTCCTGGGGTAAAAAGCGGTCCCCCGACGGTTTCTTCCCTTTGCTCCGTATTGGTCATAAGTCTTTCGATCTTCGGGTCTCGTGCTCCGAGGACTTCAACCCACACTCCTGGCATGCTCCCTGACACGTTTTCCGGAGGTATAGGTCGGGAAGCGAGCTCGTTGGAGGGAGAACTGTGGTGCGACCCAAAACGTTCCAAAAGATGGCCGAAGCTTCCAACGAGTGGCGAACGATCGTCCGGTGTCAGAAACCACTGGAAATGCACTTGCAGCGAAGGAAACGGGCTGAGCTCGAGGACTTCCGGTGCTCGTCCCAAGAAAACGCGAGCGGGAATGCCCCGGACTCAGTTTTCTCGTCCTGGGGTAAAAAGCGGTCCCCCGACGGTTTCTTCCCTTTGCTCCGTATTGGTCATAAGTCTTTCGATCTTCGGATCTCGTGCTCCGAGGACTTCAACCCACACTCCTGGCATGCTCCCTGACACGTTTTCCGGAGGTATAGGTCGGGAAGCGAGCTCGTTGGAGGGAGAACTGTGGTGCGACCCAAAACGGTCCAAAAGATGGCCGAAGCTTCCAACGAGTGGCGAACGCTCGTCCGGTGTCAGAAACCACTGGAAATGCACTTGCAGCGAAGGAAACGGGCTGAGCTCGAGGACTTCCGGTGCTCGTCCCAAGAAAACGCGAGCGGGAATGCCCCGGACTCAGTTTTCTCGTCCTGGGGTAAAAAGCGGTCCCCCGACGGTTTCTTCCCTTCGCTCCGTATTGGTCATAAGTCTTTCGATCTTCGGGTCTCGTGCTTCGAGGACTTCAACCCACACTCCTGGCATGCTCCCTGACACGTTTTCCGGAGGTATAGGTCGGGAAGCGAGCTCGTTGGACGGAGAACTGTGGTGCGACCCAAAACGGTCCAAAAGATGGCCGAAGCTTCCAACGAGTGGCGAACGCTCGTCCGGTGTCAGAAACCACTGGAAATGCACTTGCAGCGAAGGAAACGGGCTGAGCTCGAGGACTTCCGGTGCTCGTCCCAAGAAAACGCGAGCGGGAATGCCCCGGACTCAGTTTTCTCGTCCTGGGGTAAAAAGCGGTCCCCCGACGGTTTCTTCCCTTCGCTCCGTATTGGTCATAAGTCTTTCGATCTTCGGGTCTCGTGCTCCGAGGACCTCAACCCACACTCCTGGCATGCTCCCTGACACGTTTTCCGGAGGTATAGGTCGGGAAGCGAGCTCGTTGGAGGGAGAACTGTGGTGCGACCCAAAACGGTCCAAAAGATGGCCGAAGCTTCCAACGAGTGGCGAACGCTCGTCCGGTGTCAGAAACCACTGGAAATGCACTTGCAGCGAAGGAAACGGGCTGAGCTCGAGGACTTCCAGTGCTCGTCCCAAGAAAACGCGAGCGGGAATGCCCCGGACTCAGTTTTCTCGTCCTGGGGTAAAAAGCGGTCCCCCGACGGTTTCTTCCCTTCGCTCCGTATTGGTCATAAGTCTTTCGATCTTCGGGTCTCGTGCTTCGAGGACTTCAACCCACACTCCTGGCATGCTCCCTGACACGTTTTCCGGAGGTATAGGTCGGGAAGCAAGCTCGTTGGACGGAGAACTGTGGTGCGACCCAAAACGGTCCAAAAGATGGCCGAAGCTTCCAACGAGTGGCGAACGCTCGTCCGGTGTCAGAAACCACTGGAAATGCACTTGCAGCGAAGGAAACGGGCTGAGCTCGAGGACTTCCGGTGCTCGTCCCAAGAAAACGCGAGCGGGAATGCCCCGGACTCAGTTTTCTCGTCCTGGGGTAAAAAGCGGTCCCCCGACGGTTTCTTCCCTTCGCTCCGTATTGGTCATAAGTCTTTCGATCTTCGGGTCTCGTGCTCCGAGGACTTCAACCCACACTCCTGGCATGCTCCCTGACACGTTTTCCGGAGGTATAGGTCGGGAAGCGAGCTCGTTGGAGGGAGAACTGTGGTGCGACCCAAAACGGCCCAAAAGATGGCCGAAGCTTCCAACGAGTGGCGAACGCTCGTCCGGTGTCAGAAACCACTGGAAATGCACTTGCAGCGAAGGAAACGGGCTGAGCTCGAGGACTTCCGGTGCTCGTCCCAAGAAAACGCGAGCGGGAATGCCCCAGACTCAGTTTTCTCGTCCTGGGGTAAAAAGCGGTCCCCCGACGGTTTCTTCCCTTTGCTCCGTATTGGTCATAAGTCTTTCGATCTTCGGGTCTCGTGCTCCGAGGACTTCAACCCACACTCCTGGCATGCTCCCTGACACGTTTTCCGGAGGTATACGTCGGGAAGCGAGCTCGTTGGAGGGAGAACTGTGGTGCGACCCAAAACGGTCCAAAAGATGGCCGAAGCTTCCAACGAGTGGCGAACGCTCGTCCGGTGTCAGAAACCACTGGAAATGCACTTGCAGCGAAGGAAACGGGCTGCGCTCGAGGACTTCCGGTGCTCGTCCCAAGAAAACGCGAGCGGGAATGCCCCGGACTCAGTTTTCTCGTCCTGGGGTAAAAAGCGGTCCCCCGACGGTTTCTTCCCTTTGCTCCGTATTGGTCATAAGTCTTTCGATCTTCGGGTCTCGTGCTCCGAGGACTTCAACCCACACTCCTGGCATGCTCCCTGACACGTTTTCCGGAGGTATAGGTCGGGAAGCGAGCTCGTTGGAGGGAGAACTGTGGTGCGACCCAAAACGGTCCAAAAGATGGCCGAAGCTTCCAACGAGTGGCGAACGCTCGTCCGGTGTCAGAAACCACTGGAAATGCACTTGCAGCGAAGGAAACGGGCTGAGCTCGAGGACTTCCGGTGCTCGTCCCAAGAAAACGCGAGCGGGAATGCCCCGGACTCAGTTTTCTCGTCCTGGGGTAAAAAGCGGTCCCCCGACGGTTTCTTCCCTTTGCTCCGTATTGGTCATAGGTCTTTCGATCTTCGGGTCTCGTGCTCCGAGGACTTCAACCCACACTCCTGGCATGCTCCCTGACACGTTTTCCGGAGGTATAGGTCGGGAAGCGAGCTCGTTGGAGGGAGAACTGTGGTGCGACCCAAAACGGTCCAAAAGATGGCCGAAGCTTCCAACGAGTGGCGAACGCTCGTCCGGTGTCAGAAACCACTGGAAATGCACTTGCAGCGAAGGAAACGGGCTGAGCTCGAGGACTTCCGGTGCTCGTCCCAAGAAAACGCGAGCGGGAATGCCCCGGACTCAGTTTTCTCGTCCTGGGGTAAAAAGCGGTCCCCCCGACGGTTTCTTCCCTTTGCTCCGTATTGGTCATAAGTCTTTCGATCTTCGGGTCTCGTGCTCCGAGGACTTCAACCCACACTCCTGGCATGCTCCCTGACACGTTTTCCGGAGGTATAGGTCGGGAGGCGAGCTCGTTGGAGGGAGAACTGTGGTGCGACCCAAAACGGTCCAAAAGATGGCCGAAGCTTCCAACGAGTGGCGAACGCTCGTCCGGTGTCAGAAACCACTGGAAATGCACTTGCAGCGAAGGAAACGGGCTGAGCTCGAGGACTTCCGGTGCTCGTCCCAAGAAAACGCGAGCGGGAATGCCCCGGACTCAGTTTTCTCGTCCTGGGGTAAAAAGCGGTCCCCCGACGGTTTCTTCCCTTCGCTCCGTATTGGTCATAAGTCTTTCGATCTTCGGGTCTCGTGCTTCGAGGACTTCAACCCACACTCCTGGCATGCTCCCTGACACGTTTTCCGGAGGTATAGGTCGGGAAGCGAGCTCGTTGGACGGAGAACTGTGGTGCGACCCAAAACGGTCCAAAAGATGGCCGAAGCTTCCAACGAGTGGCGAACGCTCGTCCGGTGTCAGAAACCACTGGAAATGCACTTGCAGCGAAGGAAACGGGCTGAGCTCGAGGACTTCCGGTGCTCGTCCCAAGAAAACGCGAGCGGGAATGCCCCGGACTCAGTTTTCTCGTCCTGGGGTAAAAAGCGGTCCCCCGACGGTTTCTTCCCTTCGCTCCGTATTGGTCATAAGTCTTTCGATCTTCGGGTCTCGTGCTCCGAGGACTTCAACCCACACTCCTGGCATGCTCCCTGACACGTTTTCCGGAGGTATAGGTCGGGAAGCGAGCTCGTTGGAGGGAGAACTGTGGTGCGACCCAAAACGGCCCAAAAGATGGCCGAAGCTTCCAACGAGTGGCGAACGCTCGTCCGGTGTCAGAAACCACTGGAAATGCACTTGCAGCGAAGGAAACGGGCTGAGCTCGAGGACTTCCGGTGCTCGTCCCAAGAAAACGCGAGCGGGAATGCCCCGGACTCAGTTTTCTCGTCCTGGGGTAAAAAGCGGTCCCCCGACGGTTTCTTCCCTTTGCTCCGTATTGGTCATAAGTCTTTCGATCTTCGGGTCTCGTGCTCCGAGGACTTCAACCCACACTCCTGGCATGCTCCCTGACACGTTTTCCGGAGGTATAGGTCGGGAAGCGAGCTCGTTGGAGGGAGAACTGTGGTGCGACCCAAAACGGTCCAAAAGATGGCCGAAGCTTCCAACGAGTGGCGAACGCTCGTCCGGTGTCAGAAACCACTGGAAATGCACTTGCAGCGAAGGAAACGGGCTGAGCTCGAGGACTTCCGGTGCTCGTCCCAAGAAAACGCGAGCGGGAATGCCCCGGACTCAGTTTTCTCGTCCTGGGGTAAAAAGCGGTCCCCCGACGGTTTCTTCCCTTTGCTCCGTATTGGTCATAAGTCTTTCGATCTTCGGGTCTCGTGCTCCGAGGACTTCAACCCACACTCCTGGCATGCTCCCTGACACGTTTTCCGGAGGTATAGGTCGGGAGGCGAGCTCGTTGGAGGGAGAACTGTGGTGCGACCCAAAACGGTCCAAAAGATGGCCGAAGCTTCCAACGAGTGGCGAACGCTCGTCCGGTGTCAGAAACCACTGGAAATGCACTTGCAGCGAAGGAAACGGGCTGAGCTCGAGGACTTCCGGTGCTCGTCCCAAGAAAACGCGAGCGGGAATGCCCCGGACTCAGTTTTCTCGTCCTGGGGTAAAAAGCGGTCCCCCGACGGTTTCTTCCCTTTGCTCCGTATTGGTCATAAGTCTTTCGATCTTCGGGTCTCGTGCTCCGAGGACTTCAACCCACACTCCTGGCATGCTCCCTGACACGTTTTCCGGAGGTATAGGTCGGGAAGCGAGCTCGTTGGAGGGAGAACTGTGGTGCGACCCAAAACGGTCCAAAAGATGGCCGAAGCTTCCAACGAGTGGCGAACGCTCGTCCGGTGTCAGAAACCACTGGAAATGCACTTGCAGCGAAGGAAACGGGCTGAGCTCGAGGACTTCCGGTGCTCGTCCCAAGAAAACGCGAGCGGGAATGCCCCGGACTCAGTTTTCTCGTCCTGGGGTAAAAAGCGGTCCCCCGACGGTTTCTTCCCTTTGCTCCGTATTGGTCATAGGTCTTTCGATCTTCGGGTCTCGTGCTCCGAGGACTTCAACCCACACTCCTGGCATGCTCCCTGACACGTTTTCCGGAGGTATAGGTCGGGAAGCGAGCTCGTTGGAGGGAGAACTGTGGTGCGACCCAAAACGGTCCAAAAGATGGCCGAAGCTTCCAACGAGTGGCGAACGCTCGTCCGGTGTCAGAAACCACTGGAAATGCACTTGCAGCGAAGGAAACGGGCTGAGCTCGAGGACTTCCGGTGCTCGTCCCAAGAAAACGCGAGCGGGAATGCCCCGGACTCAGTTTTCTCGTCCTGGGGTAAAAAGCGGTCCCCCGACGGTTTCTTCCCTTTGCTCCGTATTGGTCATAAGTCTTTCGATCTTCGGGTCTCGTGCTCCGAGGACTTCAACCCACACTCCTGGCATGCTCCCTGACACGTTTTCCGGAGGTATAGGTCGGGAGGCGAGCTCGTTGGAGGGAGAACTGTGGTGCGACCCAAAACGGTCCAAAAGACGGCCGAAGCTTCCAACGAGTGGCGAACGCTCGTCCGGTGTCAGAAACCACTGGAAATGCACTTGCAGCGAAGGAAACGGGCTGAGCTCGAGGACTTCCGGTGCTCGTCCCAAGAAAACGCGAGCGGGAATGCCCCGGACTCAGTTTTCTCGTCCTGGGGTAAAAAGCGGTCCCCCGACGGTTTCTTCCCTTTGCTCCGTATTGGTCATAGGTCTTTCGATCTTCGGGTCTCGTGCTCCGAGGACTTCAACCCACACTCCTGGCATGCTCCCTGACACGTTTTCCGGAGGTATAGGTCGGGAAGCGAGCTCGTTGGAGGGAGAACTGTGGTGCGACCCAAAACGGTCCAAAAGATGGCCGAAGCTTCCAACGAGTGGCGAACGCTCGTCCGGTGTCAGAAACCACTGGAAATGCACTTGCAGCGAAGGAAACGAGCTGAGCTCGAGGACTTCCGGTGCTCGTCCCAAGAAAACGCGAGCGGGAATGCCCCGGACTCAGTTTTCTCGTCCTGGGGTAAAAAGCGGTCCCCCGACGGTTTCTTCCCTTTGCTCCGTATTGGTCATAAGTCTTTCGATCTTCGGGTCTCGTGCTCCGAGGACTTCAACCCACACTCCTGGCATGCTCCCTGACACGTTTTCCGGAGGTATAGGTCGGGAAGCGAGCTCGTTGGAGGGAGAACTGTGGTGCGACCCAAAACGGTCCAAAAGATGGCCGAAGCTTCCAACGAGTGGCGAACGCTCGTCCGGTGTCAGAAACCACTGGAAATGCACTTGCAGCGAAGGAAACGGGCTGAGCTCGAGGACTTCCGGTGCTCGTCCCAAGAAAACGCGAGCGGGAATGCCCCGGACTCAGTTTTCTCGTCCTGGGGTAAAAAGCGGTCCCCCGACGGTTTCTTCCCTTTGCTCCGTATTGGTCATAAGTCTTTCGATCTTCGGGTCTCGTGCTCCGAGGACTTCAACCCACACTCCTGGCATGCTCCCTGACACGTTTTCCGGAGGTATAGGTCGGGAGGCGAGCTCGTTGGAGGGAGAACTGTGGTTCGACCCAAAACGGCCCAAAAGATGGCCGAAGCTTCCAACGAGTGGCGAACGCTCGTCCGGTGTCAGAAACCACTGGAAATGCACGTGCAGCGAAGGAAACGGGCTGAGCTCGAGGACTTCCGGTGCTCGTCCCAAGAAAACGCGAGCGGGAATGCCCCGGACTCAGTTTTCTCGTCCTGGGGTAAAAAGCGGTCCCCCGACGGTTTCTTCCCTTTGCTCCGTATTGGTCATAAGTCTTTCAATCTTCGGGTCTCGTGCTCCGAGGACTTCAACCCACACTCCTGGCATGCTCCCTGACACGTTTTCCGGATGTATAGGTCGGGAAGCGAGCTCGTTGGAGGGAGAACTGTGGTGCACCCAAAACGGTCCAAAAGATGGCCGAAGCTTCCAACGAGTGGCGAACGCTCGTCCGGTGTCAGAAACCACTGGAAATGCACTTGCAGCGAAGGAAACGGGCTGTGCTCGAGGACTTCCGGTGCTCGTCCCAAGAAAACGCGAGCGGGAATGCCCCGGACTCAGTTTTCTCGTCTTGGGGTAAAAAGCGGTCCCCCGACGGTTTCTTCCCTTTGCTCCGTATTGGTCATAAGTCTTTCGATCTTCGGGTCTCGTGCTCCGAGGACTTCAACCCACACTCCTGGCATGCTCCCTGACACGTTTTCCGGAGGTATAGGTCGGGAAGCGAGCTCGTTGGAGGGAGAACTGTGGTGCGACCCAAAACGGCCCAAAAGATGGCCGAAGCTTCCAACGAGTGGCGAACGCTCGTCCGGTGTCAGAAACCACTGGAAATGCACTTGCAGCGAAGGAAACGGGCTGAGCTCGAGGTCTTCCGGTGCTCGTCCCAAGAAAACGCGAGCGGGAATGCCCCGGACTCAGTTTTCTCGTCCTGGGGTAAAAAGCGGTCCCCCGACGGTTTCTTCCCTTTGCTCCGTATTGGTCATAAGTCTTTCGATCTTCGGGTCTCGTGCTCCGAGGACTTCAACCCACACTCCTGGCATGCTTCCTGACACGTTTTCCGGAGGTATAGGTCGGGAGGCGAGCTCGTTGGAGGGAGAACTGTGGTTCGACCCAAAACGGCCCAAAAGATGGCCGAAGCTTCCAACGAGTGGCGAACGCTCGTCCGGTGTCAGAAACCACTGGAAATGCACGTGCAGCGAAGGAAACGGGCTGAGCTCGAGGACTTCCGGTGCTCGTCCCAAGAAAACGCGAGCGGGAATGCCCCGGACTCAGTTTTCTCGTCCTGGGGTAAAAAGCGGTCCCCCGACGGTTTCTTCCCTTTGCTCCGTATTGGTCATAAGTCTTTCGATCTTCGGGTCTCGTGCTCCGAGGACTTCAACCCACACTCCTGGCATGCTCCCTTACACGTTTTCCGGATGTATAGGTCGGGAAGCGAGCTCGTTGGAGGGAGAACTGTGGTGCACCCAAAACGGTCCAAAAGATGGCCGAAGCTTCCAACGAGTGGCGAACGCTCGTCCGGTGTCAGAAACCACTGGAAATGCACTTGCAGCGAAGGAAACGGGCTGTGCTCGAGGACTTCCGGTGCTCGTCCCAAGAAAACGCGAGCGGGAATGTCCCGGACTCAGTTTTCTCGTCGTGGGGTAAAAAGCGGTCCCCCGACGGTTTCTTCCCTTTGCTCCGTATTGGTCATAAGTCTTTCGATCTTCGGGTCTCGTGCTCCGAGGACTTCAACCCACACTCCTGGCATGCTCCCTGACACGTTTTCCGGAGGTATAGGTCGGGAAGCGAGCTCGTTGGAGGGAGAACTGTGGTGCACCCAAAACGGTCCAAAAGATGGCCGAAGCTTCCAACGAGTGGCGAACGCTCGTCTGGTGTCAGAAACCACTGGAAATGCACTTGCAGCGAAGGAAACGGGCTGTGCTCGAGGACTTCCGGTGCTCGTCCCAAGAAAACGCGAGCGGGAATGCCCCGGACTCAGTTTTCTCGTCCTGGGGTAAAAAGCGGTCCCCCGACGGTTTCTTCCCTTTGCTCCGTATTGGTCATAAGTCTTTCGATCTTCGGGTCTCGTGCTCCGAGGACTTCAACCCACACTCCTGGCATGCTCCCTGACACGTTTTCCGGAGGTATAGGTCGGGAAGCGAGCTCGTTGGAGGGAGAACTGTGGTGCGACCCAAAACGGTCCAAAAGATGGCCGAAGCTTCCAACGAGTGGCGAACGCTCGTCCGGTGTCAGAAACCACTGGAAATGCACTTGCAGCGAAGGAAACGGGCTGAGCTCGAGGACTTCCGGTGCTCGTCCCAAGAAAACGCGAGCGGGAATGCCCCGGACTCAGTTTTCTCGTCCTGGGGTAAAAAGCGGTCCCCCGACGGTTTCTTCCCTTTGCTCCGTATTGGTCATAAGTCTTTCGATCTTCGGGTCTCGTGCTCCGAGGACTTCAACCCACACTCCTGGCATGCTTCCTGACACGTTTTCCGGAGGTATAGGTCGGGAAGCGAGCTCGTTGGAGGGAGAACTGTGGTGCGACCCAAAACGGTCCAAAAGATGGCCGAAGCTTCCAACGAGTGGCGAACGCTCGTCCGGTGTCAGAAACCACTGGAAATGCACTTGCAGCGAAGGAAACGGGCTGAGCTCGAGGACTTCCGGTGCTCGTCCCAAGAAAACGCGAGCGGGAATGCCCCGGACTCAGTTTTCTCGTCCTGGGGTAAAAAGCGGTCCCCCGACGGTTTCTTCCCTTTGCTCCGTATTGGTCATAAGTCTTTCGATCTTCGGGTCTCGTGCTCCGAGGACTTCAACCCACACTCCTGGCATGCTCCCTGACACGTTTTCCGGAGGTATAGGTCGGGAGGCGAGCTCGTTGGAGGGAGAACTGTGGTTCGACCCAAAACGGCCCAAAAGATGGCCGAAGCTTCCAACGAGTGGCGAACGCTCGTCCGGTGTCAGAAACCACTGAAAATGCACGTGCAGCGAAGGAAACGGGCTGAGCTCGAGGACTTCCGGTGCTCGTCCCAAGAAAACGCGAGCGGGAATGCCCCGGACTCAGTTTTCTCGTCCTGGGGTAAAAAGCGGTCCCCCGACGGTTTCTTCCCTTTGCTCCGTATTGGTCATAAGTCTTTCGATCTTCGGGTCTCGTGCTCCGAGGACTTCAACCCACACTCCTGGCATGCTCCATGACACGTTTTCCGGAGGTATAGGTCGGGAAGCGAGCTCGTTGGATGGAGAACTGTGGTGCGACCCAAAACGGTCCAAAAGATGGCCGAAGCTTCCAACGAGTGGCGAACGCTCGTCCGGTGTAAGAAACCACTGGAAATGCACTTGCAGCGAAGGAAACGGGCTGAGCTGGAGGACTTCCGGTGCTCGTCCCAAGAAAACGCGAGCGGGAATGCCCCGGACTCAGTTTTCTCGTCCTGGGGTAAAAAGCGGTCCCCCGACGGTTTCTTCCCTTTGCTCCGTATTGGTCATAAGTCTTTCGATCTTCGGGTCTCGTGCTCCGAGGACTTCAACCCACACTCCTGGCATGCTCCCTGACACGTTTTCCGGAGGTATAGGTCGGGAAGCGAGCTCGTTGGAGGGAGAACTGTGGTGCGACCCAAAACGGCCCAAAAGATGGCCGAAGCTTCCAACGAGTGGCGAACGCTCGTCCGGTGTCAGAAACCACTGGAAATGCACTTGCAGCGAAGGAAACGGGCTGAGCTCGAGGTCTTCCGGTGCTCGTCCCAAGAAAACGCGAGCGGGAATGCCCCGGACTCAGTTTTCTCGTCCTGGGGTAAAAAGCGGTCCCCCGACGGTTTCTTCCCTTTGCTCCGTATTGGTCATAAGTCTTTCGATCTTCGGGTCTCGTGCTCCGAGGACTTCAACCCACACTCCTGGCATGCTCCCTGACACGTTTTCCGGAGGTATAGGTCGGGAGGCGAGCTCGTTGGAGGGAGAACTGTGGTTCGACCCAAAACGGCCCAAAAGATGGCCGAAGCTTCCAACGAGTGGCGAACGCTCGTCCGGTGTCAGAAACCACTGGAAATGCACGTGCAGCGAAGGAAACGGGCTGAGCTCGAGGACTTCCGGTGCTCGTCCCAAGAAAACGCGAGCGGGAATGCCCCGGACTCAGTTTTCTCGTCCTGGGGTAAAAAGCGGTCCCCCGACGGTTTCTTCCCTTTGCTCCGTATTGGTCATAAGTCTTTCGATCTTCGGGTCTCGTGCTCCGAGGACTTCAACCCACACTCCTGGCATGCTTCCTGACACGTTTTCCGGAGGTATAGGTCGGGAGGCGAGCTCGTTGGAGGGAGAACTGTGGTTCGACCCAAAACGGCCCAAAAGATGGCCGAAGCTTCCAACGAGTGGCGAACGCTCGTCCGGTGTCAGAAACCACTGGAAATGCACGTGCAGCGAAGGAAACGGGCTGAGCTCGAGGACTTCCGGTGCTCGTCCCAAGAAAACGCGAGCGGGAATGCCCCGGACTCAGTTTTCTCGTCCTGGGGTAAAAAGCGGTCCCCCGACGGTTTCTTCCCTTTGCTCCGTATTGGTCATAAGTCTTTCGATCTTCGGGTCTCGTGCTCCGAGGACTTCAACCCACACTCCTGGCATGCTCCCTTACACGTTTTCCGGATGTATAGGTCGGGAAGCGAGCTCGTTGGAGGGAGAACTGTGGTGCACCCAAAACGGTCCAAAAGATGGCCGAAGCTTCCAACGAGTGGCGAACGCTCGTCCGGTGTCAGAAACCACTGGAAATGCACTTGCAGCGAAGGAAACGGGCTGTGCTCGAGGACTTCCGGTGCTCGTCCCAAGAAAACGCGAGCGGGAATGTCCCGGACTCAGTTTTCTCGTCTTGGGGTAAAAAGCGGTCCCCCGACGGTTTCTTCCCTTTGCTCCGTATTGGTCATAAGTCTTTCGATCTTCGGGTCTCGTGCTCCGAGGACTTCAACCCACACTCCTGGCATGCTCCCTGACACGTTTTCCGGAGGTATAGGTCGGGAAGCGAGCTCGTTGGAGGGAGAACTGTGGTGCACCCAAAACGGTCCAAAAGATGGCCGAAGCTTCCAACGAGTGGCGAACGCTCGTCTGGTGTCAGAAACCACTGGAAATGCACTTGCAGCGAAGGAAACGGGCTGTGCTCGAGGACTTCCGGTGCTCGTCCCAAGAAAACGCGAGCGGGAATGCCCCGGACTCAGTTTTCTCGTCCTGGGGTAAAAAGCGGTCCCCCGACGGTTTCTTCCCTTTGCTCCGTATTGGTCATAAGTCTTTCGATCTTCGGGTCTCGTGCTCCGAGGACTTCAACCCACACTCCTGGCATGCTCCCTGACACGTTTTCCGGAGGTATAGGTCGGGAAGCGAGCTCGTTGGAGGGAGAACTGTGGTGCGACCCAAAACGGTCCAAAAGATGGCCGAAGCTTCCAACGAGTGGCGAACGCTCGTCCGGTGTCAGAAACCACTGGAAATGCACTTGCAGCGAAGGAAACGGGCTGAGCTCGAGGACTTCCGGTGCTCGTCCCAAGAAAACGCGAGCGGGAATGCCCCGGACTCAGTTTTCTCGTCCTGGGGTAAAAAGCGGTCCCCCGACGGTTTCTTCCCTTTGCTCCGTATTGGTCATAAGTCTTTCGATCTTCGGGTCTCGTGCTCCGAGGACTTCAACCCACACTCCTGGCATGCTCCCTGACACGTTTTCCGGAGGTATAGGTCGGGAAGCGAGCTCGTTGGAGGGAGAACTGTGGTGCGACCCAAAACGGCCCAAAAGATGGCCGAAGCTTCCAACGAGTGGCGAACGCTCGTCCGGTGTCAGAAACCACTGGAAATGCACTTGCAGCGAAGGAAACGGGCTGAGCTCGAGGTCTTCCGGTGCTCGTCCCAAGAAAACGCGAGCGGGAATGCCCCGGACTCAGTTTTCTCGTCCTGGGGTAAAAAGCGGTCCCCCGACGGTTTCTTCCCTTTGCTCCGTATTGGTCATAAGTCTTTCGATCTTCGGGTCTCGTGCTCCGAGGACTTCAACCCACACTCCTGGCATGCTCCCTGACACGTTTTCCGGAGGTATAGGTCGGGAGGCGAGCTCGTTGGAGGGAGAACTGTGGTTCGACCCAAAACGGCCCAAAAGATGGCCGAAGCTTCCAACGAGTGGCGAACGCTCGTCCGGTGTCAGAAACCACTGGAAATGCACGTGCAGCGAAGGAAACGGGCTGAGCTCGAGGACTTCCGGTGCTCGTCCCAAGAAAACGCGAGCGGGAATGCCCCGGACTCAGTTTTCTCGTCCTGGGGTAAAAAGCGGTCCCCCGACGGTTTCTTCCCTTTGCTCCGTATTGGTCATAAGTCTTTCGATCTTCGGGTCTCGTGCTCCGAGGACTTCAACCCACACTCCTGGCATGCTTCCTGACACGTTTTCCGGAGGTATAGGTCGGGAGGCGAGCTCGTTGGAGGGAGAACTGTGGTTCGACCCAAAACGGCCCAAAAGATGGCCGAAGCTTCCAACGAGTGGCGAACGCTCGTCCGGTGTCAGAAACCACTGGAAATGCACGTGCAGCGAAGGAAACGGGCTGAGCTCGAGGACTTCCGGTGCTCGTCCCAAGAAAACGCGAGCGGGAATGCCCCGGACTCAGTTTTCTCGTCCTGGGGTAAAAAGCGGTCCCCCGACGGTTTCTTCCCTTTGCTCCGTATTGGTCATAAGTCTTTCGATCTTCGGGTCTCGTGCTCCGAGGACTTCAACCCACACTCCTGGCATGCTCCCTTACACGTTTTCCGGATGTATAGGTCGGGAAGCGAGCTCGTTGGAGGGAGAACTGTGGTGCACCCAAAACGGTCCAAAAGATGGCCGAAGCTTCCAACGAGTGGCGAACGCTCGTCCGGTGTCAGAAACCACTGGAAATGCACTTGCAGCGAAGGAAACGGGCTGTGCTCGAGGACTTCCGGTGCTCGTCCCAAGAAAACGCGAGCGGGAATGTCCCGGACTCAGTTTTCTCGTCTTGGGGTAAAAAGCGGTCCCCCGACGGTTTCTTCCCTTTGCTCCGTATTGGTCATAAGTCTTTCGATCTTCGGGTCTCGTGCTCCGAGGACTTCAACCCACACTCCTGGCATGCTCCCTGACACGTTTTCCGGAGGTATAGGTCGGGAAGCGAGCTCGTTGGAGGGAGAACTGTGGTGCACCCAAAACGGTCCAAAAGATGGCCGAAGCTTCCAACGAGTGGCGAACGCTCGTCTGGTGTCAGAAACCACTGGAAATGCACTTGCAGCGAAGGAAACGGGCTGTGCTCGAGGACTTCCGGTGCTCGTCCCAAGAAAACGCGAGCGGGAATGCCCCGGACTCAGTTTTCTCGTCCTGGGGTAAAAAGCGGTCCCCCGACGGTTTCTTCCCTTTGCTCCGTATTGGTCATAAGTCTTTCGATCTTCGGGTCTCGTGCTCCGAGGACTTCAACCCACACTCCTGGCATGCTCCCTGACACGTTTTCCGGAGGTATAGGTCGGGAAGCGAGCTCGTTGGAGGGAGAACTGTGGTGCGACCCAAAACGGTCCAAAAGATGGCCGAAGCTTCCAACGAGTGGCGAACGCTCGTCCGGTGTCAGAAACCACTGGAAATGCACTTGCAGCGAAGGAAACGGGCTGAGCTCGAGGACTTCCGGTGCTCGTCCCAAGAAAACGCGAGCGGGAATGCCCCGGACTCAGTTTTCTCGTCCTGGGGTAAAAAGCGGTCCCCCGACGGTTTCTTCCCTTTGCTCCGTATTGGTCATAAGTCTTTCGATCTTCGGGTCTCGTGCTCCGAGGACTTCAACCCACACTCCTGGCATGCTCCCTGACACGTTTTCCGGAGGTATAGGTCGGGAAGCGAGCTCGTTGGAGGGAGAACTGTGGTGCGACCCAAAACGGCCCAAAAGATGGCCGAAGCTTCCAACGAGTGGCGAACGCTCGTCCGGTGTCAGAAACCACTGGAAATGCACTTGCAGCGAAGGAAACGGGCTGAGCTCGAGGTCTTCCGGTGCTCGTCCCAAGAAAACGCGAGCGGGAATGCCCCGGACTCAGTTTTCTCGTCCTGGGGTAAAAAGCGGTCCCCCGACGGTTTCTTCCCTTTGCTCCGTATTGGTCATAAGTCTTTCGATCTTCGGGTCTCGTGCTCCGAGGACTTCAACCCACACTCCTGGCATGCTCCCTGACACGTTTTCCGGAGGTATAGGTCGGGAGGCGAGCTCGTTGGAGGGAGAACTGTGGTTCGACCCAAAACGGCCCAAAAGATGGCCGAAGCTTCCAACGAGTGGCGAACGCTCGTCCGGTGTCAGAAACCACTGGAAATGCACGTGCAGCGAAGGAAACGGGCTGAGCTCGAGGACTTCCGGTGCTCGTCCCAAGAAAACGCGAGCGGGAATGCCCCGGACTCAGTTTTCTCGTCCTGGGGTAAAAAGCGGTCCCCCGACGGTTTCTTCCCTTTGCTCCGTATTGGTCATAAGTCTTTCGATCTTCGGGTCTCGTGCTCCGAGGACTTCAACCCACACTCCTGGCATGCTTCCTGACACGTTTTCCGGAGGTATAGGTCGGGAGGCGAGCTCGTTGGAGGGAGAACTGTGGTTCGACCCAAAACGGCCCAAAAGATGGCCGAAGCTTCCAACGAGTGGCGAACGCTCGTCCGGTGTCAGAAACCACTGGAAATGCACGTGCAGCGAAGGAAACGGGCTGAGCTCGAGGACTTCCGGTGCTCGTCCCAAGAAAACGCGAGCGGGAATGCCCCGGACTCAGTTTTCTCGTCCTGGGGTAAAAAGCGGTCCCCCGACGGTTTCTTCCCTTTGCTCCGTATTGGTCATAAGTCTTTCGATCTTCGGGTCTCGTGCTCCGAGGACTTCAACCCACACTCCTGGCATGCTCCCTTACACGTTTTCCGGATGTATAGGTCGGGAAGCGAGCTCGTTGGAGGGAGAACTGTGGTGCACCCAAAACGGTCCAAAAGATGGCCGAAGCTTCCAACGAGTGGCGAACGCTCGTCCGGTGTCAGAAACCACTGGAAATGCACTTGCAGCGAAGGAAACGGGCTGTGCTCGAGGACTTCCGGTGCTCGTCCCAAGAAAACGCGAGCGGGAATGTCCCGGACTCAGTTTTCTCGTCTTGGGGTAAAAAGCGGTCCCCCGACGGTTTCTTCCCTTTGCTCCGTATTGGTCATAAGTCTTTCGATCTTCGGGTCTCGTGCTCCGAGGACTTCAACCCACACTCCTGGCATGCTCCCTGACACGTTTTCCGGAGGTATAGGTCGGGAAGCGAGCTCGTTGGAGGGAGAACTGTGGTGCACCCAAAACGGTCCAAAAGATGGCCGAAGCTTCCAACGAGTGGCGAACGCTCGTCTGGTGTCAGAAACCACTGGAAATGCACTTGCAGCGAAGGAAACGGGCTGTGCTCGAGGACTTCCGGTGCTCGTCCCAAGAAAACGCGAGCGGGAATGCCCCGGACTCAGTTTTCTCGTCCTGGGGTAAAAAGCGGTCCCCCGACGGTTTCTTCCCTTTGCTCCGTATTGGTCATAAGTCTTTCGATCTTCGGGTCTCGTGCTCCGAGGACTTCAACCCACACTCCTGGCATGCTCCCTGACACGTTTTCCGGAGGTATAGGTCGGGAAGCGAGCTCGTTGGAGGGAGAACTGTGGTGCGACCCAAAACGGTCCAAAAGATGGCCGAAGCTTCCAACGAGTGGCGAACGCTCGTCCGGTGTCAGAAACCACTGGAAATGCACTTGCAGCGAAGGAAACGGGCTGAGCTCGAGGACTTCCGGTGCTCGTCCCAAGAAAACGCGAGCGGGAATGCCCCGGACTCAGTTTTCTCGTCCTGGGGTAAAAAGCGGTCCCCCGACGGTTTCTTCCCTTTGCTCCGTATTGGTCATAAGTCTTTCGATCTTCGGGTCTCGTGCTCCGAGGACTTCAACCCACACTCCTGGCATGCTCCCTGACACGTTTTCCGGAGGTATAGGTCGGGAAGCGAGCTCGTTGGAGGGAGAACTGTGGTGCGACCCAAAACGGCCCAAAAGATGGCCGAAGCTTCCAACGAGTGGCGAACGCTCGTCCGGTGTCAGAAACCACTGGAAATGCACTTGCAGCGAAGGAAACGGGCTGAGCTCGAGGACTTCCGGTGCTCGTCCCAAGAAAACGCGAGCGGGAATGCCCCGGACTCAGTTTTCTCGTCCTGGGGTAAAAAGTGGTCCCCCGACGGTTTCTTTCCTTTTGCTCCGTATTGGTCATAAGTATTTCGATCTTCGGGTCTCGTGCTCCGAGGACTTCAACCCACACTCCTGGCATGCTCCCTGACACGTTTTCCGGAGGTATAGGTCGGGAAGCGAGCTCGTTGGAGGGAGAACTGTGGTGCGACACAAAACGGTCCAAAAGATGGCCGAAGCTTCCAACGAGTGGCGAACGCTCGTCCGGTGTCAGAAACCACTGGAAATGCACTTGCAGCGAAGGAAACGGGCTGAGCTCGAGGACTTCCGGTGCTCGTCCCAAGAAAACGCGAGCGGGAATGCTCCGGACTCAGTTTTCTCGTCCTGGGGTAAAAAGCGGTCCTCCGACGGTTTCTTCCCTTTGCTCCGTATTGGTCATAAGTCTTTCGATCTTCGGGTCTCGTGCTCCGAGGACTTCAACCCACACTCCTGGCATGCTCCCTGACACGTTTTCCGGAGGTATAGGTCGGGAAGCGAGCTCGTTGGAGGGAGAACTGTGGTGCGACCCAAAACGGTCCAAAAGACGGCCGAAGCTTCCAACGAGTGGCGAACGCTCGTCCGGTGTCAGAAACCACTGGAAATGCACTTGCAGCGAAGGAAACGGGCTGAGCTCGAGGACTTCCGGTGCTCGTCCCAAGAAAACTCGAGCGGGAATGCCCCGGACTCAGTTTTCTCGTCCTGGGGTAAAAAGCGGTCCCCCGACGGTTTCTTCCCTTTGCTCCGTATTGGTCATAAGTCTTTCGATCTTCGGGTCTCGTGCTCCGAGGACTTCAACCCACACTCCTGGCATGCTCCCTGACACGTTTTCCGGAGGTATAGGTCGGGAAGCGAGCTCGTTGGAGGGAGAACTGTGGTGCGACCCAAAACGGTCCAAAAGATGGCCGAAGCTTCCAACGAGTGGCGAACGCTCGTCCGGTGTCAGAAACCACTGGAAATGCACTTGCAGCGAAGGAAACGGGCTGAGCTCGAGGACTTCCGGTGCTCGTCCCAAGAAAACGCGAGCGGGAATGCCCCGGACTCAGTTTTCTCGTCCTGGGGTAAAAAGCGGTCCCCCGACGGTTTCTTCCCTTTGCTCCGTATTGGTCATAAGTCTTTCGATCTTCGGGTCTCGTGCTCCGAGGACTTCAACACACACTCCTGGCATGCTCCCTGACATGTTTTCCGGAGGTATAGGTCGGGAAGCGAGCTCGTTGGAGGGAGAACTGTGGTGCGACCCAAAACGGTCCAAAAGATGGCCGAAGCTTCCAACGAGTGGCGAACGCTCGTCCGGTGTCAGAAACCACTGGAAATGCACTTGCAGCGAAGGAAACGGGCTGAGCTCGAGGACTTCCGGTGCTCGTCCCAAGAAAACGCGAGCGGGAATGCCCCGGACTCAGTTTTCTCGTCCTGGGGTAAAAAGCGGTCCTCCGACGGTTTCTTCCCTTTGCTCCGTATTGGTCATAAGTCTTTCGATCTTCGGGTCTCGTGCTCCGAGGACTTCAACCCACACTCCTGGCATGCTCCCTGACACGTTTTCCGGAGGTATAGGTCGGGAAGCGAGCTCGTTGGAGGGAGAACTGTGGTGCGACCCAAAACGGTCGAAAAGATGGCCGAAGCTTCCAACGAGTGGCGAACGCTCGTCCGGTGTCAGAAACATCTGGAAATGCACTTGCAGCGAAGGAAACGGGCTGAGCTCGAGGACTTCCGGTGCTCGTCCCAAGAAAACGCGAGCGGGAATGCCCCGGACTCAGTTTTCTCGTCCTGGGGTAAAATGCGGTCCCCCGACGGTTTCTTCCCTTTGCTCCGTATTGGTCATAAGTCTTTCGATCTTCGGGTCTCGTGCTCCGAGGACTTCAACCCACACTCCTGGCATGCTCCCTGACACGTTTTCCGGAGGTATAGGTCGGGAAGCGAGCTCGTTGGAGGGAGAACTGTGGTGCGACCCAAAACGGTCCAAAAGATGGCCGAAGCTTCCAACGAGTGGCGAACGCTCGTCCGATGTCAGAAACATCTGGAAATGCACTTGCAGCGAAGGAAACGGGCTGAGCTCGAGGACTTCCGGTGCTCGTCCCAAGAAAACGCGAGCGGGAATGCCCCGGACTCAGTTTTCTCGTCCTGGGGTAAAATGCGGTCCCCCGACGGTTTCTTCCCTTTGCTCCGTATTGGTCATAAGTCTTTCGATCTTCGGGTCTCGTGCTCCGAGGACTTCAACCCTCACTCCTGGCATGCTCCCTGACACGTTTTCCGGAGGTATAGGTCGGGAAGCGAGCTCGTTGGTGGGAGAACTGTGGTGCGACCCAAAACGGTCCAAAAGACGGCCGAAGCTTCCAACGAGTGGCGAACGCTCGTCCGGTGTCAGAAACCACTGGAAATGCACTTGCAGCGAAGGAAACGGGCTTAGCTCGAGGACTTCCAGTGCTCGTCCCAAGAAAACGCGAGCGGGAATGCCCAGGACTCAGTTTTCTCGTCCTGGGGTAAAAAGCGGTCCCCCGACGGTTTCTTCCCTTTGCTCCGTATTGGTCATAAGTCTTTCGATCTTCGGGTCTCGTGCTCCGAGGACTTCAACCCACACTCCTGGCATGCTCCCTGACACGTTTTCCGGAGGTATAGGTCGGAAAGCGAGCTCGTTGGAGGGAGAACTGTGGTGCGACCCAAAACGGTCCAAAAGACGGCCGAAGCTTCCAACGAGTGGCGAACGCTCGTCCGGTGGCAGAAACCACTGGAAATGCACTTGCAGCGAAGGAAACGGGCTGAGCTCGAGGACTTCCGGTGCTCGTCCCAAGAAAACGCGAGCGGGAATGCCCCGGACTCAGTTTTCTCGTCCTGGGGTAAAAAGCGGTCCCCCGACGGTTTCTTCCCTTTGCTCCGTATTGGTCATAAGTCTTTCGATCTTCGGGTCTCGTGCTCCGAGGACTTCAACACACACTCCTGGCATGCTCCCTGACACGTTTTCCGGAGATATAGGTCGGGAAGCGAGCTCGTTGGAGGGAGAACTGTGGTGCGGCCCAAAACGGTCCAAAAGACGGCCGAAGCTTCCAACGAGTGGCGAACGCTCGTCCGGTGTCAGAAACCTCTGGAAATGCACTTGCAGCGAAGGAAACGGGCTGAGCTCGAGGACTTCCGGTGCTCGTCCCAAGAAAACGCGAGGGGGAATGCCCCGGACTCAGTTTTCTCGTCCTGGGGTAAAAAGCGGTCCCCCGACGGTTTCTTCCCTTTGCTCCGTATTGGTCATAAGTCTTTCGATCTTCGGGTCTCGTGCTCCGAGGACTTCAACACACACTCCTGGCATGCTCCCTGACACGTTTTCCGGAGGTATAGGTCGGGAAGCGAGCTCGTTGGAGGGAGAACTGTGGTGCGACCCAAAACGGTCGAAAAGATGGCCGGAGCTTCCAACGAGTGGCGAACGCTCGTCCGGTGTCAGAAACCACTGGAAATGCACTTGCAGCGAAGGAAACCGGCTGAGCTCGAGGACTTCCGGTGCTCGTCCCAAGAAAACGCGAGCGGGAATGCCCCGGACTCAGTTTTCTCGTCCTGGGGTAAAAAGCGGTCCCCCGACGGTTTCTTCCCTTTGCTCCGTATTGGTCATAAGTCTTTCGATCTTCGGGTCTCGTGCTCCGAGGACTTCAACACACACTCCTGGCATGCTCCCTGACACGTTTTCCGGAGGTATAGGTCGGGAAGCGAGCTCGTTGGAGGGAGAACTGTGGTGCGGCCCAAAACGGTCCAAAAGACGGCCGAAGCTTCCAACGAGTGGCGAACGCTCGTCCGGTGTCAGAAACCACTGGAAATGCACTTGCAGCGAAGGAAACGGGCTGAGCTCGAGGACTTCCGGTGCTCGTCCCAAGAAAACGCGAGGGGGAATGCCCCGGACTCAGTTTTCTCGTCCTGGGGTAAAAAGCGGTCCCCCGACGGTTTCTTCCCTTTGCTCCGTATTGGTCATAAGTCTTTCGATCTTCGGGTCTCGTGCTCCGAGGACTTCAACACACACTCCTGGCATGCTCCCTGACACGTTTTCCGGAGGTATAGGTCGGGAAGCGAGCTCGTTGGAGGGAGAACTGTGGTGCGACCCAAAACGGTCGAAAAGATGGCCGAAGCTTCCAACGAGTGGCGAACGCTCGTCCGGTGTCAGAAACCACTGGAAATGCACTTGCAGCGAAGGAAACCGGCTGAGCTCGAGGACTTCCGGTGCTCGTCCCAAGAAAACGCGAGCGGGAATGCCCCGGACTCAGTTTTCTCGTCCTGGGGTAAAAAGCGGTCCCCCGACGGTTTCTTCCCTTTGCTCCGTAATTGTCATAAGTCTTTCGATCTTCGGGTCTCGTGCTCCGAGGACTTCAACCCACACTCCTGGCATGCTCCCTGACACGTTTTCCGGAGGTATAGGTCGGGAAGCGAGCTCGTTGGAGGGAGAACTGTGGTGCGACCCAAAACGGTCAAAAAGATGGCCGAAGCTTCCAACGAGTGGCGAACGCTCGTCCGGTGTCAGAAACCACTGGAAATGCACTTGCAGCGAAGGAAACGGGCTGAGCTCGAGGACTTCCGGTGCTCGTCCCAAGAAAACGTGAGCGGGAATGCCCCGGACTCAGTTTTCTCGTCCTGGGGTAAAAAGCGGTCCCCCGACGGTTTCTTCCCTTTGCTCCGTATTGGTCATAAGTCTTTCGATCTTCGGGTCTCGTGCTCCGAGGACTTCAACACACACTCCTGGGATGCTCCCTGACACGTTTTCCGGAGGTATAGGTCGGGAAGCGAGCTCGTTGGAGGGAGAACTGTGGTGCGGCCCAAAACGGTCCAAAAGACGGCCGAAGCTTCCAACGAGTGGCGAACGCTCGTCCGGTGTCAGAAACCACTGGAAATGCACTTGCAGCGAAGGAAACGGGCTGAGCTCGAGGACTTCCGGTGCTCGTCCCAAGAAAACGCGAGGGGGAATGCCCCGGACTCAGTTTTCTCGTCCTGGGGTAAAAAGCGGTCCCCCGACGGTTTCTTCCCTTTGCTCCGTATTGGTCATAAGTCTTTCGATCTTCGGGTCTCGTGCTCCGAGGACTTCAACACACACTCCTGGCATGCTCCCTGACACGTTTTCCGGAGGTATAGGTCGGGAAGCGAGCTCGTTGGAGGGAGAACTGTGGTGCGACCCAAAACGGTCGAAAAGATGGCCGAAGCTTCCAACGAGTTGCGAACGCTCGTCCGGTGTCAGAAACCACTGGAAATGCACTTGCAGCGAAGGAAACCGGCTGAGCTCGAGGACTTCCGGTGCTCGTCCCAAGAAAACGCGAGCGGGAATGCCCCGGACTCAGTTTTCTCGTCCTGGGGTAAAAAGCGGTCCCCCGACGGTTTCTTCCCTTTGCTCCGTATTGGTCATAAGTCTTTCGATCTTCGGGTCTCGTGCTCCGAGGACTTCAACCCACACTCCTGGCATGCTCCCTGACACGTTTTTCGGAGGTATAGGTCGGGAAGCGAGCTCGTTGGAGGGAGAACTGTGGTGCGGCCCAAAACGGTCCAAAAGACGGCCGAAGCTTCCAACGAGTGGCGAACGCTCGTCCGGTGTCAGAAACCACTGGAAATGCACTTGCAGCGAAGGAAACGGGCTGAGCTCGAGGACTTCCGGTGCTCGTCCCAAGAAAACGCGAGGGGGAATGCCCCGGACTCAGTTTTCTCGTCCTGGGGTAAAAAGCGGTCCCCCGACGGTTTCTTCCCTTTGCTCCGTATTGGTCATAAGTCTTTCGATCTTCGGGTCTCGTGCTCCGAGGACTTCAACACACACTCCTGGCATGCTCCCTGACACGTTTTCCGGAGGTATAGGTCGGGAAGCGAGCTCGTTGGAAGGAGAACTGTGGTGCGACCCAAAACGGTCGAAAAGATGGCCGAAGCTTCCAACGAGTGGCGAACGCTCGTCCGGTGTCAGAAACCACTGGAAATGCACTTGCAGCGAAGGAAACCGGCTGAGCTCGAGGACTTCCGGTGCTCGTCCCAAGAAAACGCGAGCGGGAATGCCCCGGACTCAGTTTTCTCGTCCTGGGGTAAAAAGCGGTCCCCCGACGGTTTCTTCCCTTTGCTCCGTAATTGTCATAAGTCTTTCGATCTTCGGGTCTCGTGCTCCGAGGACTTCAACCCACACTCCTGGCATGCTCCCTGACACGTTTTCCGGAGGTATAGGTCGGGAAGCGAGCTCGTTGGAGGGAGAACTGTGGTGCGACCCAAAACGGTCCAAAAGATGGCCGAAGCTTCCAACGAGTGGCGAACGCTCGTCCGGTGTCAGAAACCACTGGAAATGCACTTGCAGCGAAGGAAACGGGCTGAGCTCGAGGACTTCCGGTGCTCGTCCCAAGAAAACGCGAGCGGGAATGCCCCGGACTCAGTTTTCTCGTCCTGGGGTAAAAAGCGGTCCCCCGACGGTTTCTTCCCTTTGCTCCGTATTGGTCATAAGTTTTTCGATCATCGGGTCTCGTGCTCCGAGGACTTCAACACACACTCCTGGCATGCTCCCTGACACGTTTTCCGGAGGTATAGGTCGGGAAGCGAGCTCGTTGGAGGGAGAACTGTGGTGCGGCCCAAAACGGTCCAAAAGACGGCCGAAGCTTCCAACGAGTGGCGAACGCTCGTCCGGTGTCAGAAACCACTGGAAATGCACTTGCAGCGAAGGAAACGGGCTGAGCTCGAGGACTTCCGGTGCTCGTCCCAAGAAAACGCGAGGGGGAATGCCCCGGACTCAGTTTTCTCGTCCTGGGGTAAAAAGCGGTCCCCCGACGGTTTCTTCCCTTTGCTCCGTATTGGTCATAAGTCTTTCGATCTTCGGGTCTCGTGCTCCGAGGACTTCAACACACACTCCTGGCATGCTCCCTGACACGTTTTCCGGAGGTATAGGTCGGGAAGCGAGCTCGTTGGAGGGAGAACTGTGGTGCGACCCAAAACGGTCGAAAAGATGGCCGAAGCTTCCAACGAGTGGCGAACGCTCGTCCGGTGTCAGAAACCACTGGAAATGCACTTGCAGCGAAGGAAACCGGCTGAGCTCGAGGACTTTCGGTGCTCGTCCCAAGAAAACGCGAGCGGGAATGCCCCGGACTCAGTTTTCTCGTCCTGGGGTAAAAAGCGGTCCCCCGACGGTTTCTTCCCTTTGCTCCGTATTGGTCATAAGTCTTTCGATCTTCGGGTCTCGTGCTCCGAGGACTTCAACACACACTCCTGGCATGCTCCCTGACACGTTTTCCGGAGGTATAGGTCGGGAAGCGAGCTCGTTGGAGGGAGAACTGTGGTGCGACCCAAAACGGTCGAAAAGATGGCCGAAGCTTCCAACGAGTGGCGAACGCTCGTCCGGTGTCAGAAACCACTGGAAATGCACTTGCAGCGAAGGAAACCGGCTGAGCTCGAGGACTTTCGGTGCTCGTCCCAAGAAAACGCGAGCGGGAATGCCCCGGACTCAGTTTTCTCGTCCTGGGGTAAAAAGCGGTCCCCCGACGGTTTCTTCCCTTTGCTCCGTAATTGTCATAAGTCTTTCGATCTTCGGGTCTCGTGCTCCGAGGACTTCAACCCACACTCCTGGCATGCTCCCTGACACGTTTTCCGGAGGTATAGGTCGGGAAGCGAGCTCGTTGGAGGGAGAACTGTGGTGCGACCCAAAACGGTCCAAAAGATGGCCGAAGCTTCCAACGAGTGGCGAACGCTCGTCCGGTGTCAGAAACCACTGGAAATGCACTTGCAGCGAAGGAAACGGGCTGAGCTCGAGGACTTCCGGTGCTCGTCCCAAGAAAACGCGAGCGGGAATGCCCCGGACTCAGTTTTCTCGTCCTGGGGTAAAAAGCGGTCCCCCGACGGTTTCTTCCCTTTGCTCCGTATTGGTCATAAGTCTTTCGATCTTCGGGTCTCGTGCTCCGAGGACTTCAACACACACTCCTGGCATGCTCCCTGACACGTTTTCCGGAGGTATAGGTCGGGAAGCGAGCTCGTTGGAGGGAGAACTGTGGTGCGACCCAAAACGGTCCAAAAGACGGCCGAAGCTTCCAACGAGTGGCGAACGCTCGTCCGGTGTCAGAAACCACTGGAAATGCACTTGCAGCGAAGGAAACGGGCTGAGCTCGAGGACTTCCGGTGCTCGTCCCAAGAAAACGCGAGCGGGAATGCCCCGGACTCAGTTTTCTCGTCCTGGGGTAAAAAGCGGTCCCCCGACGGTTTCTTCCCTTTGCTCCGTAATTGTCATAAGTCTTTCGATCTTCGGGTCTCGTGCTCCGAGGACTTCAACCCACACTCCTGGCATGCTCCCTGACACGTTTTCCGGAGGTATAGGTCGGGAAGCGAGCTCGTTGGAGGGAGAACTGTGGTGCGACCCAAAACGGTCCAAAAGATGGCCGAAGCTTCCAACGAGTGGCGAACGCTCGTCCGGTGTCAGAAACCACTGGAAATGCACTTGCAGCGAAGGAAACGGGCTGAGCTCGAGGACTTCCGGTGCTCGTCCCAAGAAAACGTGAGCGGGAATGCCCCGGACTCAGTTTTCTCGTCCTTGGGTAAAAAGCGGTCCCCCGACGGTTTCTTCCCTTTGCTCCGTATTGGTCATAAGTCTTTCGATCTTCGGGTCTCGTGCTCCGAGGACTTCAACCCACACTCCTGGCATGCTCCCTGACACGTTTTCCGGAGGTATAGGTCGGGAAGCGAGCTCGTTGGAGGGAGAACTGTGGTGCGACCCGAAACGGTCCAAAAGATGGCCGAAGCTTCCAACGAGTGGCGAACGCTCGTCCGGTGTCAGAAACCACTGGAAATGCACTTGCAGCGAAGGAAACGGGCTGAGCTCGAGGACTTCCGGTGCTCGTCCCAAGAAGACGCGAGTGGGAATGCCCCGGACTCAGTTTTCTCGTCCTGGGGTAAAAAGCGGTCCCCCGACGGTTTCATCCCTTTGCTCCGTATTGGTCATAAGTCTTTCGATCTTCGGGTCTCGTGCTCCGACGACTTCAACCCACACTCCTGGCATGCTCCCTGACACGTTTTCCGGAGGTATAGGTCGGGAAGCGAGCTCGTTGGAGGGAGAACTGTGGTGCGACCCGAAACGGTCCAAAAGATGGCCGAAGCTTCCAACTTGTGGCGAACGCTCGTCCGGTGTCAGAAACCACTGGAAATGCACTTGCAGCGAAGGAAACGGGCTGAGCTCGAGGACTTCCGGTGCTCGTCCCAAGAAAACGCGAGCGGGAATGCCCCGGACTCAGTTTTCTCGTCCTGGGGTAAAAAGCGGTCCCCCGACGGTTTCTTCCCTTTGCTCCGTATTGGTCATAAGTCTTTCGATCTTCGGGTCTCGTGCTCCGAGGACTTCAACCCACACTCCTGGCATGCTCCCTGACACGTTTTCAGGAGGTATAGGTCGGGAAGCGAGCTCGTTGGAGGGAGAACTGTGGTGCGACCCGAAACGGTCCAAAAGATGGCCGAAGCTTCCAACGAGTGGCGAACGCTCGTCCGGTGTCAGAAACCACTGGAAATGCACTTGCAGCGAAGGAAACGGGCTGAGCTCGAGGACTTCCGGTGCTCGTCCCAAGAAAACGCGAGCGGGAATGCCCCGGACTCAGTTTTCTCGTCCTGGGGTAAAAAGCGGTCCCCCGACGGTTTCTTCCCTTTGCTCCGTATTGGTCATAAGTCTTTCAATCTTCGGGTCTCGTGCTCCGAGGACTTCAACCCACACTCCTGGCATGCTCCCTGACACGTTTTCCGGAGGTATAGGTCGGGAAGCGAGCTCGTTGGAGGGAGAACTGTGGTGCGACCCAAAACGGTCCAAAAGATGGCCGAAGCTTCCAACGAGTGGCGAACGCTCGTCCGGTGTCAGAAACCACTGGAAAAACACTTGCAGCGAAGGAAACGGGCTGAGCTCGAGGACTTCCGGTGCTCGTCCCAAGAAAACGCGAGCGGGAATGCCCCGGACTCAGTTTTCTCGTCCTGGGGTAAAAAGCGGTCCCCCGACGGTTTCTTCCCTTTGCTCCGTATTGGTCATAAGTCTTTCGATCTTCGGGTCTCGTGCTCCAAGGACTTCAACCCACACTCCTGGCATGCTCCCTGACACGTTTTCCGGAGGTATAAATCGGGAAGCGAGCTCGTTGGAGGGAGAACTGTGGTGCGACCCAAAACGGTCCAAAAGATGACCGAAGCTTCCAACGAGTGGCGAACGCTCGTCCGGTGTCAGAAACCACTGGAAATGCACTTGCAGCGAAGGAAACGGGCTGAGCTCGAGGACTTCCGGTGCTCGTCCCAAGAAGACGCGAGCGGGAATGCCCCGGACTCAGTTTTCTCGTCCTGGGGTAAAAAGCGGTCCCCCGACGGTTTCTTCCCTTTGCTCCGTATTGGTCATAAGTCTTTCGATCTTTGGGTCTCGTGCTCCGAGGACTTCAACCCACACTCCTGGCATGCTCCCTGACACGTTTTCCGGAGGTATAGGTCGGGAAGCGAGCTCGTTGGAGGGAGAACTGTGGTGCGACCCAAAACGGTCCAAAAGATGGCCGAAGCTTCCAACGAGTGGCGAACGCTCGTCCGGTGTCAGAAACCACTGGAAATGCACTTGCAGCGAAGGAAACGGGCTGAGCTCGAGGACTTCCGGTGCTCGTCCCAAGAAGACGCGAGCGGGAATGCCCCGGACTCAGTTTTCTCGTCCTGGGGTAAAAAGCGGTCCCCCGACGGTTTCTTCCCTTTGCTCCGTATTGGTCATAAGTCTTTCGATCTTCGGGTCTCGTGCTCCGAGGACTTCAACCCACACTCCTGGCATGCTCCCTGACACGTTTTCCGGAGGTATAGGTCGGGAAGCGAGCTCGTTGGAGGGAGAACTGTGGTGCGACCCAAAACGGTCCAAAAGATGGCCGAAGCTTCCAACGAGTTGCGAACGCTCGTCCGGTGTCAGAAACCACTGGAAATGCACTTGCAGCGAAGGAAACGGGCTGAGCTCGAGGACTTCCGGTGCTCGTCCCAAGAAGACGCGAGCGGGAATGCCCCGGACTCAGTTTTCTCGTCCTGGGGTAAAAAGCGGTCCCCCGACGGTTTCTTCCCTTTGCTCCGTATTGGTCATAAGTCTTTCGATCTCCGGGTCTTGTGCTCCGAGGACTTCAACCCACACTCCTGGCATGCTCCCTGACACGTTTTCCGGAGGTATAGGTCGGGAAGCGAGCTCGTTGGAGGGAGAACTGTGGTGCGACCCAAAACGGTCGAAAAGATGGCCGAAGCTTCCAACGAGTGGCGAACGCTCGTCCGGTGTCAGAAACCACTAGAAATGCACTTGCAGCGAAGGAAAAATGCTGAGCTCGAGGACTTCCGGTGCTCGTCCCAAGAAAACGCGAGCGGGAATGCCCCGGACTCAGTTTTCTCGTCCTGGGGTAAAAAGCGGTCCCCCGACGGTTTCTTCCCTTTGCTCCGTAATTGTCATAAGTCTTTCGATCTTCGGGTCTCGTGCTCCGAGGACTTCAACCCACACTCCTGGCATGCTCCCTGACACGTTTTCCGGAGGTATAGGTCGGGAAGCGAGCTCGTTGGAGGGAGAACTGTGGTGCGACCCAAAACGGTCCAAAAGATGGCCGAAGCTTCCAACGAGTGGCGAACGCTCGTCTGGTGTCAGAAACCACTGGAAATGCACTTGCAGCGAAGGAAACGGGCTGAGCTCGAGGACTTCCGGTGCTCGTCCCAAGAAAACGCGAGCGGGAATGCCCCGGACTCAGTTTTCTCGTCCTGGGGTAAAAAGCGGTCCCCCGACGGTTTCTTCCCTTTGCTCCGTATTGGTCATAAGTCTTTCGATCTTCGGGTCTCGTGCTCCGAGGACTTCAACCCACACTCCTGGCATGCTCCCTGACACGTTTTCCGGAGGTATAGGTCGGGAAGCGAGCTCGTTGGAGGGAGAACTGTGGTGCGACCCGAAACGGTCCAAAAGATGGCCGAAGCTTCCAACTTGTGGCGAACGCTCGTCCGGTGTCAGAAACCACTGGAAATGCACTTGCAGCGTAGGAAACGGGCTGAGCTCGAGGACTTCCGGTGCTCGTCCCAAGAAAACGCGAGCGGGAATGCCCCGGACTCAGTTTTCTCGTCCTGGGGTAAAAAGCGGTCCCCCGACGGTTTCTTCCCTTTGCTCCGTATTGGTCATAAGTCTTTCGATCTTCGGGTCTCGTGCTCCGAGGACTTCAACCCACACTCCTGGCATGCTCCCTGACACGTTTTCAGGAGGTATAGGTCGGGAAGCGAGCTCGTTGGAGGGAGAACTGTGGTGCGACCCGAAACGGTCCAAAAGATGGCCGAAGCTTCCAACTTGTGGCGAACGCTCGTCCGGTGTCAGAAACCACTGGAAATGCACTTGCAGCGAAGGAAACGGGCTGAGCTCGAGGTCTTACGGTGCTCGTCCCAAGAAAACGCGAGCGGGAATGCCCCGGACTCAGTTTTCTCGTCCTGGGGTAAAAAGCGGTCCCCCGACGGTTTCTTCCCTTTGCTCCGTATTGGTCATAAGTCTTTCGATCTTCGGGTCTCGTGCTCCGAGGACTTCAACCCACACTCCTGGCATGCTCCCTGACACGTTTTCCGGAGGTATAGGTCGGGAAGCGAGCTCGTTGGAGGGAGAACTGTGGTGCGACCCAAAACGGTCCAAAAGATGGCCGAAGCTTCCAACGAGTGGCGAACGCTCGTCCGGTGTCAGAAACCACTGGAAAAACACTTGCAGCGAAGCAAACGGGCTGAGCTCGAGGACTTCCGGTGCTCGTCCCAAGAAAACGCGAGCGGGAATGCCCCGGACTCAGTTTTCTCGTCCTGGGGTAAAAAGCGGTCCCCCGACGGTTTCTTCCCTTTGCTCCGTATTGGTCATAAGTCTTTCGATCTTCGGGTCTCGTGCTCCGAGGACTTCAACCCACACTCCTGGCATGCTCCCTGACACGTTTTCAGGAGGTATAGGTCGGGAAGCGAGCTCGTTGGAGGGAGAACTGTGGTGCGACCCGAAACGGTCCAAAAGATGGCCGAAGCTTCCAACTTGTGGCGAACGCTCGTCCGGTGTCAGAAACCACTGGAAATGCACTTGCAGCGAAGGAAACGGGCTGAGCTCGAGGTCTTACGGTGCTCGTCCCAAGAAAACGCGAGCGGGAATGCCCCGGACTCAGTTTTCTCGTCCTGGGGTAAAAAGCGGTCCCCCGACGGTTTCTTCCCTTTGCTCCGTATTGGTCATAAGTCTTTCGATCTTCGGGTCTCGTGCTCCGAGGACTTCAACCCACACTCCTGGCATGCTCCCTGACACGTTTTCCGGAGGTATAGGTCGGGAAGCGAGCTCGTTGGAGGGAGAACTGTGGTGCGACCCAAAACGGTCCAAAAGATGGCCGAAGCTTCCAACGAGTGGCGAACGCTCGTCCGGTGTCAGAAACCACTGGAAAAACACTTGCAGCGAAGCAAACGGGCTGAGCTCGAGGACTTCCGGTGCTCGTCCCAAGAAAACGCGAGCGGGAATGCCCCGGACTCAGTTTTCTCGTCCTGGGGTAAAAAGCGGTCCCCCGACGGTTTCTTCCCTTTGCTCCGTATTGGTCATAAGTCTTTCGATCTTCGGGTCTCGTGCTCCAAGGACTTCAACCCACACTCCTGGCATGCTCCCTGACACGTTTTCCGGAGGTATAAATCGGGAAGCGAGCTCGTTGGAGGGAGAACTGTGGTGCGACCCAAAACGGTCCAAAAGATGGCCGAAGCTTCCAACGAGTGGCGAACGCTCGTCCGGTGTCAGAAACCACTGGAAATGCACTTGCAGCGAAGGAAACGGGCTGAGCTCGAGGACTTCCGGTGCTCGTCCCAAGAAGACGCGAGCGGGAATGCCCCGGACTCAGTTTTCTCGTCCTGGGGTAAAAAGCGGTCCCCCGACGGTTTCTTCCCTTTGCTCCGTATTGGTCATAAGTCTTTCGATCTTCGGGTCTCGTGCTCCGAGGACTTCAACCCACACTCCTGGCATGCTCCCTGACACGTTTTCCGGAGGTATAGGTCGGGAAGCGAGCTCGTTGGAGGGAGAACTGTGGTGCGACCCAAAACGGTCCAAAAGATGGCCGAAGCTTCCAACGAGTGGCGAACGCTCGTCCGCTGTCAGAAACCACTAGAAATGCACTTGCAGCGAAGGAAACGGGCTGAGCTCGAGGACTTCCGGTGCTCGTCCCAAGAAGACGCGAGCGGGAATGCCCCGGACTCAGTTTTCTCGTCCTGGGGTAAAAAGCGGTCCCCCGACGGTTTCTTCCCTTTGCTCCGTATTGGTCATAAGTTTTTCGATCTTCGGGTCTCGTGCTCCGAGGACTTCAACCCACACTCCTGGCATGCTCCCTGACACGTTTTCCGGAGGTATAGGTCGGGAAGCGAGCTCGTTGGAGGGAGAACTGTGGTGCGACCCAAAACGGTCCAAAAGATGGCCGAAGCTTCCAACGAGTGGCGAACGCTCGTCCGGTGTCAGAAACCACTGGAAATGCACTTGCAGCGAAGGAAACGGGCTGAGCTCGAGGACTTCCGGTGCTCGTCCCAAGAAGACGCGAGCGGGAATGCCCCGGACTCAGTTTTCTCGTCCTGGGGTAAAAAGCGGTCCCCCGACGGTTTCTTCCCTTTGCTCCGTATTGGTCATAAGTCTTTCGATCTTCGGGTCTCGTGCTCCGAGGACTTCAACCCACACTCCTGGCATGCTCCCTGACACGTTTTCCGGAGGTATAGGTCGGGAAGCGAGCTCGTTGGAGGGAGAACTGTGGTGCGACCCAAAACGGTCCAAAAGATGGCCGAAGCTTCCAACGAGTGGCGAACGCTCGTCCGGTGCCAGAAACCACTGGAAATGCACTTGCAGCGAAGGAAACGGGCTGAGCTCGAGGACTTCCGGTGCTCGTCCCAAGAAAACGCGAGCGGGAATGCCCCGGACTCAGTTTTCTCGTCCTGGGGTAAAAAGCGGTCCCCGACGGTTTCTTCCCTTTGCTCCGTATTGGTCATAAATCTTTCGATCTTCGGGTCTCGTGCTCCGAGGACTTCAGCCCACACTCCTGGCATGCTCCCTGACACGTTTTCCGGAGGTATAGGTCGGGAAGCGAGCTCGTTGGAGGGAGAACTGTGGTGCGACCCAAAACGGTCCAAAAGATGGTTGCTTCCAACGAGTGGCGAACGCTCGTCCGGTGCCAGAAACCACTGGAAATGCACTTGCAGCGAAGGAACGGGCTGAGCTCGAGGACTTCCGGTGCTCGTCCCAAGAAAACGCGAGCGGGAATGCCCCGGACTCAGTTTTCTCATCCTCGGGTAAAAAGCGGTCCCCCGACGGTTTCTTCCCTTTGCTCCGTATTGGTCATAAGTCTTTCGATCTTCGGGTCTCGTGCTCCGAGGACTTCAACCCACACTCCTGGCATGCTCCCTGACACGTTTTCCGGAGGTATAGGTCGGGAAGCGAGCTCGTTGGAGGGAGAACTGTGGTGCGACCCAAAACGGTCCAAAAGATGGCCGAAGCTTCCAACGAGTGGCGAACGCTCGTCCGGTGTCAGAAACCACTGGAAATGCTATTGCAGCGAAGGAAACGGGCTGAGCTCGAGGACTTCCGGTGCTCGTCCCAAGAAAACGCGAGCGGGAATGCCCCGGACTCAGTTTTCTCGTCCTCGGGTAAAAAGCGGTCCCCCGACGGTTTCTTCCCTTTGCTCCGTATTGGTCATAAGTCTTTCGATCTTCGGGTCTCGTGCTCCGAGGACTTCAACCCACACTCCTGGCATGCTCCCTGACACGTTTTCCGGAGGTATAGGTCGGGAAGCGAGCTCGTTGGAGGGAGAATTGTGGTGCGACCCAAAACGGTCCAAAAGATGGCCGAAGCTTCCAACGAGTGGCGAACGCTCGTCCGGTGTCAGAAACCACTGGAAATGCACTTGCAGCGAAGGAAACGGGCTGAGCTCGAGGACTTCCGGTGCTCGTCCCAAGAAAACGCGAGCGGGAATGCCCCGGACTCAGTTTTCTCGTCCTCGGGTAAAAAGCGGTCCCCCGACGGTTTCTTCCCTTTGCTCCGTATTGGTCATAAGTCTTTCGATCTTCGGGTCTCGTGCTCCGAGGACTTCAACCCACACTCCTGGCATGCTCCCTGACACGTTTTCCGGAGGTATAGGTCGGGAAGCGAGCTCGTTGGAGGGAGAACTGTGGTGCGACCCAAAACGGTCCAAAAGATGGCCGAAGCTTCCAACGAGTGGCGAACGCTCGTCCGGTGTCAGAAACCACTGGAAATGCACTTGCAGCGAAGGAAACGGGCTGAGCTCGAGGACTTCCGGTGCTCGTCCCAAGAAAACGCGAGCGGGAATGCCCCGGACTCAGTTTTCTCGTCCTGGGGTAAAAAGCGGTCCCCCGACGGTTTCTTCCCTTTGCTCCGTATTGGTCATAAGTCTTTCGATCTTCGGGTCTCGTGCTCCGAGGACTTCAACCCACACTCCTGGCATGCTCCCTGACACGTTTTCCGGAGGTATAGGTCGGGAAGCGAGCTCGTTGGAGGGAGAACTGTGGTGCGACCCAAAACGGTCCAAAAGATGGCCGAAGCTTCCAACGAGTGGCGAACGCTCGTCCGGTGTCAGAAACCACTGGAAATGCACTTGCAGCGAAGGAAACGGGCTGAGCTCGAGGACTTCCGGTGCTCGTCCCAAGAAAACGCGAGCGGGAATGCCCCGGACTCAGTTTTCTCGTCCTGGGGTAAAAAGCGGTCCCCCGACGGTTTCTTCCCTTTGCTCCGTATTGGTCATAAGTCTTTCGATCTTCGGGTCTCGTGCTCCGAGGACTTCAGCCCACACTCCTGGCATGCTCCCTGACACGTTTTCCGGAGGTATAGGTCGGGAAGCGAGCTCGTTGGAGGGAGAACTGTGGTGCGACCCAAAACGGTCCAAAAGATGGCCGAAGCTTCCAACGAGTGGCGAACGCTCGTCCGGTGTCAGAAACCACTGGAAATGCACTTGCAGCGAAGGAAACGGGCTGAGCTCGAGGACTTCCGGTGCTCGTCCCAAGAAAACGCGAGCGGGAATGCCCCGGACTCAGTTTTCTCGTCCTGGGGTAAAAAGCGGTCCCCCGACGGTTTCTTCCCTTTGCTCCGTATTGGTCATAAGTCTTTCGATCTTCGGGTCTCGTGCTCCGAGGACTTCAACCCACACTCCTGGCATGCTCCCTGACACGTTTTCCGGAGGTATAGGTCGGGAAGCGAGCTCGTTGGAGGGAGAACTGTGGTGCGACCCAAAACGGTCCAAAAGATGGCCGAAGCTTCCAACGAGTGGCGAACGCTCGTCCGGTGCCAGAAACCACTGGAAATGCACTTGCAGCGAAGGAAACGGGCTGAGCTCGAGGACTTCCGGTGCTCGTCGCAAGAAAACGCGAGCGGGAATGCCCCGGACTCAGTTTTCTCGTCCTGGGGTAAAAAGCGGTCCCCCGACGGTTTCTTCCCTTTGCTCCGTATTGGTCATAAGTCTTTCGATCTTCGGGTCTCGTGCTCCGAGGACTTCAACCCACACTCCTGGCATGCTCCCTGACATGTTTTCCGGAGGTATAGGTCGGGAAGCGAGCTCGTTGGAGGGAGAACTGTGGTGCGACCCAAAACGGTCCAAAAGATGGCCGAAGCTTCCAACGAGTGGCGAACGCTCGTCCGGTGTCAGAAACCACTGGAAATGCACTTGCAGCGAAGGAAACGGGCTGAGCTCGAGGACTTCCGGTGCTCGTCCCAAGAAAACGCGAGCGGGAATGCCCCGGACTCAGTTTTCTCGTCCTGCGGTAAAAAGCGGTCCCCCGACGGTTTCTTCCCTTTGCTCCGTATTGGTCATAAGTCTTTCGATCTTCGGGTCTCGTGCTCCGAGGACTTCAACCCACACTCCTGGCATGCTCCCTGACACGTTTTCCGGAGGTATAGGTCGGGAAGCGAGCTCGTTGGAGGGAGAACTGTGGTGCGACCCAAAACGGTCCAAAAGATGGCCGAAGCTTCCAACGAGTGGCGAACGCTCGTCCGGTGCCAGAAACCACTGGAAATGCACTTGCAGCGAAGGAAACGGGCTGAGCTCGAGGACTTCCGGTGCTCGTCCCAAGAAAACGCGAGCGGGAATGCCCCGGACTCAGTTTTCTCGTCCTGCGGTAAAAAGCGGTCCCCCGACGGTTTCTTCCCTTTGCTCCGTATTGGTCATAAGTCTTTCGATCTTCGGGTCTCGTGCTCCGAGGACTTCAACCCACACTCCTGGCATGCTCCCTGACACGTTTTCCGGAGGTATAGGTCGGGAAGCGAGCTCGTTGGAGGGAGAACTGTGGTGCGACCCAAAACGGTCCAAAAGATGGCCGAAGCTTCCAACGAGTGGCGAACGCTCGTCCGGTGTCAGAAACCACTGGAAATGCACTTGCAGCGAAGGAAACGGGCTGAGCTCGAGGACTTCCGGTGCTCGTCCCAAGAAAACGCGAGCGGGAATGCCCCGGACTCAGTTTTCTCGTCCTGGGGTAAAAAGCGGTCCCCCGACGGTTTCTTCCCTTTGCTCCGTATTGGTCATAAGTCTTTCGATCTTCGGGTCTCGTGCTCCGAGGACTTCAACCCACACTCCTGGCATGCTCCCTGACACGTTTTCCGGAGGTATAGGTCGGGAAGCGAGCTCGTTGGAGGGAGAACTGTGGTGCGACCCAAAACGGTCCAAAAGATGGCCGAAGCTTCCAACGAGTGGCGAACGCTCGTCCGGTGTCAGAAACCACTGGAAATGCACTTGCAGCGAAGGAAACGGGCTGAGCTCGAGGACTTCCGGTGCTCGTCCCAAGAAAACGCGAGCGGGAATGCCCCGGACTCAGTTTTCTCGTCCTGGGGTAAAAAGCGGTCCCCCGACGGTTTCTTCCCTTTGCTCCGTATTGGTCATAAGTCTTTCGATCTTCGGGTCTCGTGCTCCGAGGACTTCAGCCCACACTCCTGGCATGCTCCCTGACACGTTTTCCGGAGGTATAGGTCGGGAAGCGAGCTCGTTGGAGGGAGAACTGTGGTGCGACCCAAAACGGTCCAAAAGATGGCCGAAGCTTCCAACGAGTGGCGAACGCTCGTCCGGTGTCAGAAACCACTGGAAATGCACTTGCAGCGAAGGAAACGGGCTGAGCTCGAGGACTTCCGGTGCTCGTCCCAAGAAAACGCGAGCGGGAATGCCCCGGACTCAGTTTTCTCGTCCTGGGGTAAAAAGCGGTCCCCCGACGGTTTCTTCCCTTTGCTCCGTATTGGTCATAAGTCTTTCGATCTTCGGGTCTCGTGCTCCGAGGACTTCAACCCACACTCCTGGCATGCTCCCTGACACGTTTTCCGGAGGTATAGGTCGGGAAGCGAGCTCGTTGGAGGGAGAACTGTGGTGCGACCCAAAACGGTCCAAAAGATGGCCGAAGCTTCCAACGAGTGGCGAACGCTCGTCCGGTGTCAGAAACCACTGGAAATGCACTTGCAGCGAAGGAAACGGGCTGAGCTCGAGGACTTCCGGTGCTCGTCCCAAGAAAACGCGAGCGGGAATGCCCCGGACTCAGTTTTCTCGTCCTGGGGTAAAAAACGGTCCCCCGACGGTTTCTTCCCTTTGCTCCGTATTGGTCATAAGTCTTTCGATCTTCGGGTCTCGTGCTCCGAGGACTTCAACCCACACTCCAGGCATGCTCCCTGACACGTTTTCCGGAGGTATAGGTCGGGAAGCGAGCTCGTTGGAGGGAGAACTGTGGTGCGACCCAAAACGGTCCAAAAGATGGCCGAAGCTTCCAACGAGTGGCGAACGCTCGTCCGGTGTCAGAAACCACTGGAAATGCACTTGCAGCGAAGGAAACGGGCTGAGCTCGAGGACTTCCGGTGCTCGTCCCAAGAAAACGCGAGCGGGAATGCCCCGGACTCAGTTTTCTCGTCCTGGGGTAAAAAGCGGTCCCCCGACGGTTTCTTCCCTTTGCTCCGTATTGGTCATAAGTCTTTCGATCTTCGGGTCTCGTGCTCCGAGGACTTCAACCCACACTCCTGGCATGCTCCCTGACACGTTTTCCGGAGGTATAGGTCGGGAAGCGAGCTCGTTGGAGGGAGAACTGTGGTGCGACCCAAAACAGTCCAAAAGATGGCCGAAGCTTCCAACGAGTGGCGAACGCTCGTCCGGTGTCAGAAACCACTGGAAATGCACTTGCAGCGAAGGAAACGGGCTGAGCTCGAAGACTTCCGGTGCTGGTCCCAAGAAAACGCGAGCGGGAATGCCCCGGACTCAGTTTTCTCGTCCTGGGGTAAAAAGCGGTCCCCCGACGGTTTCTTCCCTTTGCTCCGTATTGGTCATAAGTCTTTCGATCTTCCGGTCTCGTGCTCCGAGGACTTCAACCCACACTCCTGGCATGCTCCCTGACACGTTTTCCGGAGGTATAGGTCGGGAAGCGAGCTCGTTGGAGGGAGAACTGTGGTGCGACCCAAAACGGTCCAAAAGATGGCCGAAGCTTCCAACGAGTGGCGAACGCTCGTCCGGTGTCAGAAACCACTGGAAATGCACTTGCAGCGAAGGAAACGGGCTGAGCTCGAGGACTTCCGGTGCTCGTCCCAAGAAAACGCGAGCGGGAATGCCCCGGACTCAGTTTTCTCGTCCTGGGGTAAAAAGCGGTCCCCCGACGGTTTCTTCCCTTTGCTCCGTATTGGTCATAAGTCTTTCGATCTTCGGGTCTCGTGCTCCGAGGACTTCAACCCACACTCCTGGCATGCTCCCTGACACGTTTTCCGGAGGTATAGGTCGGGAAGCGAGCTCGTTGGAGGGAGAACTGTGGTGCGACCCAAAACGGTCCAAAAGATGGCCGAAGCTTCCAACGAGTGGCGAACGCTCGTCCGGTGTCAGAAACCACTGGAAATGCACTTGCAGCGAAGGAAACGGGCTGAGCTCGAGGACTTCCGGTGCTCGTCCCAAGAAAACGCGAGCGGGAATGCCCCGGACTCAGTTTTCTCGTCCTGGGGTAAAAAGCGGTCCCCCGACGGTTTCTTCCCTTTGCTCCGTATTGGTCATAAGTCTTTCGATCTTCGGGTCTCGTGCTCCGAGGACTTCAACCCACACTCCTGGCATGCTCCCTGACACGTTTTCCGGAGGTATAGGTCGGGAAGCGAGCTCGTTGGAGGGAGAACTGTGGTGCGACCCAAAACGGTCCAAAAGATGGCCGAAGCTTCCAACGAGTGGCGAACGCTCGTCCGGTGTCAGAAACCACTGGAAATGCACTTGCAGCGAAGGAAACGGGCTGAGCTCGAGGACTTCCGGTGCTCGTCCCAAGAAAACGCGAGCGGGAATGCCCCGGACTCAGTTTTCTCGTCCTCGGGTAAAAAGCGGTCCCCCGACGGTTTCTTCCCTTTGCTCCGTATTGGTCATAAGTCTTTCGATCTTCGGGTCTCGTGCTCCGAGGACTTCAACCCACACTCCTGGCATGCTCCCTGACACGTTTTCCGGAGGTATAGGTCGGGAAGCGAGCTCGTTGGAGGGAGAACTGTGGTGCGACCCAAAACGGTCCAAAAGATGGCCGAAGCTTCCAACGAGTGGCGAACGCTCGTCCGGTGTCAGAAACCACTGGAAATGCACTTGCAGCGAAGGAAAGGGGCTGAGCTCGAGGACTTCCGGTGCTCGTCCCAAGAAAACGCGAGCGGGAATGCCCCGGACTCAGTTTTCTCGTCCTGGGGTAAAAAGCGGTCCCCCGACGGTTTCTTCCCTTTGCTCCGTATTGGTCATAGGTCTTTCGATCTTCGGGTCTCGTGCTCCGAGGACTTCAACCCACACTCCTGGCATGCTCCCTGACACGTTTTCCGGAGGTATAGGTCGGGAAGCGAGCTCGTTGGAGGGAGAACTGTGGTGCGACCCAAAACGGTCCAAAAGATGGCCGAAGCTTCCAACGAGTGGCGAACGCTCGTCCGGTGTCAGAAACCACTGGAAATGCACTTGCAGCGAAGGAAACGGGCTGAGCTCGAGGACTTCCGGTGCTCGTCCCAAGAAAACGCGAGCGGGAATGCCCCGGACTCAGTTTTCTCGTCCTGGGGTAAAAAGCGGTCCCCCGACGGTTTCTTCCCTTTGCTCCGTATTGGTCATAGGTCTTTCGATCTTCGGGTCTCGTGCTCCGAGGACTTCAACCCACACTCCTGGCATGCTCCCTGACACGTTTTCCGGAGGTATAGGTCGGGAAGCGAGCTCGTTGGAGGGAGAACTGTGGTGCGACCCAAAACGGTCCAAAAGATGGCCGAAGCTTCCAACGAGTGGCGAACGCTCGTCCGGTGTCAGAAACCACTGGAAATGCACTTGCAGCGAAGGAAACGGGCTGAGCTCGAGGACTTCCGGTGCTCGTCCCAAGAAAACGCGAGCGGGAATGCCCCGGACTCAGTTTTCTCGTCCTGGGGTAAAAAGCGGTCCCCCGACGGTTTCTTCCCTTTGCTCCGTATTGGTCATAGGTCTTTCGATCTTCGGGTCTCGTGCTCCGAGGACTTCAACCCACACTCCTGGCATGCTCCCTGACACGTTTTCCGGAGGTATAGGTCGGGAAGCGAGCTCGTTGGAGGGAGAACTGTGGTGCGACCCAAAACGGTCCAAAAGATGGCCGAAGCTTCCAACGAGTGGCGAACGCTCGTCCGGTGTCAGAAACCACTGGAAATGCACTTGCAGCGAAGGAAACGGGCTGAGCTCGAGGACTTCCGGTGCTCGTCCCAAGAAAACGCGAGCGGGAATGCCCCGGACTCAGTTTTCTCGTCCTGGGGTAAAAAGCGGTCCCCCGACGGTTTCTTCCCTTTGCTCCGTATTGGTCATAGGTCTTTCGATCTTCGGGTCTCGTGCTCCGAGGACTTCAACCCACACTCCTGGCATGCTCCCTGACACGTTTTCCGGAGGTATAGGTCGGGAAGCGAGCTCGTTGGAGGGAGAACTGTGGTGCGACCCAAAACGGTCCAAAAGATGGCCGAAGCTTCCAACGAGTGGCGAACGCTCGTCCGGTGTCAGAAACCACTGGAAATGCACTTGCAGCGAAGGAAACGGGCTGAGCTCGAGGACTTCCGGTGCTCGTCCCAAGAAAACGCGAGCGGGAATGCCCCGGACTCAGTTTTCTCGTCCTGGGGTAAAAAGCGGTCCCCCGACGGTTTCTTCCCTTTGCTCCGTATTGGTCATAGGTCTTTCGATCTTCGGGTCTCGTGCTCCGAGGACTTCAACCCACACTCCTGGCATGCTCCCTGACACGTTTTCCGGAGGTATAGGTCGGGAAGCGAGCTCGTTGGAGGGAGAACTGTGGTGCGACCCAAAACGGTCCAAAAGATGGCCGAAGCTTCCAACGAGTGGCGAACGCTCGTCCGGTGTCAGAAACCACTGGAAATGCACTTGCAGCGAAGGAAACGGGCTGAGCTCGAGGACTTCCGGTGCTCGTCCCAAGAAAACGCGAGCGGGAATGCCCCGGACTCAGTTTTCTCGTCCTGGGGTAAAAAGCGGTCCCCCGACGGTTTCTTCCCTTTGCTCCGTATTGGTCATAGGTCTTTCGATCTTCGGGTCTCGTGCTCCGAGGACTTCAACCCACACTCCTGGCATGCTCCCTGACACGTTTTCCGGAGGTATAGGTCGGGAAGCGAGCTCGTTGGAGGGAGAACTGTGGTGCGACCCAAAACGGTCCAAAAGATGGCCGAAGCTTCCAACGAGTGGCGAACGCTCGTCCGGTGTCAGAAACCACTGGAAATGCACTTGCAGCGAAGGAAACGGGCTGAGCTCGAGGACTTCCGGTGCTCGTCCCAAGAAAACGCGAGCGGGAATGCCCCGGACTCAGTTTTCTCGTCCTGGGGTAAAAAGCGGTCCCCCGACGGTTTCTTCCCTTTGCTCCGTATTGGTCATAAGTCTTTCGATCTTCGGGTCTCGTGCTCCGAGGACTTCAACCCACACTCCTGGCATGCTCCCTGACACGTTTTCCGGAGGTATAGGTCGGGAAGCGAGCTCGTTGGAGGGAGAACTGTGGTGCGACCCAAAACGGTCCAAAAGATGGCCGAAGCTTCCAACGAGTGGCGAACGCTCGTCCGGTGTCAGAAACCACTGGAAATGCACTTGCAGCGAAGGAAACGGGCTGAGCTCGAGGACTTCCGGTGCTCGTCCCAAGAAAACGCGAGCGGGAATGCCCCGGACTCAGTTTTCTCGTCCTGGGGTAAAAAGCGGTCCCCCGACGGTTTCTTCCCTTTGCTCCGTATTGGTCATAAGTCTTTCGATCTTCGGGTCTCGTGCTCCGAGGACTTCAACCCACACTCCTGGCATGCTCCCTGACACGTTTTCCGGAGGTATAGGTCGGGAAGCGAGCTCGTTGGAGGGAGAACTGTGGTGCGACCCAAAACGGTCCAAAAGATGGCCGAAGCTTCCAACGAGTGGCGAACGCTCGTCCGGTGTCAGAAACCACTGGAAATGCACTTGCAGCGAAGGAAAGGGGCTGAGCTCGAGGACTTCCGGTGCTCGTCCCAAGAAAACGCGAGCGGGAATGCCCCGGACTCAGTTTTCTCGTCCTGGGGTAAAAAGCGGTCCCCCGACGGTTTCTTCCCTTTGCTCCGTATTGGTCATAGGTCTTTCGATCTTCGGGTCTCGTGCTCCGAGGACTTCAACCCACACTCCTGGCATGCTCCCTGACACGTTTTCCGGAGGTATAGGTCGGGAAGCGAGCTCGTTGGAGGGAGAACTGTGGTGCGACCCAAAACGGTCCAAAAGATGGCCGAAGCTTCCAACGAGTGGCGAACGCTCGTCCGGTGTCAGAAACCACTGGAAATGCACTTGCAGCGAAGGAAACGGGCTGAGCTCGAGGACTTCCGGTGCTCGTCCCAAGAAAACGCGAGCGGGAATGCCCCGGACTCAGTTTTCTCGTCCTGGGGTAAAAAGCGGTCCCCCGACGGTTTCTTCCCTTTGCTCCGTATTGGTCATAAGTCTTTCGATCTTCGGGTCTCGTGCTCCGAGGACTTCAACCCACACTCCTGGCATGCTCCCTGACACGTTTTCCGGAGGTATAGGTCGGGAAGCGAGCTCGTTGGAGGGAGAACTGTGGTGCGACCCAAAACGGTCCAAAAGATGGCCGAAGCTTCCAACGAGTGGCGAACACTCGTCCGGTGTCAGAAACCACTGGAAATGCACTTGCAGCGAAGGAAACGGGCTGAGCTCGAGGACTTCCGGTGCTCGTCCCAAGAAAACGCGAGCGGGGAATGCCCCGGACTCAGTTTTCTCGTCCTGGGGTAAAAAGCGGTCCCCCGACGGTTTCTTCCCTTTGCTCCGTATTGGTCATAAGTCTTTCGATCTTCGGGTCTCGTGCTCCGAGGACTTCAACCCACACTCCTGGCATGCTCCCTGACACGTTTTCCGGAGGTATAGGTCGGGAAGCGAGCTCGTTGGAGGGAGAACTGTGGTGCGACCCAAAACGGTCCAAAAGATGGCCGAAGCTTCCAACGAGTGGCGAACGCTCGTCCGGGTGTCAGAAACCACTGGAAATGCACTTGCAGCGAAGGAAACGGGCTGAGCTCGAGGACTTCCGGTGCTCGTCCCAAGAAAACGCGAGCGGGTATGCCCCGGACTCAGTTTTCTCGTCCTGGGGTAAAAAGCGGTCCCCCGACGGTTTCTTCCCTTTGCTCCGTATTGGTCATAGGTCTTTCGATCTTCGGGTCTCGTGCTCCGAGGACTTCAACCCACACTCCTGGCATGCTCCCTGACACGTTTTCCGGAGGTATAGGTCGGGAAGCGAGCTCGTTGGAGGGAGAACTGTGGTGCGACCCAAAACGGTCCAAAAGATGGCCGAAGCTTCCAACGAGTGGCGAACGCTCGTCCGGTGTCAGAAACCACTGGAAATGCACTTGCAGCGAAGGAAACGGGCTGAGCTCGAGGACTTCCGGTGCTCGTCCCAAGAAAACGCGAGCGGGAATGCCCCGGACTCAGTTTTCTCGTCCTGGGGTAAAAAGCGGTCCCCCGACGGTTTCTTCCCTTTGCTCCGTATTGGTCATAGGTTCTTTCGATCTTCGGGTCTCGTGCTCCGAGGACTTCAACCCACACTCTTGGCATGCTCCCTGACACGTTTTCCGGAGGTATAGGTCGGGAAGCGAGCTCGTTGGAGGGAGAACTGTGGTGCGACCCAAAACGGTCCAAAAGATGGCCGAAGCTTCCAACGAGTGGCGAACGCTCGTCCGGTGTCAGAAACCACTGGAAATGCACTTGCAGCGAAGGAAACGGGCCTGAGCTCGAGGACTTCCGGGTGCTCGTCCCAAGAAAACGCGAGCGGGAATGCCCCGGACTCAGTTTTCTCGTCCCTGGGGTAAAAAGCGGTCCCCCGACGGTTTCTTCCCTTTGCTCCGTATTGGTCATAAGTCTTTCGATCTTCGGGTCTCGTGCTCCGAGGACTTCAACCCACACTCCTGGCATGCTCCCTGACACGTTTTCCGGAGGTATAGGTCGGGAAGCGAGCTCGTTGGAGGGAGAACTGTGGTGCGACCCAAAACGGTCCAAAAGATGGCCGAAGCTTCCAACGAGTGGGCGAACGCTCGTCCGGTGTCAGAAACCACTGGAAATGCACTTGCAGCGAAGGAAACGGGCTGAGCTCGAGGACTTCCGGTGCTCGTCCCAAGAAAACGCGAGCGGGGAATGCCCCGGACTCAGTTTTCTCGTCCTGGGGTAAAAAGCGGTCCCCCGACGGTTTCTTCCCTTTGCTCCGTATTGGTCATAAGTCTTTCGATCTTCGGGTCTCGTGCTCCGAGGACTTCAACCCACACTCCTGGCATGCTCCCTGACACGTTTTCCGGAGTTATAGGTCGGGAAGCGAGCTCGTTGGAGGGAGAACTGTGGTGCGACCCAAAACGGTCCAAAAGATGGCCGAAGCTTCCAACGAGTGGCGAACGCTCGTCCGGTGTCAGAAACCACTGGAAATGCACTTGCAGCGAAGGAAAGGGGCTGAGCTCGAGGACTTCCGGTGCTCGTCCCAAGAAAACGCGAGCGGGGAATGCCCCGGACTCAGTTTTCTCGTCCTGGGGTAAAAAGCGGTCCCCCGACGGTTTCTTCCCTTTGCTCCGTATTGGTCATAGGTCTTTCGATCTTCGGGTCTCGTGCTCCGAGGACTTCAACCCACACTCCTGGCATGCTCCCTGACACGTTTTCCGGAGGTATAGGTCGGGAAGCGAGCTCGTTGGAGGGAGAACTGTGGTGCGACCCAAAACGGTCCAAAAGATGGCCGAAGCTTCCAACGAGTGGCGAACGCTCGTCCGGTTGTCAGAAACCACTGGAAATGCACTTGCAGCGAAGGAAACGGGCTGAGCTCGAGGACTTCCGGTGCTCGTCCCAAGAAAACGCGAGCGGGAATGCCCCCGGACTCAGTTTTCTCGTCCTGGGGTAAAAAACGGTCCCCCGACGGTTTCTTCCCTTTGCTCCGTATTGGTCATAGGTCTTTCGATCTTCGGGTCTCGTGCTCCGAGGACTTCAACCCACACTCCTGGCATGCTCCCTGACACGTTTTCCGGAGGTATAGGTCGGGAAGCGAGCTCGTTGGAGGGAGAACTGTGGTGCGACCCAAAACGGTCCAAAAGATGGCCGAAGCTTCCAACGAGTGGCGAACGCTCGTCCGGTGTCAGAAACCACTGGAAATGCACTTGCAGCGAAGGAAACGGGCTGAGCTCGAGGACTTCCGGTGCTCGTCCCAAGAAAACGCGAGCGGGAATGCCCCCGGACTCAGTTTTCTCGTCCTGGGGTAAAAAGCGGTCCCCCGACGGTTTCTTCCCTTTGCTCCGTATTGGTCATAAGTCTTTCGATCTTCGGGTCTCGTGCTCCGAGGACTTCAACCCACACTCCTGGCATGCTCCCTGACACGTTTTCCGGAGGTATAGGTCGGGGAAGCGAGCTCGTTGGAGGGAGAACTGTGGTGCGACCCAAAACGGTCCAAAAGATGGCCGAAGCTTCCAACGAGTGGCGAACGCTCGTCCGGTGTCAGAAACCACTGGAAATGCACTTGCAGCGAAGGAAACGGGCTGAGCTCGAGGACTTCCGGTGCTCGTCCCAAGAAAACGCGAGCGGGGAATGCCCCCGGACTCAGTTTTTCTCGTCCTGGGGTAAAAAGCGGTCCCCCGACGGTTTCTTCCCTTTGCTCCGTATTGGTCATAAGTCTTTCGATCTTCGGGTCTCGTGCTCCGAGGACTTCAACCCACACTCCTGGCATGCTCCCTGACACGTTTTCCGGAGGTATAGGTCGGGAAGCGAGCTCGTTGGAGGGAGAACTGTGGTGCGACCCAAAACGGTCCAAAAGATGGCCGAAGCTTCCAACGAGTGGCGAACGCTCGTCCGGTGTCAGAAACCACTGGAAATGCACTTGCAGCGAAGGAAACGGGCTGAGCTCGAGGACTTCCGGTGCTCGTCCCAAGAAAACGCGAGCGGGAATGCCCCGGACTCAGTTTTCTCGTCCTGGGGTAAAAAGCGGTCCCCCGACGGTTTCTTCCCTTTGCTCCGTATTGGTCATAAGTCTTTCGATCTTCGGGTCTCGTGCTCCGAGGACTTCAACCCACACTCCTGGCATGCTCCCTGACACGTTTTCCGGAGGTATAGGTCGGGAAGCGAGCTCGTTGGAGGGAGAACTGTGGTGCGACCCTAAACGGTCCAAAAGATGGCCGAAGCTTCCAACGAGTGGCGAACGCTCGTCCGGTGTCAGAAACCACTGGAAATGCACTTGCAGCGAAGGAAAGGGGCTGAGCTCGAGGACTTCCGGTGCTCGTCCCAAGAAAACGCTGAGCGGGAATGCCCCGGACTCAGTTTTCTCGTCCTGGGGTAAAAAGCGGTCCCCCGACGGTTTCTTCCCTTTGCTCCGTATTGGTCATAAGTCTTTCGATCTTCGGGTCTCGTGCTCCGAGGACTTCAACCCACACTCCTGGCATGCTCCCTGACACGTTTTCCGGAGGTATAGGTCGGGAAGCGAGCTCGTTGGAGGGAGAACTGTGGTGCGACCCAAAACGGTCCAAAAGATGGCCGAAGCTTCCAACGAGTGGCGAACGCTCGTCCGGTGTCAGAAACCACTGGAAATGCACTTGCAGCGAAGGAAACGGGCTGAGCTCGAGGACTTCCGGGTGCTCGTCCCAAGAAAACGCGAGCGGGGAATGCCCCGGACTCAGTTTTCTCGTCCTGGGGTAAAAAGCGGTCCCCCGACGGTTTCTTCCCTTTGCTCCGTATTGGTCATAAGTCTTTCGATCTTCGGGTCTCGTGCTCCGAGGACTTCAACCCACACTCCTGGCATGCTCCCTGACACGTTTTCCGGAGGTATAGGTCGGGAAGCGAGCTCGTTGGAGGGAGAACTGTGGTGCGACCCAAAACGGTCCAAAAGATGGCCGAAGCTTCCAACGAGTGGCGAACGCTCGTCCGGTGTCAGAAACCACTGGAAATGCACTTGCAGCGAAGGAAAGGGGCTGAGCTCGAGGACTTCCCGGTGCTCGTCCCAAGAAAACGCGAGCGGGAATGCCCCGGACTCAGTTTTCTCGTCCTGGGGTAAAAAGCGGTCCCCCGACGGTTTCTTCCCTTTGCTCCGTATTGGTCATAGGTCTTTCGATCTTCGGGTCTCGTGCTCCGAGGACTTCAACCCACACTCCTGGCATGCTCCCTGACACGTTTTCCGGAGGTATAGGTCGGGAAGCGAGCTCGTTGGAGGGAGAACTGTGGTGCGACCCAAAACGGTCCAAAAGATGGCCGAAGCTTCCAACGAGTGGCGAACACTCGTCCGGTGTCAGAAACCACTGGAAATGCACTTGCAGCGAAGGAAACGGGCTGAGCTCGAGGACTTCCGGTGCTCGTCCCAAGAAAACGCGAGCGGGAATGCCCCGGACTCAGTTTTCTCGTCCTGGGGTAAAAAGCGGTCCCCCGACGGTTTCTTCCCTTTGCTCCGTATTGGTCATAAGTCTTTCGATCTTCGGGTCTCGTGCTCCGAGGACTTCAACCCACACTCCTGGCATGCTCCCTGACACGTTTTCCGGAGGTATAGGTCGGGAAGCGAGCTCGTTGGAGGGAGAACTGTGGTGCGACCCAAAACGGTCCAAAAGATTGGCCGAAGCTTCCAACGAGTGGCGAACGCTCGTCCGGTGTCAGAAACCACTGGAAATGCACTTGCAGCGAAGGAAACGGGCTGAGCTCGAGGACTTCCGGTGCTCGTCCCAAGAAAACGCGAGCGGGAATGCCCCGGACTCAGTTTTCTCGTCCTGGGGTAAAAAGCGGTCCCCCGACGGTTTCTTCCCTTTGCTCCGTATTGGTCATAAGTCCTTTCGATCTTCGGGTCTCGTGCTCCGAGGACTTCAACCCACACTCCTGGCATGCTCCCTGACACGTTTTCCGGAGGTATAGGTCGGGAAGCGAGCTCGTTGGAGGGAGAACTGTGGTGCGACCCAAAACGGTCCAAAAGATGGCCGAACCTTCCAACGAGTGGCGAACGCTCGTCCGGTGTCAGAAACCACTGGAAATGCACTTGCAGCGAAGGAAACGGGCTGAGCTCG